>NC_042617.1:232223720-232573188 GCF_901001135.1 Rhinatrema bivittatum | reverse complement strand
CATGGACATTGTTTACAAATACAATCCTAGAGGCGCAGTCCAGATGTCTTCTACACATTAAGAAAGGTGGAAAGAAGGCAAAACGATTAACGTCATGGTTAAAAGGTGAGGTGAAAGAGGCTATTTTAGCCAAAAAATCATCCTTCAAAAATTGGAAGAAGGATCCATCTGAAGAAAATAGGATAAAACATAAGCATTGTCAAGTTAAGTGTAAAATATTGATAAGACAGGCGAAGAGAGAATTTGAAATGAAGTTGGCCATAGAAAGAAAAACTCATAATAAAAACTTTTTTAAATATATCCGAAGCAAGAAACTTGTGAGGGAGTCGGTTGGACCATTAGATGACTGAGGGGTTAAAGGGGCTCTTAGGGAAGATAAGGCCATTGCAGAAAGACTAAATTAATTCTTTGCTTCAGTGTTTACTAATGAGGATGTTGGGGAGATAAGAGTTCCGGAGATGGTTTTCAGGGGTGATGAGTCAGACGAACTGAACAAAATCACTGTGAACCTGGAAGATGTAGTAGGCCAGATTGATAAACTAAGGAGTAGCAAATCACCTGGACCGGATGGTATGCATCCTAAGATACTGAAGGAACTCAAAAAGAAATTTCTGATCTATTAGTTAAAGTTTGTAACCTATCATTAAAATCATCCATTGTACCTGAAGACTGGAGGGTGGCCATGTAACCCCAATATTTAAAAAAGGCTCCAGGGGCGATCCGGGTAACTATAGACCAGTGAGCCTGACTTCAGTGCTGGGAAAAATAGTGGAAACTATTCTCAAGATCAAAATCGTAGAGCATATAGAAAGACATGGTTTAATGGAACACAGTCAACATGGATTTACCCAAGGGAAGTCTTGCCTAACAAATCTGCTTCATTTTTTTGAAGGGGTTAATAAACATGTGGATAAAGGTGAACCGGTAGATGTAGTGTATTTGGATTTTCAGAAGGCGTTTGACAAAGTCCCTCATGAGAGGCTTCTACAAAAACTAAAAAAAGTCATGGGATAGGAGGCGATGTCCTTTCGTGGATTACAAACTGGTTAAAAAACAGGAAACAGGGAGGAGGCTGTGACGTCAGCGAGTGGAATGGCAGCTTGAGCCGAGAGCTCCCTTCCACCACAAGCTTTTATTGCTAACATCTTCAGCCATCCCCGCTCTAGTGAGGATCTAAGCAGCGATCCGAATTGGATACAACCCAGAGGCATGTCTCAGAAGAAGAAGGGACCTGATCTACGCCGATTTTCTTACTTAAAAGCAGGAGGAGACACTGAAGGCCCCGACTGCGGGTCAGGCCAAGAAATGGCAGCCCTATCGGAAGAGGATTCTGATTCCCAAACAGCTGAGCAGAGCACTGTAGGGTCTGATGTGCCTACCCGAACGGAATTCAGACAATGGTTCAGCGAGCTCCGGAAAGATATGAAGGAGAACAGAAAAGAGCTGTTTGAGCGGATGGCTGAATTGAAAGAAGAGATGAGTGACATAGGCCGCAGAGTGGATGACTGTGACATCCGGCTGGAAGCACAAGAGCATAAACTAGGGACTTTGCAAACTCAGTGTGACACAATGGCCAAAGATGGAGATAGCCTATTGCTAAAATTAGAGGACTTAGAAAATCGTAACCGCAGGAGCAACTTGCGTTTCCGGGGAGTCCCCGAGACGGAGAACTATGGGGACTGCCACGAGGTGGTCCGCTCGTTGAGCAGATTTTTCCTCGGTCAAGGAAGCGAACAACCTGAAGCAAGTACCACCGGCCTGATAGAATTAGAAAGAGCACACCGCACACTAGGCCCGCGGAAGGGAAACCTCCCGAGGGATATAATCGCTTGTTACCTGCGCTACCCCGAGAAGGAGAAGGTCCTGATGGCGGCAAGAAAACAACAAACATGGATGTGGGAAGGGCACAGCATATCGGTCTTCGCGGACCTAGCCCCGGGGACCCTACAACGTCGGCAATCTTACCAGCATTTAACGTCTGTGCTCCGGAAGGACAAAATCAGGTACCGATGGCTGTTCCCGGCGGGGATAGCTATTACCATACAGGGCACGACGTCCCGGGCGAGTAACCCGGATGAAGCGGCAGCCATTTTGAAGGCTGCAGGCATCGCGGTTAAAGCAGCACAACCCCCGGAAAACAAAAGCCGACGGGAGCCATCTAAGTGGCAGAGAGTGGAAAAGGGAGGTCGCTGCTTGAGACGAAATGAAGGAAGGAGAGGCGCTGGCGAAGACGAGGGTGCAGGCTGAGCGGACATCAGGCTGGACTATAGTAAAATTGTCAGGATGAAAGAAAAGAAATAGATGCCTGTAGTCTTAAAACAATCCTTTATTGCAGTGGAGACACAAGGGTAGCCCGACTCTGGCCGAGTTTCGCCGTTTCAAAACGGCTGCCTCAGGGGCTTACAATAATCTTCTTGAATTCATTAGTTATATATCGACTAAGAATATAATGTGATCATATAAAGAGCTGTATGATCTCTTATGTTGCGTCTTGAAGCATTTGCGATAGCAGAACTCCACTACAGGCATCTATTTCTTTTCTTTCATCCTGACGGCTATTATAGATTGCCTTCCTTCGTGCTTTTTGGGTCCTATAGTAAAATTGTCCCATCGGCAAGTTTGGAAATGACTTTATAACTTAGTTCTCTTCTTTTAGAGATGTTTATCTTTGGAACAGTTGACTCGCCTGATCGGTATTGATTGGGGAGTAGGATCGGGTTTTTTTTTTCGCGATCTTAAGAGCGGGGATGGGGGAGGGATAAGGAAAAAAGGGGTGAGGGAGGCGGCTGCTCTGACCCTTTGTTGATGGGCAGCTTTACCAGCCTGCCTCAGCAGGTACGCCATGGTATCATGGTAACGATTGATGGGGAGGGGAGGGAGTGGGAGTGCAGGATACAGAGTGGGATAGAGGGTTTTGTTTGCTGCTGGGTGAGCTGTTAATAATGAACCGGGTGACTAACATATTGTTTCTTCAGGGAGAGGGAGGTGAGGTTGGCTTGAGAGGTACGGTCAGATTGAGCACTGTGGGTGAGGGGCACGGCAGGGAGAGCGCCCTCCCATGCCTTGTTGACACTTAAAGTCATATCCTTGAATGTCAAGGGCCTTAATATCCCGCGCAGAGGCAACTTTTAAAACAGGATATTTCTAGCCAGGCAGCGGGAATCATATGCTTACAAGAAACACACTTGAAACGACGGTATGAACATTTATTAGCCTGGCCGATGTTTGCATACAGTTTTTTTTCACCTGCAAATAAGAATCAGAAGTATGCAGGTGTATGCACCTTATTTAAGCAGGGCTTGGATTATGTAATCAAATCACATGTAGCAGATACATGTGGGCGATATGTACTGGTGAAATTTGAGTATGGGGGGGAAATGTTCACCCTGTTGAACATTTATGCACCTAACACGCAGCAACAAGACTTCTTTACATCCTTGGACCACCTTCTTGGCAAGGAAGGAGAGGGTAATATAATCTTAGTGGGTGACTTTAACCTGACCATGTGTCCACAGATCGATAATTCAGGGAGCTCCCCTACGGGATCAGGAAAAGGTTGCGATCTCTTATTCAGTATTGGAACCTCTCCGATGTTTGGCGCCAGCACAATCCAACAGTTAAACATTACACCTTCTTCTCCATGTCCCATCACTCATATTCTAGAATAGATTTTTTTCTCCTAGACAAAATACTACTTGGGAAGGTCACGGGAGTGCATATAGATCCCATTACATGGTCGGACCATGCACTTATTAGCCTTGAGTTGGGGGATATGGGAAAAGGGAAAGGCTTTAGGCCCATGGAGGCTGAATGACTCCCTACTTCTGGACAGCGCCTATTGCCGGTCACTTGGGGACGAGGTGAAATCATACCTGGCTACTAATTCAGGCAACCCCTGTGTGATCTGGGAGTGTCTGAAAGTGGTGGTGAGAGGACACTTGATTTCCAGAGGTTCTCACATCAAAAAGCAGCAGCTAACACTGAAACACTCGCTGAATGATACCATAGCCAGACTTTCTGAGTTGCATCGGATCACATTGGATAAGTCCACGTACGCTCAAATTCAGAAAGCCAGAGACGAGTTGCAACAATTGGCTAATGCAGAATTAAAGGCTAAATTACTCCTGCAGACGTGAGAAAAATTTGAATGGGGAAATAGATCGGGGCGGCTACTAGCCCGGTACTTGAAACTCAATCACAATCCCAGATTACAGCGATCCGAAGCGATGATGGGAGAATACTTACCTCCCCTCCTGACATCAGGCATAGGTTTCAGCAATTTTATGGAGAGTTGTACTCCGCTGACACCACCATTGACCTGAACCAGATCGATAATTATCTGCAAAATATAGCCCTGCCCCAATTATCCGAGAAAGAGCGAGCTTTTTTAGAAAAAGAGATAACACAGGATGAAATTGCGGAGGCTATTAAATGCCTTAAGCCTAACAAGGCCCCAGGCCTTGATGGATATTCATCGGCTTTCTATAAGACATTCTCTCCCGTTCTTATTTCCCTGCTACAAAATTTCTTTAACCATCTACGAGCAGGGAACTCCTTGTGCTTAGGTACCAACACTGCAGGAATTACTATTATTGGAAAGCCAGGACGGGACTTGTCACAATGCAGATCCTATAGGCCAATTTCCCTCATCAATGTAGACCTAAAATTGTTGGCTAAGGTCATGGCCACTCGCCTTAATAGGGTTATGGCCCGCCTGATCCACACAGATCAGGCGGGATTTATCCCCGGGAGAATGGCCTCCGATAATATTAGAAAGATTGTGGACTTGATTTGGTGGGCTCGAGAAAAGGATATCCCGTTAGTACTTTTATCAGTGGATGCCGAAAAAGCATTCGACATAGTCCACTGGCCATTTTTATTTTGCACACCTAAGAGATTGAATTTTGGACCTTTTTTCTTAAATTGTTTGCAGCAAATATATAATGGCCCTAAAGCTCGAGTGAAGGTAAACGGAACGTACTCTGAGGCGTTTTCCATTGACAGAAGAACGAGACAAGGGTGCCCTCTGCCCCCCTTGTTATTTGCCATATTCCTTGAAACTCTAGCGATAAAGGTGTGTGCCAATTTCCAAATCTCAGGCGTAACATTGGGGGGTGCAGAATATAAGATGTCCATGTTCGCTGACGACGTATTATTTTCCCTCACTAACCCGGCTCAAACGCTAAGGGAGACCCCACAGGAATTGCAGAATTTTAGTAGTGTGTCCGGCTTTAAGCTCAGTGTGGACAAATCGGAAATTTTAAATATCACTGTGCCAGTGGCAGATCTGCATAATCTGCAGTCTAAGTTTTCGTTTAAATGGGCCCCAAAGAAAATTAAATACTTAGGGGTATATATATTAGCAAGGACCTCCAAGAACTATATCAATTGAATTATCCCCCACTTCTTCAAAGAATCTTTCAGGATTTGGACCGGTGGTCGGGCCTCTATTTGTCATGGTTTGGATGCATATCCTCCATTAAAATGAACGTCCTTCCACGGTTGGGGTACCTTTTCAAAGCATTGCCCATCCATCTGTCTAATAAGCTGCTTAAACAATGGCAGTGGAAAATTTTCTCCTTTATCTGGCAACGACGGCCCCCCAGGATATCTCACACAATTATGTATCGTCCAAGGCTGCAAGGGGGATTGGGAGTACCCAACCTTCGTTGGTACTACACGGCAGCCCAATTGAGAGCACTACTAGACTGGCACCGTAAGGGGGAGAAGAAGCAATGGCACTTAGTTGAACAATCCCTAGTAGGGGAAATGCCGCTTAAAGACACTGTTTGGCTGCCTAGACAGGCTTGGCTCCCCTTAAGCCATATTCCACTACCGGTACAAACCACTTTAAAACTGTGGGAGATGTGGAGGAAGACCTTAGTCGGGGAAAGACAATATTTTCACAGTTCCAGTCTGACAGCAAATGCTCATCTATCACATGCGAGATGCTAGACGTTCATTCGGGCGTGGGCAACAAGAGGTATCCGGGTAATGGGTCAACTGTGGTCACAGGGGGCCATAATTTCATATCCATCCTTACAGGAACAATTTCAGCTTAGGTCAGGAGATGTGTTTGCCTACCTTCAGGTACGCCACTACTTTTTGAAGGAAGGAATTAGGTATGAACTTGAAAAGGGCAAAACACAGCTTGAGCACTGGTGTGAAAGTGCAGACTATCTGAAGAAAGCAATTTCAAGGCTCTATGCTTTTTTCAACGCAGATCCTGCCAGGAAATTACGGTATATGAGGGCCTGGGAGGTGGATTTGGGGAGGTCATTATCCAAGGAGCAGTGGGATGAGATCTTTGTGGCTACTAAGAAGGCGTCACAATACACGACACTAGCTGAGAATTGTTACAAGCTTTTACTCAGGTGGTACTACTCCCCGGACCGGCTTCACAGATTTGCAACACAGACCTCCCCGCTGTGCTGGAAAGGGTGTGGACAGGTGGGAACCTTTTATCACATGTGGTGGTCATGCACTAAGGTAGCTACTTACTGGCAATACATAACTCGAGTACTTAACCAGATGCTTGGGGTGCAGCTCACATTACAATCTGAGAATGTTCTTTTGAACCTCCCAGTCGATATTCCACGTGCTCAGTGGAAGATTGCCCATTTAGTTATAATGGCAGCGAAATGTGAGCTAGCGCTGGTATGGAAAACTGATAAACTTCCCTCAGAGATTCAAGTGAGACAGCGTTTAAATATGCTAAGGCGTTTTATCACGGGGATTTTAGCCTCACGCAGGCGAAACCCGCAGCATATGAACCTTTGGAAGCCGCTTGAGAAGTGGTTAGATCTAGCACCTGATGCTCCTGTGTAGATATCTTTAGCCCAATGAGAGGGGCCTTGTTTCCTGGTTAGCGGGATGGGAAGTGGGTCAGGTGTAGCCTCTCGGATTGTGATTATCCCATCGATGTAGCACCATAGACCTGTGGGTGCATTAAATAGTTAACAATGTGTTTTGTTCTATTTCATATTGATAATCCTGACAGAACTCACCAGATGTTTTACCTCCGTATTCATATATATTGAAACCAGTGGGAATAATAATATGGTTTAATCTTGTATCCTCTTTTTGCCTGGGGGGGGGGGGGGGGGAGGGAGGTAAAGAGGGTGGGTCAATGATCGGAGATTGTGGCAGCAGAGAAGAGGTATTGCAAGGGGATAATTACTTGTGCTTTAATTCCATTGACAGTATGTTAAAGGATGTTCATTGTTCCTCCTGTTAACAGTTTATGTACTTGATGGATTGTATATGCATCACATTCTCTGTTGTCCGTATGCTGTTGTTACCTTGAAAATTTAATAAAACTATAAATTGAAAAAAAAAAAAAAACAGGAAACAGAGAGTAGGATTAAATGGTCAATTTTCTCAGTGGAAAAGGGTAAACAGTGGAGTACTTCAGGGATCTATACTTGGACCGGTGCTTTTCAATATATATATATATATATATATATATATATATATATATATATATATATATAAATGATCTGGAAAGGAATAAGACGAGTGAGGTTATCAAATTTGCGGACAATACAAAATGATTCAGAGTGGTTAAATCACAAGCGGATTGTGATACATTACAGGAGGACCTTGCAAAACTGGAAGATTGGGCATCCAAATGGCAGATGAAATTTAATGTGGACAAGTGCAAGGTGTTGCATATAGGGAAAAATAACCCTTGCTATAGTTACACGATATTAGGTTCCATATTAGGAACTACCACCAAGGAAAAAGATCTAGGCATCATAGTGGATAATACTTTAAAATCATTGGCTCAGTGTGCTGCACCAGTCAAAAAAAGCAAACAGAATGTTAAGAATTATTAGGAAGGGAATGGTTAATAAAATGGAAAATGTCATAATGTCTCTGTATTGCTCTATGGTGAGACCGCACCTTGCATACTGTGTACAATTCTGGTCACCGCATCTCAAAAAAGATATAGTTGCAATGGAGAAGGTACAGAGAAGGGCAACCAAAATGATAAAGGGGATGGAACAGCTCCCCTATGAGGAAAGGCTGAAGAGATTAGGGCTGTTCAGCTTGGAGGAGAGACAGCTGAGGGGGGATATGATAGAGATCTTTAAGATCATGACAGGTTTTGAACGAGTAGATGTGAATCGGTTATTTACACTTTCGGATAACAGAAGGACTAGGGCAGCGCTTCTCAACCGGTGTGTCGCGACATACTAGTGTGTCGCATCTCCAGGTGTCCCACTGCCCGTTGCACTTCCCTTCTCCCTTTTTCCAGCCCCCGTGGGCCAATTGGAAGCCTACTTTCTTCCTACCCCATTGCCCAATGGAAAGCCTCCTTCATTCTGCCTGCCCCCGCGCAGGCCAATCGGAAACCTCCTCCCTTCTACCTACAAGTGGGAGTAGGAAGAAGGGAGGAAGCCTTTGATTGGCCAGTGAGGCAGGCATCACCTAACCCAGGGGTGGGATGGGAGAAATAGTTTCGCACTCCGACAAAGCAAGGCCGCCCACAGCCTGTGGCGGCGAAGAGGCAACCCGACCCCGACCGAGGCTACCACGGGAGCCCATTCCCGTGGTGGTGAAGAGGAAACCAGACTTGACGAAGCAAGGCCGCCACAGCTCGTGGCGGCGAAGAGGAAACCCGACCAACACAGGAGCCCATTCCCATGGTGGTGCAAAAGAAGGCCCGCCGGAGTAAAGCCGCGGCGGAACTGGAGCCCATTTCTGCAGTGAAGAAAGAGTACGTTTTTGGTGAGAGCTGGTGTGTCTGTGGGTGTGAATGGATGCATGGGTGAGAGCTGGTGTGTGTGGGTGTAAATGGATGCATGGGTGAGAGCTGGTGTGAATGGGTGCTTAGGTGAGAGTTTGTGTATGTGGGTGTGAATGGAAGCCTGGGTGAGAGCTGGTGTGAATGGGTGCTTGGGTGAGAGCTTGTGTGTGTGTAGGTGTGAATGGAAGCCTGGGTAAGAGCTGGTGTGAATGGGTGCAAGAGCATTTGTGTGTGATCGAGAGCTTGTATATAAGGGACATGATTGAGAGAGAGACTGGTCAGGAAGATGACTGGTGTGAGAGAGACAGAGACTGGTCGTGGGGTCTAATTGGAGGTGTGTGTGTGTGTGAGTGACCGGTTGTGGGCGCTAAGGAAGAGAACTGTGAGGACAGAGCTTCAGCAGCCCTTGCTGCTTCTGGTGAGTGCTATTGGCCTGGAAGGGAAAGGAGTAGGAGAGTTGCTGGAGAGGGTATTTATTTATTATTTTTTCTATACTAACATTCAATCTGAGATATCACATCGGTTTACATTCAGGTACTGTAGGTATTTCCCTATCCCCAGAGGGCTTACATTCTAAGTTTTGTACCTGAGGCAATGGAGGGTAAAGTGACTTGGCCAAGGTCACAAGGAGCGACAGCAGGACTCTAACCCTGGTCTCCTTGTTTGTAGCCCACTGTTAAGTAAAGGTGGCTTTTTAAATTTATTTTCTTGATTGACTGCCATTTTAATTATTGGGTATTATGTGATGTCTACTGTTTGAAATATTTTATTGATATTTGGACATGTTTTAATAATTTTTATGAGTTTTAAATTGTTGGATATTATTCTGTTCAGCAGCTGTTTTGTAACATTTTAGTATAGCTTTACAATTATTTCTGTGTGGGGCTCTATAGCAGCTTGGCTTATTCTGTTTTCCCAATAGGAAATGTATTAGTGTTTAGGGCCTGGTTTAATAGTTGTATTTCTTAGATAGGTTTGTTACTGTTTCAGTGTGTTCCATAATACAGGTGTAACTTTGTGTGGGTTAGTTTATGTGCATTATTGCAAATCCTGAGAGTCTGTTAGGTGCTATATTTCTCTTTCCATTTCTCCAGGTTCGCACTGCATTCAGAGTGGCTTTTTTGGTTTTCCATTCTAGTTTCTGTCTCCATATTTATAATTTGTGGTTTTTCTTTACTTGGGGAAGGGTGTGTGACCGAGGTGAGGTATTTAACTAGCATGTAGGCATTTGTATCAATCTTATTTGTTGTGTTTTCTCAATAAGATATGCATTAGTGGTAAATTACAGTCTTTTCATAAGGAAGGCTATTTTGCCTGGTAGTAAAAGGAGTTTGTTTTGCTTTTACTGGGATGTCATCAGAACCAGAATATCTTTTTTGTATGGCAAGTTGTACAGGGTAATGCCCTAGATCTGCTCTGCACTCATTGCTGGGGGTTGAGGGGATTCCTGTGAATGCAGAGTGCATGTTTACATTTAGCCCCGTGATGGTCACATGTTCAGTGTGTCACGCATGTGAGAACCATCTGTCAGGTGTGTCCCGGCCAAAAAAAGGTTGAGAACCACTGGACTAGGAGGCATTCCATGAAGTTAGCAAGTAGCACATTTAAGACTAATCGGAGAAAATTCTTTTTCACTCTAGCACAATTAAGCTCTGGGATTTATTGCCAGAGGATGTGGTTAGTGCATTTAGTGTAGCTGGGTTCAAAAAAGGTTTGGATAAGTTCTTGGAGGAGAAGTCCATTAACAGCTATTAATCAAGTTTACTTAGGGAATAGCCACTGCTATTAATTGCATCAGTAGCATGGGATCTTCTTGGTGTTTGGGTAATTGCCAGGTTCTTATGGCCTGGTTTGGCCTCTGTTGGAAACAGGATGCTGGGCTTGATGGACCCTTGGTCTGACCCAGCATGGCAATTTCTTATGTTAGAGATGGAGACATACTGAAGGGTGAGGTCACTGCAGGGGTGTATCTAGAGTGACATCAACTTTGAAACCTGGCTCAGTCTCCCATCTACTGGCATAAACTATTGGTCCTGAGTCCATCTGGCTACATGCTAGGAAATATATGTTTTTTTTGTTTGTATTAGTTAAGGGTAATTCGGAATCTTTCTGCTCTTACTCGGCTCCTAGTACACAATGACATTTATTGCAACCTCTCTATTGGGATGCCCTACTTTCCATGTTCTCTTAGTATCCTTCAAACTTACATCATTCCAAACCATGTGCCTCTGAGCAACTGTCAGCTTTCCCCATCATCTAGTTTAAAAGCTGTGAAAGTTTTATTTTTTTTCTGCCACTTAGGTCTTCAACAAGCAGCCTATAAGATATTTTAAATACATTATACTTGAAGTAATGTCTCAAAAGAAGCGTTATCATTATGTGGAATCCAACCCATTTTTATAGGAGTTTCTAAAACTAATAAAACTCATCACTTGCTATGGATTGAAGAACATTTCTTTAAAAGCTAAGATTTTTATTTATTTATTTAACAGTTTTTTATACCGACCTTCATAGTAAATAACCATATCGGATCGGTTTACATTTAACAGAGGGTATAACTGAAGGAACAATTCAGGTAAAC
Source organism: Rhinatrema bivittatum (assembly GCF_901001135.1). Classification (NCBI taxonomy): domain Eukaryota; kingdom Metazoa; phylum Chordata; class Amphibia; order Gymnophiona; family Rhinatrematidae; genus Rhinatrema; species Rhinatrema bivittatum. The sequence continues at coordinate 232,561,855 of NC_042617.1, read as the reverse complement.
AATAGATAACAATAGATAGGAATAAGTCAAAAAGTTACAATCAACGGGAATCGAGAACTTGGAAGCTTAAAACAAGCTGGAAAGAAGATAAAGGCAGGTAATAATTATAAAAGATACTATAGTGAGAACGGGTTAAAGCTTGGAGGTGCTTTAACCTAGAGGTGCCAGAGTCCATAGTTCATGAAGATAAATGCCAAGGCCGGGTGAGAGTGGAGGGCCATTAGTGATTGTCTGGTGGATCGGAGAAGGCTTGGTGGAAGAGCCACGTCTTGAGTCTTTTTCTGAAAGTTAAGAGGCAGGGTTCCAATCTGAGGTTTGAAGGGATGTTATTCCAAATAGATGGGCCTGCTATCGAAAAAGCTCTGTCTTTGGTCGTAGAGAGGCGTGTGGATACTTGTGAACTACAATAGCCACCTTACCCATCTTATCTGAAGTAAAACAGAAACAGTGAAAAGCAAGTTTCCTTACCGTAAACGGTGTTTCTGTAGATAGCAGGATGAATTAGCCATGCTGTCTGGGAAGCGTCACGACCCGAAGTAGGCGGAGTCTCCTCAGCTAGTAACAGAGCTTTGACCATGTGCGTCTGCGCGGTGGTGTTCCCGCGTGGTTCCCTCTCCTCTTCAGTGTCTTTGTAGCCAAGCGAGAGGTAAAGTAGGTTATGTCCTGTAGATGACTGTCTAGGGAGGGAACGCATGGCTAATTCATCCTGCTATCTACGGAGATACCGTTTACGATAAGCAAACTTGCTTTTTCCCGTCGATAGCAGGGCTGAATTAGCCATGATATCTGGGAGTCCCAAGCTCCCGGGTTGCGTTCATGAATAATGTTTTTGAAGGTTGGTACAGCAAACCTTGAAGTAGTAGACAGTCTCATATATTTTTTAATGTAGATAAGACTGCAGAGCCCAGTGCTGCATCAGAAGTCGTTTGTTGTTGTAGAGAATAGTGTGACGTAAAGGTATGAATAGAGGACCATGTTGCTGCCTTGCAGATATCCAATAGTGGAACATTGTTCAAGTGAGCAACTGATGCTGCTGTGGCGCGTATCTGATGCGCTTCAGGTTTACTTTCAAGTTTGATAGAACGTTTATTGTAGCAAAATAGAATGCATTGTGATAACCAACTGGCTATAGTCCTTTTCGAAACGGGTTGGCCCGGATCGTCAGGGTTAAAGGAAAGGAACAGCCGAGAGTGCCTAGAAGTGGACTGAGTCCTTTGTTTGTAGTAGGCTAGAGCTCTTTTACAGTCTAGAATACGTAGAAGTTTCTCCCGGGCATTGGTATAAAAATGGGGAGAGTGATGGTTTGATTGAGATGAAAAGGGGAAACCACCTTAGGGAGGAAGGTAGGGTGAGGTCAGAGTGTCACTTTGTCATGGTAAAACTCTAAATAGGGGGAGTAGTGAACCAATGCCTGGAGTTCACTGACCCTCCGTGCTGATGTAATAGCCACTAGAAAAAATGTTTTCCATGTCACATATTTTATGTGGCTGGTCTCTAACGGTTCAAAGGGTGATAGCATGAGCTGTTCCAAAACTATGTTGAGATCCCATGGTACCGGTGGTTTGGTCACTGGCAGGCAAAGACGTAACATGCCTTTCATGAATCTAGATATTAGTGGGTGATTCGATATAGGCAGATAGTTATGCTGTTCATGGAACGCTGCTATAGTGCTAATGTGTACTCTGACTGAAGTGGTAGCTAGACCTGCTTCGTAGAGGGTGTGTAGATATTGTAATAATTGTGAGGCGGTAGCGGAAAAAGGATTTATGTTCCTAGGAGTGCACCAGGATAGGTAGCGATGCCATTTGCCTGTATAGTTACGTCTGGTAGAAGGTTTCCTGGTTGTGATTAGGATGTTTTCCACACTTGTGGGTAAATTAAGATGATTCAATATCTGCCATTCAATCTCCATGCTGTGAGATGAAGCGATTGATTCATTGGGTGGAGAAGAGAGCCTCCTTCTTGTGTTAGCAGATGCGGACGGTTTTGTAGCAGTATTGGTGGGCGTATGGAAAGCCGTTTCAGATACGCATACCATGGCTGCCTTGGCCATGCTGGAGCAATGAGTATCATGTCCGCTACATCCTGTATGCGCTTCTGAACTGTCAAAGAAATTAGTGGAATGGGAGGATAAGCATACATCAAGCCTGTCGTCCATGGAATGAGGAAGGCATCGGGGGCGAATCGTGTGCTGCTGGGATAAATGGAGCAAAAGGTTTGACCCTGTCTGTTGCTTTCTGTGGCAAAAAGATCTATCGACAGAAAACCCCATTGCTGAAAAATGTTTTCCGCTACCTCTGGATTCAGGGTCCACTCGTGTGGATGAAAAACTCAGCTTAGTTGATCTGCTGTGATATTGTCTAGGCCGGGAAGGTAAGGGGCTTGGAGGGAGATTTGGAACTTGAGAGTCCAATGAAGTATTCGAAGTGCTTCCCGGCACAGAATCCAAGAACCGGACCCTCCTTCTTTGTTTATGTAGAGCATTGCCACTTTGTTGTCGGTATACACCATGAGGTTTGAGTGTTGGATTTGAGTGGAGAAGGTTTGAAGTGCTTTCCAGATCGCCCGAAGCTCTAAGAGATTGATCTGGTACATAGACTCTTGGGGAGTCCAGAGACCTTGTGTCTTTAGGTTGCCTAGGTGGGCTCCCCAACCTTTCCTGGACACGTCCGTAGTAAGCGTGAGCTGTTGCGGAGTTAGACAGAAAGGGGCTCCCGTTGATAGGTTGGTAGGATATCCTCCTTCATCGAACATCCTCCTTCATCGTGTTGGTAATGTGAATCTTGGAGGTGAGCGGTTGTAGAAACTGAGACCACTGTGTCTTTAGTCCCCACTGTAAGCGGCGCATGTGCAGTCTGGTGTGGGGAGCTACGTAGATGGCTGCCGCCATATGCCCTAGAAGTTGAAGGATTTGGCGTGCAGCTGTTTGATGTTTGTTGAGTAGGCTATGCGCTAAAGTCATAATAGGGTGCATCCTGTCTGATGGAAGATAAGCCTTCTCTTCTATGGTATTGATGAGAGCTCCTATAAACTGAAGATTCTGTGTAGGTTGGAGTTGAGATTTTTCGAAGTTTACTCAGAATCCTAACGTTTGAAGGCAATTGATCGTATGTAACGTGTGTGTCTTGAGGGTGGATGGATCGGAAGCTACTATTAACCAGTCGTCCAGATAAGGAAATATTTGGATCGAAAGTTTCCTGAGATGAGCCACCACCACTGCTAGACATTTTGTGAATACCCTTGGGGTTGAGGACAGACCAAATGGGAGTACCTTGTATTGGTAGTGTGAACTCTGAACTTGAAAACAAAGGTATTGCCAAGAGGAAGGGTGATTGGTATGTGGGAATAAGCATTTTTCAGGTCGATGGAACATAGCCAATCTTTGGGTTGTATCAGAGGTAGGATATTTTTGAGAGAGGTCATTTTGAACTTCTCTTTCTGAATATGTTGATTCAGGAGGCGGAGATCCAGTATAGGCTGGAGGCCTCCCAATTTCTTTGGAATTAGAAAATATGGGGAATAAAATCCCTGATTCTAATGTTGAAGAGGGATTGTTTGAATAGAATTCTGAAGTAGTAGGTTGGATAATTCCGCATGGAGGGATGATGAATAGGTAGGTACATCCCGTATTGGAGACAGATGAGGAAGGGGTGGAATCCCTCTGAAATTGAGATGATAACCGTCCCTGATAACGTTGATCACCCATTTGAAGTGATGGCTTCCCAGTGGTTTAGAAAAAATTGGAGACGCCCTCCTATGAAATCTGGAGGTGGCGGTGGCTGGATGAAACTCAAAGACGATTGCTGTTTTTGCTATGGTGTCATCGTTTGCTTCTGTTGTCTTTGAGTCTTCCCCTGGGTGTAGTCTGGGCCGTGGACCTGGGAGGTACATATGGATGTGGCCTATATTGTGTGTATGGTCTAGAATATGACCAACGACGGTAAGGCTAAAAATATCTCTGCTGAGATTTGTGAGATTCCGATGGGAAGGTTAGAGATTGTACCTTAGGCGCCTTAGGTATCACAGGCACTGCTCTTTCATGGTTCAGAACCTTCCTCAGCAATAGAGGATACAAGGTTAAGATCCAGAACAAAGAATCCTCACTCTACCCCGCGTCTGTAGGAGTCCCTCAGGGCTCTTCCCTGTCTCCTACCCTATTTAACATATACCTGCTACCCTTATGCCAACTTCTCACTGACCTCAATCTCAAACATTTCCTCTACGCTGACGACATCCAGGTCCTGATCCCCATCAAGGAGTCCCTCGCGAAAACACTGTCTCATTGGGAAACATGCCTCCAAAATATCAAACAGCTTCTCACAAGTCTCAACTTGGTACTAAACTCATGCAAAACGGAACTCCTGCTCATCACACCTGAGAATAGCTCCATCATTCCCTCTCATACAGCCATTCCAAAAACCACTCAAGTGAGAGATCTAGGAGTACTAATTGATAATCGCCTGAATTTGAAAGCTACCATCAGCAAAACCACCAAAGACTGCTTTTATAAACTCCAAGTGCTGAAAAGAATAAGACCTCTTTTCCACGCTCATGACTTCAGAACGATTCTATAATCTATTATCTTCACAAAGCTGGACTATTGTAACACCATCTTGCTTGGTCTCCCCTCATCACACACCAAACCACTTCAGATGGTTCAAAATGCCTCTGCCCGAATACTCACTAACACCAGGAAAAGAGACCACATAACCCCTATACTAATGGGACTCCACTGGCTACCCATACACTTCAGAATAATTTACAAGGCCATTCTCACTATATATAAAAACATACATCAACTAGGACCAATTGACCTACGTTTCCCCCCTCCGATTACACACCTCAACAAGACCGACAAGAGACGCATACAAAGGACTACTTCAAGTTCCCCCAGCCATAACTACCAAACACATTACGCTAAGAGACCGGGCCCTCTCTACTGCTAGTCCAACCTTATGGAACTCCATCCCACCAGATCTTAGAATGGAACCCAGCCTCTCAACCTTCAAGAAAAGACTCAAGACCTGGCTGTTCAAGCAGGCATTTCCTAATACCAACACGATTTAAGTCCTAACAATCAAACCCATCTTCTTCAATTTCACTGTTATTTATTTATGTTCTTTTCTTTTTCCTATGCCAAGTTCTATTATCCCTGTTATATGTAACTGCTTTTTCCGCACTATGGTTTAAGTTTTATTTTAATTTGCACTCCTGTTTTATGTGAACCAGCATGATGGGACTACCAGTCTTGAATGCCGGTATATAAAAAACCTTAAATAAATAAATAAATAAATAAAATAAGCCAAGCTAGTCACCTGTCGGCTATGGCCGAAGCGGAGGTTCTTGAAGAGGACTCAAATGACTCAAATGGATCTGAGCAAATGTCTAAGTCCTTCCTCTAAATCCAGGAATGGTTGTGGAAGATTATTATCTTGTGAAAAACAAAGTGGGCGAAGTTTTTGAAGAGTCTCAAATAAGTACTGTGTAGTATAAAATTGATGGTGTTGAATTCTAGATGTCAACATGGAGGAGTGATAAACCTTCTTTGCGAAGTCATCCAAACATTTATGTTCTTTATTTGGAGGGGTGTTGGAGTGTAGTTTTGAGCGTTTTGCTTTTGCAAGAGCTGACTCTACTACTACTACTACTACTGACTGATGAGGAAGTTGAGGAGATTCATAGATTGAAGAGTTACGAATCCTATATTTCTTCAACGGCAGGGGAGAAAGTTTGACACTTCACGCATATCCAGCATAGCTCTCTGCTTCAACGGCAGGGGAGCAAGACTGATACTTCACTTTCAATGCATAGCCAGCATGGCTCTCTGCTTCAACGGCAGGGGGGAATGAAGAAAGGTGGATCTATATTCAGGCAACAACCAACAAGGACTGAATTACATAGTCTGGATAAACAGATAAGCATGGGTGTAGCTTGCTTATTGCGGTGGTTAATACCCCTAACTATTTAAGCAATTTCACTTAGATGCAGTTCCTACACTGCTCTCTACATTAATGGCGGGGGTGGAAGGGAAATAGAATAAAAAAAGATTACTAAGAGCCAAGAGAGAGAGAAAAGTGCGAAAGCTTGCTGGGCAGACTGGATGGGCCGTTTGGTCTTCTTCTGCTGTCGTTTCTATGTTTCTATGTAATGTCAATCTTCCTGGAGGTTGTGGTCGTAGAAAATGGGGTTTTCCAATACCAAATGCGGTAGTAGGGCAGTTGGTTCAGCTGGGTTTTCAAAAATTGAGAATGCCCATCATTTCAGTTCTAGGATCTGGGATTCGTCCTGTTGGAACTTGGAGGGTATCTATTTTCTCAATGAATTTGGAATAGATTAAGTCCTCAGGAGGAGAATAAGGCTCCTGTGGTCCCTCTGGGGGGGTCCAAGGGAAATCCGGTAGAAGAGTTAGATGAAACCATAGAAACCTGTGAAACAGGGCTCACTGGGTGGTGCTCGGGTTCTGAGCTGAGCTGTTGACTCCTGTAACAGGATCCGGTGAAGGGGGTGTTGAAGTGTGTGGAGAGACCACTGGTGGAACCTGTTTTCCTTGTTCCAGGTCTTGAAAAAATGAGAATAGCACTTCTGATATTTTTGACATTGCAGATGCTGCAAGAGTTCCTTGCGAAGAGATGTGTAATTTTTGCCTTTTGTGTGGAGGATAAATGGCATGTAGTGATGTATTCTCCTGTGAAGTGTTCCCATTGTAAATGTTGGAAGTTGCATGGGCTTGTTTTGGTATAGGTAGTGCTGATCCTGCTGAGAAGGAGCATGTACTGAGAGGAGAATGTTGTGAGGGAACTGATTCTGCATCAGAGAGAAGTTCCACTTCAATTTCCCAGCTAGATGCAGAGGAAGTAGGAGAATGTTCCAGATGCTTTCTCTTTGCTGTTCTTTTGGAAGGAGTATGTTCCAAAAAAGAAGGATGTATTTTGCTATAAGATTGCGTGAGTGAAGCATGCCCCATAGATATTTTCTTGGTGGCTGTTTCAAGTATTGATGAACGTTTTGAGTATACGACCTGTTTTGCACCATGCGTCAAAGAGGTGTCTGTCATCTTCTAACTGAGTGGTGTGCTTTATGGCGGCCCCCTGCTTCGTGATGGAGCATTGCGTCATAGCAATGTCCTGCTTTGAGGCGGCCTGCTTTGTATTGACGCTCTGCATGTGTGCCGGAGCATGCGTCATAGACGCTTGTTTTTTCGGCGCAGAAAGGTGGGGTTCGATTGGCTTTGATAGCCCCAAACTCTTTGATGCGTCTCCCTTTCTCGATTCTTTTCCAGAGCCCCGGTATGGATCGAGGGTAGTTGGGGCTTTTGAAACCCCAAGCTAGAGTGCGGCTTGGTTTTTCCCATTTCGGAAGGCCCGAGGGAGGAAGCCCATTTTGTATGGGCCTTACCTGTCTTCGCCGGTCCCGGCGAAGAATGGGCTGATGTTGGTGGGGCATAGGAGCCCATCTTCAGCCGCTCTATTTTCGCAGCTCGGTGGTGTTGGGCCCGAGGAGACATGCAGCCGCAGTCTCGACACGACTTTTGGTCGTGATCTGGGCCTAAACAGAGGTAGCAATAATTATGTCCGTCGGTAACGGACATAATTTTGCCACATTGACAATATTTAAATCCAGACGGCTTGGGAGCGATCTGGAATTGAAAAAGTTGAAAAAACGGCAGAAATCGCTGAAAAAAATATTCTGTGAGGAGAAAAATTGTGAGGAGAGAATAACCCGGCGTGCGATCGGCTCACGGAAAAAAATAAACTGAAGAGGAGAGGGAACCGCGTGGGAACACCACCGCGCAGACACACATAGTCAAAGCTCTGTTACTAGCTGAGGAGATTCCACCTACTTCGGATCGCGACGCTTCCCAGACAGCATGGCTAATTCAGCCCTGCTATTGACGGGAAAAAAACAATTTTGTGGACATTTTAGATGGTCCACTTGTTTTTTTGGGTTTTGTTTTGGGTTTTTTTATTCAGTAACAATACTGCAGTGCTTGAGGCTTTTCAAGCATCTTCTTCTGGGGTATCCTGTCTTACCAGCATCAAGCATGTTTCAAAAAGAGGAGAGTGAGCAGTGAAAAGGGGGTCAGAGCTTCGACTAATGCATTTAGTCACATGTTAGCAAGTCCAGAATACTAAGTAGGAGAATATTAAGCAGAAGGAAGAGACTAAGTCCAGTGTTCGCTACAGGCTCATAGCTGAATGGAAAGAACACCTATCAAACGCCAAGCACTAATGAGAAAACCAGCACAGACATTAAATATCCTTTAGATCACCTTGCCACTATACAACCACTGATGATCAAGTTAGTCTTACTATACCTGTAACACTGGGCTGTCCACGGTGAAAGCCTTGTACACAGCAGAGGCCTGGATCTTACTTCCTTTGCTCCAGATGGCCATGTTCCCAGTTACATACAGCTCTTCATCATATTCCACTTCCCCAAGATCACTGACACCTTTCCTCAAAAGCCAGCTTTCCTAAGGTAAAGCCAAAAAAAGAGGAGGTTAAGAAACACAATCTCTCATCTCCCAGGCTGAACACAAGAAAGCACATGGCTGTCTTCTACATAGCTAGCAGGATACTTGAATGTTGTTTCACTCACAGAAATTGCACTAAAATGCAGGTGGCTGGATAAATTAAAAAAAAAAAAAACCAACAAAAAACCTTACAAAGCTTTAAACATTAACTGGGAAAAATGGATTTCTTCCACCAACCACACAGGGAAAGGCCATCTATTATAAACAATACCTATTATTAAACACTTCCTCCCCCCACCTCACATACACACAAAGAAAGCCCTAAAATATTTTCAGTTCACCAAATATGAATTAATTTGACTGCCATGTTAGTCCACATGAAAAGACCTTTTTATTAGACTAACATTTGTGACTAGCTTTCAAGAATTAGGTCATTACAAACTGAGCAAAGAATGATACTGTAATCCAATCTACCAATCTTAGCTCTTTTTGCATTGACCTGATACAAGGAGGATAGCTTTAGAAAGCTAGTCAAACACAGAGGGGAGGAAAATTCTCAAAGGGAAAGGCACCTGGCATTTGCCTTCAGAGCCGAGAGGAAACTTTTTTGTTCTTCCTGTTGCAAGGGTTTTTGGTAAAAAAAAAAAAAAAGGGATGCCACAGTGCTGTGCTTAGGGCACTCATCTATTATTTACAGTTTCTAACACTTCACAAGCACATTGAAAATGCAGAGTTAAATCCTCACTGCCACTAAAGTGATCATGGGTGCCACTCACTGTGCCATGCCATGATTAGAAAGAGTACTTGTACATAATAACTATTGTATACAATAACTATTGTCCACAATGTATTTTAATGAACACTACAGAGGGAATAGCATCCCCTAACAGAGAGATCCTGTGAGCCTGTTCCTGGACCCAGTGTAACAGGAGACAGCACAGCAGCTACTGAGGACAAAACACCGTTACATACCCTTGAAAAGAAAAGTGAGATAGTATATGGTTAATTTTATGCCAGAAACCCTGCATTTAAATTTCTCTTGTCAAATCTTGCTGAATACGTTTAAATGGCAACTTTTGTCGTATAACTTCTAGAAAACCCTCAGCAAGGCAACCACTACTATTTTAGTATGGAAGGAAGGAAGATAAAATAAAAAAAAATCATACTGGCCATAAGTCACCCAGGATAGGTAAAGTGGCCCTTAGAATGTACAAGGCAGAGCAAGCACTCCCCGAAGCTTTCCAGTTTTTGAGTCCTAGGAGTGAAATGAAGATGTTCCAGGGTACAGTGATAGCGGTGACAGAACCCTGAGGTGTTCTGGATTCTCAGGCTTTGAAAGGCATGTCAATTGCATCAATTGAGCCGGCAATACCAGGGCATCCTTTGATGCACTAGCCGACTCCACGGATTGCCTTTGCTTTGGCACCAATGCATATTGGTTCTCCCAGTCTGCATCGCCCAGTGGGAAGAATGGAAAGGCCTGGAAGTTGACTGTGACGATATCAACAAAGCCTGGCTGCAGGAGGATTTACTCCTGCTCTGTTTGTTGGAGGCCTGCTAATATGGTAGCCTATGAGCATTGCAAGCATGGGAAAAATCACGCAACGGGCCTGACAATCTGTCTGGTTACAATCGGGTCCCAGGCAAATGTAACATCGCTCATGGCCATGAGGGACAAGATTTGACCACATATACAAGCATTGAAGCAGCTGATGGGCTACTGAAAGCAGTTGAGAAAGGAGACAAAAAATTTTGAGAAAAGGTTAAGGAGTCTTCCATGCAGAGGCTCAGACAAAAATAGATTTAGGGGACTCCTGAGGCACCGTCCATGTGGGAACTACTCCACATGCTCAGTAGCGCTCAAAGCTCTACTAGCTTGGAGAGACAAGTCCATATAGTGCTGCTGGATGACATCGTCCACAGATCATGGCTAATTCAGCCTGCTTATTGACCAAAAAATAAAATTAAAAAGAAGAGAAAACCAATATAGTTCTCCAAAGAGGTGGATGAAAAATAAGAGGCAAAAAAAAAATCAGCATTCAAAAAGTACAAAGGAAGGCAAAAACAGGAATGGAAGAATATCCGGTGAACTAGAAAGAGATGAGGAAGGAAATCAGAAAGTCAAAAGCAATCCTCTATTGCTAAAGAAGTAAAGCAAGGCAACAAAATATTTTTCAGATATATTTCAGAGAAAGGCCAGAGGATGAATTGTAACACTAAAAAATGAGGAGCAATGAGTGGTGGGAGACAAAGAAAATATTATTAAATACTTCAATTCAGTGTTTACTAAAGAAGACCTAGAAAGGGGACCAATGCAGGTTGGCAAGATAGGTGTGGAGTAGACACCACCCCATTTACAGAAAATAGTGTTTAGGTGGACCTGGCAAATAAAGTGGACAAGGCCATGGGACAGGATGAAATACATACCAGGATACTAAGGATGCTCAGAGAGATGCTAGAGGATCAACTGAAGGGCCTGTTCAATAGATCCTTGGAGACGGGAGTGGTGCAGGTACTTTACTTGGATTTTAGCAATGCTTTAGATATGATTCCACACAGGAAGCTCATGAATAAAATGAACAGCCTGGGAGTTTATCCCAAGTAGGTGCAATGGATTAGAAACTAGATGACTCGGACAACAGCGGGTAGTAAATGGAAGTCACTGACGAGAAGGATGATTAGTGGAGTGCTTCAGGGACTGGATATGGTGTCAGGTCTGTTCGATATCTTTGTGAGTGATATTGCACAGGATGGAAGTTTGTTTACAGAGGACACTAAACTCTGAAAGAGTGGGCACCCCTGAAGGAGTAAATAAGATGAGAAGTGATCTAAAAAAGCCTGAGGAATGGTCAAATGTTTGACAGTTAATACTCAGCGAAGAAGAGGAGGCATGAATTTGGGGGTGCCAAAATCCAAAAAGAACTGTACTTGATTTGTGTAAGGGGTGGGGGGGGGGGGGCCACGAGATACTCGTGCACAGACTGGAATAGAGACCTTGGGGTGACAGTGTTTAATCATGTAAAAGGTAAATATTACTTGTATGTGTGCTAAGTCTTTGTACATTTTTTTTTAACTCTCTATACATTGGCATACCATTAGCTTACTGCACTGGGAGTTAAATCTTTTTGACACACACGTTCTACTCGTCTCTTATTACACTGGCCCCAGAATTTGCAAATAAGAAATGCTCTTTTAAGAGCTAGACCAGCATACAAGGAACAATTTGCAAAAGCACAGAGCAAGAAATGTAGAGATTACTTACCTGATAATCTCGTTTTCCTTAGTGTATGCAGATGGACTCAAAACAAGTGGGTATAGTGTGCTCGTGCTAGCAGTTAGAGACGGATCTGACGTCAGCACGGGTACATATACCCCCACAGGAAGTGTAGCAATTCAGTAATCTTCCTTGGAAATGCTGTAGCTGACCGAGCGATTAAATGAACAGGTTTACCCTGACCGATTGATAGTAGCTGGAGACGGCCAGTGTTCTCAACCGGAAGGCGTAGACACCCGGCAGGGTGGATGGCCTATTATAAGAAAACATGGCTTACCGTGAGTCGGTGAATCCCCATGAATGCCAGCAGCCGGGCGGGATGCTGAGTTCATCTGCATACACTAAGGAAAACGAGATTATCAGGTAAGTAATCTCTACATTTCCTAGCGTGTAGCAGATGGACTCAAAACAAGTGGGATGTACAAAAGCTACTCCCGGACTGGGCGGGAGGCTGCCCAAGGACCGTTTAGGATTGCCCTCGCGAATGCTGTGTCCTCCCTGGCCTGGACATCCAGATGGTAGAATCTGGAGAAGGTATGGAGGGAGGACCACGTCGCCGCTTTACATATCTCTGCAGGCGACAGCATCCTAGTTTCTGCCCAAGAGGCTGCTTGCGCTCTGGTAGAGCGAGCCTTGACCCGTAGAGGCGGTGGTCTCCCTGCTTCTACGTAGGCTGCCTTAATAACTTCTTTGATCCAGCGGGCGATGGTTGCCCGTGAGGCTGCTTACCCTTGCTTCTTCCCGCTGTGTAGGACGAACAGGTGGTCCATCTTTCGTACTGCTTCTGACATTTCCAGGTATCTGGACAGCAGCCTGCCGATGTCGAGATGGTGCAGTATTCGACCTTCTTCCGACTTCTTCAAACCTTCCGTGGTTGGCAAGGATATGGTTTGGTTGAGGTGAAAGTGTGAGACTACTTTGGGTAAGAAGGAAGGAACCGTGCGAAGATGGATAGCCTCTGGAGTGATGCTGAGAAACGGATCATGGCAGGACAGTGCTTGTAGCTCTGAAATGCGGCGTGCTGAGCAGACAGCCAGCAGGAACACCATCTTCAAGGTTAACACACAGAGAGACAGGCCTCGAAGGGGTCTGAAGGCGGATCCCGCTAGGAATTCCAACACTAGGTTGAACTTCCACAGGGGCACTGGCCACTTCAGTGGCTGACGAACGTGTTTGACTCCTTTCAGGAAACGTGAGACATCTGGGTGTTTGGCAATGGTGTTGCCGTCACTCCTGGGACCGTAACAAGACAGCGCTGCCACCTGAACCTTGATGGAGCTGAGGGACAGACCCGTCCGAAGTCCTTCTTGCAGGAAATCCAAAATGATAGGGATTTTAGCGGCATGTGGATTGGTGCTGTGAGTGTCGCACCAGGCTTCAAAAACTCTCCAGACCCTTATATATGTGAGTGATGTGGAGAACTTGCATGCTCGGAGAAGTGTATCTATTACTGGATCCGAGTATCCCCTTTTCTTCAGTCTAGCCCTCTCAATGGCCAGACCGTAAGAGAGATTTGAGCTGGATCCTTGTGTAGGATGGGACCTTGCCGCAGCAGGTCCCTGTGTGGAGGCAGGGGTAGAGGATTCCCCGCCAATAATCTTCTCATGTCGGCGTACCAGGGTCTTCTTGGCCAATCCGGGGCCACTAGAAGAACTAGGCCTCTGTGCCGCCGAATCTTGTGTAGAATGGCGCCCAGCAGGGGCCATGGAGGAAAGGCATATAGCAGGATCCCCTGAGGCCATGGCTGTACCAGGGCATCGATCCCCTGGGATAGCGGATCCCGCCTGCGGCTGAAATATCTGGGTACTTGAGCGTTGGACCTGTCTGCTAATAGGTCCATGCCCGGCGTCCCCCACTGATCCACAATCATCTGGAAAGCTGTGGGCGACAGCTGCCATTCCCCTGGATTTAGGCTCTCTCTGCTGAGGAAGTCTGCCGTGGTGTTGTCCTTCCCGGTGATGTGAACGGCGGAGATGTCCTGGAGATTCGCTTGCGCCCAAGTCATCAGGGGGGCTATTTCTAGGGATACCTGTTGGCGTCTGGTTCCGCCCTGTCTGTTGATGTATTCCACCGTGGTGGCGTTGTCCGACATCACTCTGACCGCTCTGTTGCGAAGTCTGTGGGCAAATCGCAGGCACGCTAGCCTGACTGCCCGTGCCTCTAGTCGGTTGATGTTCCACCTTGACTCTTCTCTGTTCCACCGCCCTTGGGCGGTGAGTTCTTCACAGTGTGCTCCCCATCCGTTCAGGCTGGCATCTGTAGTGAGCAGGGTCCAGGTTGGGGAGGACATTCTCGACCCCCGGCTCATGTGGCCGGGCTGCAACCACCACCGTATTTGATTCCGCACTCTGGCTGGTAGAGGTAGGTGTGTGGTGTAGTTCTGTGATCGTGGGCTCCACCGAGATAGGAGGGCGCGTTGTAATGGTCTCATATGAGCTCGCGCCCATGGTATTACTTCCAGAGTGGATGCCATAAGGCCGAGGACCTGTAGGTAATCCCAAGCTGTGGGCCGGGTGGCGCTCAGCAGGGCCTGCAGAACCTTCCGGAGCTTTGATCTTCTCTTGGAGGTCAAGCTGACCTTGTCTTCCTGGGTGTCAAATCGGACCCCTAGGTATTCCAGCGACTGAGAAGGCTGTAGGGTACTCTTGTTCAAGTTTACTACCCATCCAATGCTTTCCAGAAGAGCAATAACTCTGTTGGTTGCCTGGTGGCTCTCCTCCGGTGACTTTGCCCTGATCAGCCAATCATCCAGGTAGGGATGGACGAGGATGGATGAGGATTCCTTCCTGAGTGCCGCCGCCACTACTACTATTACCTTGGTAAAGATCCGCGGCGGCTAAGCCGAAGGGTAAAGCTCGGAACTGGAAATGCTGATTCAGGACTTTGAAGCGTAAATAGCGCTGGTGATCCCGATGGATTGGGATATGCAAGTAGGCTTCCGACAGATCTAGGGAGGTGAGAAACTCCCCTGGCTGTACCGCATTCTTGACAGACCGCAGAGTTTCCATGCGAAAGCTGGGGACCCGTAGGTGTCGGTTGACTGACTTGAGGTCCAGGACGGGCCTGAAAGTGCCCTCCTTCTTGGGTACTATGAAATAAATGGAATAATGCCCAGAATTTATCTCCCCTGCAGGCACTGGGATTATGGCTTTTAGGGCCAGGAGCCTCTGCAAGGTAACTTCTAATGCCGTCTTCTTGAGAGGTGAACAAGGAGATTCCACAACTTGGCCGGCGGAAGCCAAAGAAAATCCAGGTAATATCCTTCTCGGATGATGGCGAGGACCCACTGGTCCGAAGTGACCCGAACTCGTCTCGCTCGGGGGCCAAGTCCACGCCGGGACCGAGGCTGCCTCTATGCCGCGCCCGAGCCCTTCTCACTCGGGGGCTAGGTCCCTGCCGCGAGTCGGCCACCGGACCAAGGCTCCTACCTCCGAGGGACCACGGAAATCAGCTCGGGAAACTCAACTGGGGGAGGGAGCGACTGGTATCACCGGAGGAGTGCGGGGCTCGTCTTCAGTAGGTTTCTTCTAGGAATTTAGTCGTTAGAATTTGGAGACACGCTCAGCGAGCGTGAGGTAGCTCCAAACTGCTTTGGAGACGGAAATTACTGAATTGCTACACTTCCTGTGGGGGGTATATGTACCCGTGCTGACGTCAGATCCGTCTCCAACTGCTAGCACGAGCACACTATACCCACTTGTTTTGAGTCCATCTGCTACACGCTAGGAAAGTGTTATTTCAGCAATCATACAATGATCAAAACCTGAAACAGAACAGCTAATGATAGGTGAACTTAAAACTAAAAATGAGGTACAGTGAGCTACAGATAAAATGATTCACAACAAGTAGGAATAAAAAAAATAGTAAAACAAACAAATGCAAATTATGTAGCACAAAACTGGAAATGGTTACATGTCTCACTGCTGGCTGTGATGTGCTGATGTGATGTTAAGAGTACACAAGATGGCATAGTTCACCCACTGGAAAATGTGTAAATGCTAGTTTCTATACTGTCTCCCAGAAATAGTCGCTCAAAGCAGTCTATAGATTATAACAAAGGGAAAGGCATGTAAAGGCATGGCTAAGGGAACACTTGCCAAAATAAATTTGTAAAAGGGTTGTGTGTGACTATGGCATGTGACTGTTGGGGGCAAATGCAGGGTGTGGGTGATGGAAATGTGTGTTTGGGAATATGGGAGGGATATAGGGTTTTGATTAGCGTAGCAGCATCTAGAGCAATGGTTCTCAACCTTTTTTCTGTTGGGACACACCTGACAGATGGTTCTCACATGCATGACACACTGAACACATGACCATTATAGGGCTAAATGTAAAAGTACAGTTTGCATCCACAGGAACCCCCCTGACCTACAATTATGGATGTAAAGCAGAATTATGACATTCCCTGTACAACTCACCGTACAAAAAAGATATTCTAGTTCTAGTGTCATCACCTGCCAAAAGTCCCTGGAGGTCCAGCGGGGGTCCAGGAGCGGGACCCCCATTAGACCACCAGGGACTTTTGGCAGGTCTTGGGGGGGGGTCAGGAGGGTGGGGGGTTGTAGTAAATTAATTTTGGAGGTCTTGGGGGGCATCAGGAGGGTGGGGGATTTTGTTAGATTTTTACTTTTTTATTAAAAAGATTTGTCTGAGAGCCAGATGCAGCCATCAAAAGAGCCACATCTGGCTCGCGAGCCATAGGTTCCCAACCCCTGATTTATTCCATCCAAGAACTTTATCTCTCTAGCGTGTCCCAATGATACATTTACCCAGTCAATATTGGAGTAATTGAAATCTCCCATTATTACTGCACTACCAATTTGGTTAGCTTCCCTAATTTCTCTTAGCATTTCACTGTCCGTCTCACCATCTTGACCAGGTGGACGGTAGTATACGCTTATCACTATAGTCTTCCCCGACATACAGGGGATTTCTACCCATAAAGATTCAATTTTGCATTTAGTCTCATGCAGGATGTTTATCCTGTTGGACTCTATGCCATCCTGGACATAAAGCGTCACACTGCCTCCCAGGTGCTCCTCTCTGTCATTGCGATGTAATTTGTACCCTGGTATAGCACTGTCCCATTGGTTATCCTCCTTCCACCATGTCTCTGAGATGCCAATTAAGTCTGTTATCATTCACTGCTGTACATTCTAATTCTCCCATCTTACTTTGTAGACTTCTGGCATTAGCATACAAATATTTCAAAGGTTTTTTTTGTTTGTATTTTCATTCTGCTTTTTAATTGATAGGGATAAGTTAGAATTTTTTTAGCTACAGGCACTTGGACTACTTTTCTTATTATTGGAGCCTCACTGTCGGGATGCCCTAATTCTAATGCATCATTAGTATCCTTTGAAGATACCTCTCTCCGAACCATGCGCTGCTGAGCGACTGTTGGCTTTCCCCTTTGCTCTAGTTTAAAAGCTGCTCTATCTCCTTTTTAAAGGTTAGTGCCAGCAGTCTGGTTCCACCCTGGTTAAGGTGGAGCCCATCCCTTCAGAAGACTCCCCAGTTCCTAACAAAACTGAATCCCTCTTCCTTGCACCATAGTCTCATCCATGCATTGAGACTCCGGAGCTCTTTCTGCCTCTGGTGACCTGCGCGTGGAACAGGGAGCATTTCAGAGAATGCTACCCTGGAGGTTCTGGATTTAAGCTTTCTACATAAGAGCCTAAATTTGGCTTCCAGAACCTCCCTCCCACATTTTCCTATGTTGTTGGTGCCCACATGTACCACGACAGCCGGCTCCTCCCCAGCACTGTCTAAAATCCTATTTAGGTGACGCGTGAGGTCCGCCACCTTCGCATCAGGTAGGCATGTTACCAGGCGATCCTCATGCCCACCAGCCACCCAGCTATCTACATTCCTAATAATCGAATCACCAACTAGGTGCTCTCTCTCTATCTCTCTCTCTCTCCTAGTCGAATGCTCTGGGAGCCTCAATTCATCTAAATAAGCCTTGCGGGAGACATCACACAAGGTGATAAAACCTTACTGCCCAGTCACAGCAGCCTAACACAATTCAAAAAGGTGTTGTTAAAATCAGCATTAAGTCTGTGTGATAACTCTTTGCAGCCAAGCAAACCCAGCCCATTTCCCACTCCTATTTTGCAGTCAAAAAAGCAAACAGAATGTTGGGAATTATTAGAAAGGGAATGGTGAATACAACGGAAAATGTTATAATGCCTCTGTATTGCTCCATGGTGAGACCGCACCTTGAATACTGTGTACAATTCTGGTCGCCGCATCTCAAAAAAGATATAATTGCGATGGAGAAGGTACAGAGAAGGGCAACCAAAATGATAAGGGGAATGGAACAGCTCCCTTATGAGGAAAGACTAAAGAGGTTAGGACTTTTCAGCTTGGAGAAGAGACAGCTGAGGGGGGATATGATAGAGATGTTTAAAATTATGAGAGGTCTAGAACGGGTAGATGTGAATCGGTTATTTACTCTTTCAGATAGAAGAAAGACTAGGGGGCACTCCATGAAGTTAACATTGGGCACATTTAAAACTAATCGTAGAAAGTTCTTTTTTACTCAACGCACAATTAAACTCTGGAATTTGTTGCCAGAGGATGTGGTTAGTGCAGTTAGTGTAGCTGTGTTTAAAAAAGGATTGGATAAGTTCTTGGAGGAGAAGTCCATTACCTGCTATTAATTAAGTTGACTTAGAAAATAGCCACTGCTATTAATTGCATCAGTAGCATAGGATCTTCTTAGTGTTTGGGTAATTGCCAGGTTCTTATGGCCTGGAATGGCCACTGTTGGAAACAGGATGCTGGGCTTGATGGACCCTTGGTCTGACCCAGTATGGCATTTTCTTATGTTCTTATGTTCTTAACTACGACGGCCGACCTAAACCTTCCCTCCTGGGCAGTAGGCCTTGGGGGGAGATCCTGGAGCAAGGACCTGGAAAGCAGGTCCTTGCTACAGGATCCTTTCCTGCTGCACCCGGTTGATGCCCTCCAATCATGAGACCTTCTTCCTCCAAGGCAGCACCAGGGCTGCCATTCTGAAGTTGGGACTTGGCTACTGTGTCCCTGAAGATCTCATCTATATACCTCTCTGTCTGCCTCAGCTCCTCCAGGTCTGCCACTCTAGCCTCCAGAGATCGGACTCGTTCTCTGAGAGCCAGGAGCTCTTTGCATCGCATCACCTTCTCTTCCCTTTTCTCTCCCTACTCCCCCCATGCATCATCACCATCACATTCCCCTCCTTGCACTCTCCTGCCACTCCTTCTCTATCACCTTCTCTCTCCTACCCTCTAATTCCACCACCCCTTCCACCATCTTCTCTTTCCGACCCTTCCTTGGCATCAGCATGTTCTCTTTCCTTCCGTCTCTCTGCCCACCCCTATCCCATCACCTTCCCCTCCCTCTCCAACACCCCCAGCTTCCTCACAAATTTGGCTGCCCCTTCCAGCAGCACTTACCTGGTGATGCTTCTTTGGCCAGCAGGACCCAGTGTAGTTTCAATTGTAGAGGAGAGCAAGCAGAGGGGAAACCAGAAGCAGCAGCAGCAGCAGCAGATAAGCGCTGCTCTCTGACTCCCCTCGCTGGCAGGAGGTTATCCTGCAGGCCAGCTATTGTAGGAGAAAGAGAAACTGAAGATTCCCACAACATACTACCATGTTTCTCCAACAATAAACCCTACCCTGAAAATAAGCCCTAGGAGGAATAACCTAGTGGTTAGAGCAGTGGGCTACGAACCAGGAGACCAATGTTCATCCCGCTGTTGCTTCTTGTGACCTTGGGCAAGTCACTTTACCCTCCAATGCCTCAGGTACAAACTTACAGGTCGATACAGTTATGCCGCGTTAGAAAGAGTGCGGCAGTGCCAGGCGCACCCTCGTTCCCCGCACGCACAGTTCTCTTCACCTACCACTCGATACTCTCTTCAAATTGCATGCAAATGCATGCCGCGTCTGCGAAGCGTTAGGCGAAGGTTAGGCCCGCGCAACCCATTTTACTGTATAGAGCGCCTATACAGTATCCTGGGTGCGCGGGCCTAACGCTTCACGGCCATGCTGGTATCTGTCATTTCAAATGTCATTTCAAATGACATTTGAAATGACAGGTCCCAGGAAGTGGACAGTTATGTTCTCCGATGCTCGGCAAACTTTCCCCCAGCCCCCGCTCACCTGCCCTGGCCGCGTCCGGTCTCCGGTGCAGCCCCAGTCCTGTCCCCTCCTCCCGAAGCAAAAAAACAAAACCGAAAAAGTAGCAAGAGAGCGAGGGGAGAGACGGGCAATCCTAGGCTCGGGCCTGCTAGTCCCTTCTCCTCTCCTCCCGAAGCAGGGCGCGAAAAGCAGCCTTGCTCCGGGAAAAGGGGGGGGGCAGTTTAAAGCGACGAAGCGACTTACTTTTGCAGCCCCCCCCCTCCGGACATTGGCGACGACCGCGGCTCCAGCCTCCAGCTGTCAGACAGACGCATCGCACGTGGGAAAGCGGCCCCTATGCGTGCAATTGGCTGCTCAAGACGTGACGTCACATGCTGTGATGTCACAGTATCGGAGGGAATAGCTAATTCGTTCATTAAAAAGCTAATTCATTCATTTACATATCATTTACATGCTGCGTGCGGGAAAGGTTACGGGTCGGTTTCAAGAAACGCTAAGGACGCGTGAAACTGGAGACTGTATCGCAGGATCGCCTTACGCGTCCCAATTGTGCGCCCACAGCGAGTTAATCTCCAACCGCACCTTACAGTATCGAGCTGTTAGATTGTAAGCCCTCTGGGGATAGGGAAATACCTACAGTACCTGAATGTAAACCGATGTGATATCTCAGATCAAATGTCGGTATATAAAAAATAAATAAATAAATGTACTTCGTTGCAACCCTCCCGACCCCCCCCCCCCCCAAAAAAAAAAACAACTTGCCGAAACTCCCTGGTGGTCCAGTGGGGGTCCCAGGAGCAATCTCCCGCTCTCGGGCCGTCGGCTGCCAGCAATCAAAATGGCGCCGATTCGGATCACCAGGGAATTTCGGCAAGTTGGGGGGTTTTCTTTTGGGGGGGGGTCAGGAGGGTTGCAGTGAAGTACATCTGGAGGGTTGGGGTGGGTTTGGGGGTTTTTGTTTGGTTGTTTGTTTTTTTTTTACTGTACAAACCCGGTTTTAATTAATCAAATTGGAAGGGTTGGGGCGGGTTTCAGGTATCATTTCGGGGGGCAGCCAAAATAAAATTGGCCCGAACTGTGGGAAAACAAGATTTCCCGCAGCGGGCTGATAATGAAGACCGAACCGAAAGGTTCGGCCGAAAATTGAATCTGATTGGTGAATGAGAGAGGAGGCGGGCTTAGCCTTGTCCTCATTCACCAATCATGGAAAAAAAAAATAAGACATCCCCGAAAATAAGCCCTAACCTGTTTTTCGGAGCAAAAATTAAAATATAAGACCTGTCTTATTATTGAAGAAACACAGTAGTGTGCTGGAGCACATCGGTTGTGAAATGCCGAAATAGAATGACTGTTAGCCATTTGTGCCCTCTGAAATACTGCACCGTACACACACAGTATGGTTTTTCCTTCAGAAAGCCACTGCTGCAGTAGCTACATGGAACCAAAACAAAGCATCACTATTACCTTCTGCTTGTCATGGATTGTGAATTCCTGCAGGGATCCAACCAAGCCAGCAGCTCCATCGGAAGACCACAGCTCAGATGCCGGCTGCAGCTGCCGGAGCTGAAGGTTCAGGGCATTAGGGTGGTGTCTGCTGTGCTCACGGCCAAAAGGAACAAACTCCTGCAAATCCCCTGCTGCGATCATTGTTACCTTCTCTTCACAGATGTTCGACATGGGGTCCCAATATCCACATTATTTCTGCAACAAAATATAACACAGATCATTGAGACGGCCATGACTAAGGACGAAATGAGCCAATGAAGGTACTGAAAACATCTTGAAACTATTCACACTTTAGTCCATAGAAGCAAGAGGTCATCATAATGTTAACACTATCTTCCACTATATTCCAAATAATATTTACAGAGCCCAAGATTACTGTTTTGTTTTTATTTCAAGTCCATCAAAATTTTCCAGCAAGCACTTTAGCATATCTGATTAGGAAGAGGACCATCCATGTATGTCTTCCACAACACAAAGAATTCAGACTGCCACTAAAAACAGGTCCCATCACTGTAACAGCAGCTTTGTAGCTTCCCACTAAGGGCCTGATTCATCAAGATATCTTCCCATAGACAGAATGAGAGAAAAGTCTTAACAAAAATCACGCCTTAAAACCTGAAGTGTGTTAGAGTGCCTCATATTAAGATACATCCTCTTGCTTCTTTCACACATCCCATAGTTATCACATAAGGGATACCTCCAGCCTCATCGTTTTAAAAGAAAGAACCTTCTGTTTAGAAGCTTACTGTAAAGGCTGACAAAATGAAAATGGCAGACCACTGTTCACAACTATGGTACAGTCACAAAGATATACAAATTAAAGCAACATAATCGGCCCATGCTACAAAGAGTCCCTAAATCTTTATCCTTTCATTTGTATTTTCCTGTTTATGAATTATATACATCTACTAAATAAAATTTGTAAATCCATACTGCCACAGCACCATCATCCTAATCAAAAGGTCAACAACTGCACTCTAGTACATTATGGCACTTTAAAAAAAAAATCACATTTTCACAAAGACTGGATTTTTACAGTCATTTGATTTTGATTAGGTGGCAGCAAAGAGCAAGACAAATTATCTTCTAGAGCAGGGGTTCTCAACTCCAAAGATTTCAGAGTAATGAAAAAAATGTAAGCACACACAGTTCATGGTCAAAGCACACACAAATATACATGATGATTATTTACTATGAATATCTTGTAAGCCAGGCCTTTCTGTGGATCTCCAGGACCAGAGTTGAGTCTCCCCCTTTTAGAAAGTTTCAAGCTCATTTTGCTAACACTGTAAACTGTACTCTCCATAGAAAGCCTTTACATGTGGGTAATGTCAGACTCTCTCTCCTAGCTAATAGAGCTTTCAGTTCTCCTGAGCGTGCATGGGAGTTCCCATGCGGCTGTTGCCTCATGAGTCAACACTCTTATTCCAAAGCTAAGAACTAACCAGGCAGTTGCCCTTCCAGGGAGGTAGGTGAATATTCCATGACAATAGATCCTACTATTAATAGAAAACACCATTTATGGTAAGCAAACTTGCTTTTTCCATTGATAAGCACGCTGAATTAGCTATTACATGTGGGGAATCGCAGCAGAGCAACCCAGCCACCCACTGTGGAAAGTTGACCACCAGAGAGCTGGGTACGCAAACTGTTTATCCAAATATACTGACAGTTATTCAAAAAATGTCTAGACAGCTAAGGGCCATCCACGGATGCAGCCATGGCTGTAAGATAATGAGCTTTCCTGGAGTCTGATCTATAATCCTGTCACCTGTTAGCAGTGCATAATTCAGTCTGCTAGGAAAAGGGATGATATACAGCTAACCACTATTTTAACTGATGCAGTTTGCTTGCACCAGTTAGCTGCCAAGCTCATCGATGCAACTGATTTTACCATAGTAAGCCACAACTCTTTTGTAAACGAAGGTATGAAGGACATTTCCCTTTCTTGTTGTGTTTTCCCTCAGCAAGAACATAATTAACTCAATGGGCAGAGTAATACGAAAGGCTGACACTACGCTTAACCCAAATTGTGGGTGGGCACGAAGCACCACCCAATCATAGGAGAATATCCTATAAAGAGAGCAATGAATTAAAGTCAAAGTTCGGTGCCTCTTCTGATTGAAGCAGCTACTACAAGAAAGAATACATTCCAGGGTAGAAACTAGAGTAATAATTACTGTCACAACTGAGAAGGCCATGCCCTTAATAGGCAATTTTATAATTTGATGCAGAGGTGCTCCCCTAATTATACCTCCACGGTAGTAGGAAGAGTCACACCTGCGGCACTGCTCACATCAACACAAGAAGTGATCTGCGTCGAAAGTGAAGTGCGTCAACAGCACCTCACTTCGCCCCTGAGTGCTTCGACAGCACCTCACAGGGCCTTGCATCAGCACACCATGGTGCATCAGAAGTGCTGCACCAACACATGAGCATACTCACTGCTCAGGTTACACCAGTGCATTTATCCATCTGCTGCTTCTCTGCATCAGCTTATCTGTTCCTTGGCAATACCAGTATATCCAAACATCAGCTGCAGCAGTGCACAGGCTGCATCAGCAAATCAATGCCCAAATTTCTCTGCATCGACAATGCTGCTCTCATTGTTCCAGCACTGCCGCTGTAAGCGGCGGGGTAAATCTTACAAAGCCTGATGCTTCAATGAATCCAGAGAATCTGGAGTTGGAAACCAGCAGTTCTCCACAGAGCTTTGCAGCCCCCGGCGAGAAACAAGGCCTGGGATGGTAACCCAAAGCCCTCAGGTTGCGGTATCCCAGAAAGCGCACTTTGCTCAATACAAATTTAAGGGAAGGAGCAGCAGTGGTTACTTTTTCCTACTTGATTTTTACAATATCTAGCACTCAAAAGTGCTGTTTGGGGGACTAGGTTTTCTAAGGAGAAAATTATCAGCCTCGCTAGTTTTCTTTTTTTCTTCTGTTTTCTTTTTTTTTTTTTTTTAAATAGCACAAGTAGTGGCATTAATTGCTAAGACAGCAAGGATAAATAAGAGAAAATAGTAAAACAGAAAGAGATACACGTCCGTGCTAGTGCTCAGACAAAAAAAAAAGACTGAGGTGATTCAAGAGACAACGGCTGTGAGGGAACTCCCGCCTATATTCAGTAGAGCTGCAACCAGATGACATCACCCATGTATATTGGTTAATCTAGCCTGCTTATCAATGGAAAATTATTCCTCACCTTTCAATGAAAAAAAAGAGTCATAGCTAACCCAATAGCTTTGAAATGCAACCCTTAGATTAAACTCTCCATAATAGAAGTGTAATATTACAATGATGTAGCAAACATTTCAATACTAAAAATTCTGCTAAAACATCCAAATAGCACAATTTTTCCTGAAACTGTACAATTAGTGCAATAATAAATCAATTGATAAGAGGTATTTTTAATAAATGGCAACCCACAGAGTTGTAACAGTCCTCTAGAATGTTGCCCAAATTAATTTGCTCCCTAAGTATGCATGAAAGCAGCTATATTTAGATTCCTTTCACAAATTACATTATTTGATCTGTCACTTGATTGGTTCATAGGGTAGGGTGTGTGAATATATTAATTGTGACATCAGACCAATAATATTGCTCCTCCTAATAGCATTCAGCCCATAGCTAAAATCCTGAGGCAAAAATCAAACCGCTTACCAATAGATACTGCACTTTACTAGGTACCCATCACACAGGCCGATAGTTTACCTGCCACTGGACACGCATTTTCCCTTACCCCTTATTCAGTAAGGGGCGGAAAACGGGCATCAAACCCGCCGAACCTAATAGCGCCCTCAACATGCAAATGCATGTTGATAGCCCTATTAGATATCCGCACGTGATTCAGAAAGTAAAATGTGCAGCCAAGCCGCACATTTTACTTCCGGCACCGGGAAAATGCACAGAAAAGCAGTAAAAACTACTTTTCTGTGCACCCTCCGACTTAATATCATGGCGATATTAAGTCGGAGGTCCTGAAGAGTAAAAAAAAAAAATTTAAAAAAAAATTGGAAGTCGGCCGGCAGCTGTCGGGTCGAAAACCGGCCGCTCAATTTTGCTGGCGTCCGGTTTCCGAGCTCGTGGCTGTCAGCGGGCTCAAGAACCGATGCCGGAAAAATTGAGCGTCGGCTGTCAAACCCACTGACAGCCGCCTCTCCTGTCAAAAAGGAGGCGCTAGGGACGCACTAATGTCCCTAGCGCCTCCTTTTGCCCGTTTCTACCGCCGGGCCTCATTTAAATATTGTATCGTGCGGACAGGCCTGTGCGCGCGCCGGGAGAGCGGGCATTCGCCCACGCTCCCGCGGACTTTACTGAATCGGCCTGACAGTTAGCCAGCCTCTGTACCTGAGACATCCAGCTCCTGATCTGAAGATGTCTCCTTCCACCCTCATTACAAGAATCTTGGATATTAACTTGCCCTCATTTCCTACCTCCTCTTCTCTTTACTTAAACTGTACAAACTGGTAGTTAACATACCACCAACATAGCCAACTAAGGGGCTGATGCAATAAGGAGCACACAATTTTACCCGCAGTTGTGCGGAAGAACTATAGAGCACGAAAAATGAGCATGCTAAACTGCATCGTGCTTTCCACTCCTGCATGAAAATCCTATTCAAATTAGGGCATTAGCTATTACCCCCACCCTCCACAGAGAGGTGCACTGGCTTAACTCATGTTTTTTTAGCACAGGAAATTTTACTCCTGGTCAGAGGTGCAGTAAAGTTTCCAGTGCTAGCATTATTCAAAGGGCAGAAGCAGGAGTTCCGGCGCCAGGACCTATATTAAGGATTTATGCACAGAAAACATGCTTTGCATTGACAATGCATGATTTATGTGCACAAAAAGCACACAAATCATTTTTGTACATGAACCATGTTTTATGCACAAAATGTTCATGTTGGGCACCATGTATCATAGCTGAAAGACTCCCTCTCTTCCCCAAGTTTAAAATGTGCATGCATCCAGTGCTGTATCCACATTTTAACTCAGATTTGTGAATGCATTTCCCAGTCCACACACTTTAACTCCCAATGCATCAGCATACCATTAACTTACTACATCAGGAGTTAAAAAAAATTGTATCCTGTGTGTTAAAATGTGCATTGAAACTCAGCACAATTTTAATCCACTTTATTACATCAGCCCCTTAATTAGCAAAATCTATATTGTTATCCCTTGTGCCTTCCTTTAGGTAATCTATGAAGACTACTTCAAAACACTCATTACCCTCTACTTTTATAATGTAAACTTAACTTCAGCTGTCATCTGTGAATACAGTTATATCTGTATATGTTAACAGCCATCAACTGAGCTTATAGTCACAAATTGTGATTGTAAACAATAACCATTACATACGTATAACACTGCAAATTCAGCCTTATTATATATGCTTAACATTGTAAATGTAGCCTTAGCCTGCTGTAACACACTTTGAACTATTTCTGGAAAAGCAAGAAATAAATGACGATGGAAAAGATTCAAGCAAGCGATTATAAATTATAATTGGTCCTATGGCAACCTGTGGGGCTGCAATAAAATTACAAAGGAGCTATGTATAAGATTACCAACTCACCCAACAGTTTGATCGTCCTGATTTTGACCCATTGTATGTATGAAGTAGTAACAGTCTTACCTTTCTTAGAAAAATGATAATACGACTTCATGCATTCAATCGAGCAAAACTAGGCCTCGATTAACCTTTGCTGTTTGACCCGGGTGAAGTGACAACCCTAAAATGTTAATGTATGATTTTAGGATGAAACTTTTTTTTTTTTTAATTGATGCAGAGAAAGTGTTACTACTACGCTAGTACACACAAAAACCACATACACGTCACATAGGATGAAGCAGTGTCCAGTTTATCAAGGACAAAAAAACCACTAAACCATGAATTCTACAGAGTTCCTTAAGGAAAGCATAAAAGCTTCCTCGACCCTTCCCACATACCAAGTGCAAGCACCATCCAGAGCACGGAGCGATCTAAGCCCGTGCGAGCCTCCAAGATCTACAGCAGCTCCCGGAGCTGCCCGCGCATCCCACGTACCTGCTAGCCAGGAATCGTCTAGAGCGACCACTCCGGGTGCTGAGAGAGGTGCTAATTCCGCTGCTTCCGCTCTCCGGCCGGACCGGACGAACTAACACTACTCAAAAGAAGTACCGAAAAAGCACAAATACAGCAAACGGGCACCGATCCTAGTCACAGCACACAGAAAATGCTTCAAATGCACGCGGCCATCTTAGATCTCCCGTCAGTCACCACGACAGCGCGCAGGCGCGGCGGAAACGAGGGGAGAACTGAATTGAATAACCCAAGAGCGAGAATGAGGGTATGCGTTATACAGGTACAGCAGCAATACCCCGCGCTCTCCCCAACTATAGACATAGAATTGCATACACTGACGCAGTGAGGAACTAAGAAAAACGATGTAAAATTCAGGCATCTCCCTTATTTATTTATTTGGATTTATTACCTGCTTTTTTGAATAGGAAATTCACCCAATGCAGGGTACAACATATTAGAATGGCACCATACAGTCAAAGACAGGTGGAGCATTGTTCCCCCTTCCGTCCGAGAAGATTCATTATTAAATCTTTTTACTACTATTATTGATGTTATCTTATATATATTTGCTGTGGTTTGGTTTCTGTCACTCGGTCAGTCACACTCAAAAGCATTTACCGTATTTCCCCGATCTATCTAGGTGATGTATTGGTTGATTTGCAGTCCTCAGGCAGGGCCAGTGGAAATACTGGGCAGCCGCCTTGAGCACCATTGGACCACAGCTGCATAGCCTTTTCTTCCCACCCACACAGCCCGAAAGAGGACATGGTGAGTCTGCGTCTGGGAAGAAGGAAAGGCCCTGACGAAGCAGGAAGAAGATGAGCGGGGGTCCTAGATCATCACAGGAAGAGGCAGCATCAACATTTGAGTGCACTTGGACCAGCAACAGCACTGCCCCCCCCCCCCCCCCACCACCACCACCACCACCACCACAGGTGGAGGAAGCAGAGCCGCATCAGCCTCCAAGGCCTGAAGAAAAATGAAGTCCCCATCTGTCATAGGGGCTGAAGGAGGAAGCTGCTACTGTGTTTCTAATTGGAAGAGGGGTAGGAAGTGAGAGTGTGTTTATGTCTGTGTGGCTATGTGTTAGAGCAGTGGTTTTGAACCTTTTCCCATCGTGACACACCTGACAGACCACGCTCACATGTGTGAAACACTGTTCATTACAATTCACGGCGAAAATAAAAAATAAAGATCCAGTATTATTTTTATTGTTAAGAATGACACAAGGAAAAGATACGTATTCTGTCTGAACAGAAATTGCATAAATAGTAAACATCCCACACCAAAACAGCACCAATTTCCAGCACTTAAACAGTAACCACCTTACCTAAGAAAAGGCAACACTGAAAATATTACACCAGGCCTTAAGACACTAATACATCTCCTATTAGAAAAACAGACCAAGCTAGGCTGCTATAGAGCCCTACACAGAAACTACACGCTAGCAAAATACCTCACCTCAGTCACGTGTGCCAGACCCTCACCTAACAAAGACTAAAGAGACCATAAGGCATAACTAGAAACATGCAGACAAAAACTGAACTGGAAACCGCAACAAGCCAGAGAGACTGTATGCAGTGTAACAGAGGAAAACGAGAAACATCACCAGTCCTCATAAAACAAATCAAGAAATATAAAATCAATAGCACTAAAACCATACTAATAAAAGAACAGATTATTTCAAAACAGCCAATGAATGGAATAGCCAATAATTAAAAATGAAAAAATTTCCAGACACCAATGAAATTTATTTAGTACCTTTTTTTATACCGACATTCATGATACAGATCATATCATATCAGTTTACAAGGAACAGGGGGTTATAACATTAACCTTAACATAGAGGAAGAGGCAAAAATTACAATAAAACAAGGGTAATGGAACTAGGGAGATGAAGAAGCCAGTAGTAGAAAGTAACTCGGTAACTATAACAAATCATTTACAATGTCTGAAATGGCGTGCACTGAATAGAAGGCCTTAGTATATGAACTGTGGCATAGCTGAGACAGGCCTGAGTTAGGGGAAGGCTTGTTGAAACAGCCAGGTCTTGAGTTTTTTCCTGAACGTCAACAGGCAGGGTTCCTGTTTGAGATCGGGGGGGGATAGCATTCCAGATGGCTGGTCCCGCTGTCGAGAAGGCCCGTTCTCTAGTGGTTGAAAGATGGGTGGATTTGGTTGAAGTGGCATGCAGAGATCCTTTGCAAGCTTCCCTGATAGGTCTTGAAGAGGTGTGGAGTCTGAGTGGGAATTGCAGGTCGATGGGGACCTGGTTGTGAATGGTTTTATGAATGATGGTGAGGAATTTGTGTAGGATTCTAAAGCTTATTGGTAGCCAGTGCAGATTTCTGAGATTGGGTGTAATGTGATCTCTTCTGTTGGTATTTGTTAGGATTCTAGCGGCCGCGTTTTGGAGCATCTGAAGAGGTTTGGTGGAGGAGGTGGGGAGACCTAGCAGAATGGAGTTGCAATAGTCTATCTTGGATAATAGAATGGCCTGGAGGACAGTTCTGAAGTCGTGAAAGTGCAGAAGAGATTTAAGTCTTTTTAGCACCTGTAGTTTATAGAAGCAGTCCTTGGTTGTGTGATTGATGAACGTCTTTAAGTTCAGATGGTTGTCAATTATTACTCCAAGATCTCTTGCTTGGGTGACTAGAGTGTTGGAGTGGGTCAGCTGAAGGATATCGCTGTATTCAGGGGATATGAGGAGGAGTTCCGTCTTGGCAGAGTTAAGTACCAGGTTTAGGCTGGTGAGGAGGAGGTTGATAGCTTGGAGGCAGTTGTCCCAGTACTTAAGTGTTTTCGTAAGCGATTCAGTTATAGGGATCAGGATTTGTTCGTCATTGGCATAGAGGTAGTGTTTTAGTTTTAGGCTTGTTAGCAGCTGACAGAGGGGAAGGAGGTAGATGTTGAAGAGGGTGGGAGACAGGGAAGAGCCCTGAGGTACTCCTAGTGAAGAATTGATGCGTGGGGACTCTTTGTTGTTGATTTTGACTTTATAGCCTCTACTACTGAGAAAAGAATCGAACCATCTGAAGGCCGTTCCTGTTATCCCAATATCGGATAGTAGATTTAGGAGGAGGAGTGGTTCACCGTGTGGAAAGCCACCGAGATGTCGAGAAGTACTAGCAAGAAGGAGTGTCCTTTGTCCAAGCCCATGATGAGGTGGTCTGCGAGGGAGATGAGGAGGGTTTCGGTGCTTAGCGATTTGCGGAATCCGTATTGAGTTGGGTGAAGTATTTTATGGTCTTCAAGATAATCTGAGAGTTGAGTATTGATTAATTTTTCCATAGTCTTGGCGACAAAAGGCAGATTGGAGATAGGGCGGAAATTGTTGGGTTCCCTGGGGTCTAGGTTCGGTTTCTTAAGAAGGGGTTTGAGGGTGGCGAGTTTTAGAACATCAGGGTAGATTCATTGTGATAGAGAGCAGTTTATAATATCAGCCAGAGGCTTGGAGATAGTGTCCGGCACCAATAGGAGTAGTTTAGTCGGGATTTAGTCGGAAGGATGGGTAGAGGGTTTCATTCTCTTTAGTTTGGTTTCAATCTCCAGGGCGGATGTAGGTTCAAATGATTCAAGTGATGCTCCTGTATTTGAAAAAGAGGAGAAGGAGATGGGAGGTGGGTTAGAGCTGGGGGGCAGGAGTGTTAAGAGGTTGGAGATTTTGCTCTGGAAGAAGGTTGCAAGTTCATTGGCCTTAGATTGTGCTTGGTCGTCCAGGATGGATGGGGTAGTGTTTTTTGTGAGTTGATACGTAGGAGAATAGGGCCTTGGCATCGAATACGAGGTCGTGAATTCTGTGAGCATAAAAATCTCTTTTTTTTTTCGTAGGGTGGAGTTCCTGTAGAAATGGAGGGCGGATTTGTAGGCAGCTAACGTACTGGGGCAGGGGGCCTTGCGCCATTTGTTTTCTTTCTGTCTAAGGTCTTGCTTACGTTTTCGGCGTTCATTGGAGAACCACGGCTGTTTTCTTTTCAAAGCCGGACTGATTTTTTTTGTGAACAGTGGGCATAATTTGTTAGCTGTATCTTATAAAATCCAGCGTACTTTTGTTCGCGCCTGGTGCATGAACAAAAGTACGCGCGCGCGTAAATTTATATAATCTACCCTAAGGTGCACAATTGTGCACCCCTTGCGCGCGCCGACCCCTGATTTTATAACTTGCGCGCGCCTGCACACACAAGTTATTAAATTGGGTCTACATGTGCCCACGCGCACCCTTTTAAAATCTACCCTTTAGGCTCTCATTCTCACACAGATGCTCTCTATTTCTTTCACTTACACACAGGCTCGCAATCACATACTCACATGCTATCTCACCTACACAGGCTGTCAATCACACACTGACACACATGCTCTCTCTCTCTGTCTCTCTTACTTATATACACAGACTGTTATACATACACATGCTCTCATACAGGCTCTCAATCACACACATACATGCTGTGGTTCATACACAAAGGATGCCAGTCACACACAGACACACACACAGGCTCTCATTCTCACGCAGTCTCACACAACACATGCTCTCATACACAGGCTCTCATAGGAACATTGCATACTGGGTCAGATCAAGGATCCATCAAGCCCAGTATCCTGTTTCCAACAGTGGCCAATCCAGGCTATAAGAACCTGGCAAGTACCCAAAAACTAAGTCTATCCCATGCTACTAATGCTATTTATTTATTTGTCTTTTTTCTACCGACATTCGATTTGGCATATCACATCGGTTTACAGAAAAACTCATATGACAACAGTGTCATTATTATAATTACATTGTAACAGGGAAACTTGGTTAACACATTGGAACATAAGTTTGATATACATAGAAACTGTGTAAGTTAACTAACAAATGGAGTTACGCTTGACTTATTATCACATTGTATCAGGGAAACGTAGTTAATAAATTGGAGCTTAAGTTTGATTTACATAGAGACTGTGTACCTTAATTAACAAATGGAGTTACGCTTGACTTATGTCTAGCGATTGGGGAGGGGGGCAGGGGTGTGGGGGAGGTGAGAGGAGGGGAGGAGCATAGGGTGAACATGTGGTGTCACTGGTTCATAGGTTGGAAAGCTTTCTGGAATAGCCAGGTTTTTAGGGTTTTCTTAAATGACTGGGTTGAGGGTTCAAGTCTGAGTT
Organism: Rhinatrema bivittatum; assembly: GCF_901001135.1. Taxonomy (NCBI): domain Eukaryota; kingdom Metazoa; phylum Chordata; class Amphibia; order Gymnophiona; family Rhinatrematidae; genus Rhinatrema; species Rhinatrema bivittatum. The sequence continues at coordinate 232,529,269 of NC_042617.1, read as the reverse complement.
GTGTGGGTAGTTTGTACCATATTGAGGGGCCAGCTATTGAAATGGCGTGTTCCCTGGTTGCGGTGCGATGGGCCAGTTTGGTGGACGGGATTGCGAGCAGGCCGGTGTTTTTGGACCGGAGGTCTCTTTCCGATTCGTGAGGGTGGAGGGTGTCCTTTAGCCATTCGTTCTCATTGTTGATGGTCTTATGCAAAAGGGTTAGGGCTTTGTATTGTATTCTATAGGTTATGGGGAGCCAGTGGAGGTCTTTGAGGATGGGTATGATGTGGGTGGAGCGTTTGTTGTTTGTGAGAGATCTGGCTGCTGCATTTTGCAGAAGTTGAAGAGGTTTGAGGGTGGATGCTGGGCTATTTTCTAAATTAGCTTAATTAATAGCAGGTAATGGACTTCTCCTCCAAGAGCTTATCCAATCCTATTTTAAACCCAGCTACACTAACTGCACTAACTACATCCCCTGGCAACAAATTCCAGAGTTTAATTGTGCGTTGAGTGAAAAAGAACTTTCTGTGATTAGTTTTAAATGTGCCACATGCTAACTTTATGGAATGCCCCCTAGTCCTTCTATTATCCAAAATAGTAAATAACAGATTCACATTTACCCGTTCTAGACCTCTCATGATTTTAAACACCTCTATCATATCACCCCTCAGCCATCTCTTCTCCAAGCTGAACAGTCCTAACCTCTTTAGTCTTTCCTCATAGGGGAGCTGTTCCATCCCCTTTATCATTTTGGTTGCCCTTCTCTGTACCTTCTCCATCGCAACTATATCTTTTTTGAGATGCGACAACCAGAATTGTACACAGTATTCAAGGTGTGGTCTCACCATGGAGCAATATAGAGGCATTATGACATTTTCCATTTTATTCACCATTCCCTTTCTAATTCCTAACGTTCATTTTGCTATTTTGACTGCCGCAGCACACTGAACCGACAATTTCAATGTGTTATCCACTATGACGCTTAGATCTCTTTCTTGGGTGGTAGCTCCTAATATGGGACATTGGGTGGTAGCTCCTAATATGGAATATTGTGTAACTATAGCATGGGTTATTTTTCCTTATATGAATCACTTTGCACTTATCTGCATTAAATTTAATCTGCCATTTGGATGCCCAATTTTCAAGTCTTACAAGGTCTTCCTGCAATTTATCATAATCCGCTTGTGATTTAACTACTCTGAATAATTTTGAATTGTCTGATTACCTCACTCGTTGTATTCCTTTCCAGATCATTTATAAATATATTGAAAAGCACGTGTCCCAGTACAGACCCCTGAGGCACTCCACTGCCCACTTCCCTCCACTGAGAAAATAGCCTATTTAATCCTACTGTTTCCTGTCTTTTAGCCAGTTTGTAATCCACGAAAGGACATTGCCACCTATCCCATGACTTTTTACTTTTCTTAGAAGCCTCTCATGAGGAACTTTGTCAAATGCCTTCTGAAAATCCAAATACACTACATCTACCGGTTCACCTTTATCTACATGTTTATTAACCCCGTCAAAAAAGTGAAGCAGATTTGTGAGGCAAGACTTGCCTTGCGTAAAGTCATGCTGACTTTGTTCCATTAAACCATTGTCTTTCTATATGTTCTGTGATTTTATCTATTTATTTATTTATTTATATATTTATTTATTTAATAATTCTTATATACTGACTTTTCATGCAAGCATATCAAATCGGTTTACAGTAGTTAGCAAATAATCATTTAAAATTATTTGCATTTCCAAAGAAGGAAAGAAGTAAATACATTGTTTTATAATATAAATAATTAACATTGCAAACTAAATAGTAGGCTAAATAATCAAACTTTAAACACTTAGGGAAGTAGTATAGTTAGGGTAGAGATAGTATAATAAAAATAAAAATATACATTACCTTGATATAAAATCAGAAGTGTGAGATAGTTTTAATCCCCTTTTTAAATGATTTTATATCAGCTTCTAATCGTAATTCCTGCGGAATAGAGTTCCATAGTAGGGGTCCAGCAATAGAGATAGTTCTTTGTCTTACATTATTTAGGTGGGCAATTTTGGGGGAAGGAATTGGTAACATCCCTGTTCCGCTTGATCTGGTGATTCTTGAGGGGGTGTGGAAGTGAAGTGAAGAAGTTAGCCATTCAGTTTTTTCATTGTAGAGGGTTTTGTGAATTAGTGGTAAGATTTTATGCTGGGTCCAGTATTTGACCGGCAGCCAATGAAGTTCTTTTAATATTGGGGTGTTATGTTCGGATCTTCTAGTACCTGTCAAGAGTCTAGCTGCAGAGTTCTGCAGAAGTTGCAATGGTCTTGTGATATTTGCGGGAAGGCCTAAGAATAGTGAGTTACAGTAGTCTAATCTTGATAAGACAAGTTCCACTAAGACAGTTCTAAAGTCTTTTTGGAATAAGAGGGGTTTTAATCTTTTGAGTATGTTTAATTTGAAGTAACCATTGCTAATGATTTTTTTAACGCAGGATTTCATAGAGAATTCGCAATCTATAAGTATCCCTAGATCTCGTACTTCTAGAGAGATGTGATAGTTTTTTATTTATTTATTTATTTAGCATTTTTATATACCGAGATTCAAGTAACATAGTTACCAATCACGTCGGTTTACATTCCAACAATAACCATGACATGAGAATGTCTTACATTAAACCAGGGTAATCAAACTTGGATACAAAGAGCTGGGTTTAACACAGTATATAAGCAAGGCGGATTAACCGGCGAGCCTAATGCTTGCTGGTGTAGTGTTCGGTGATTAGGCAAAGGGCAAAGGTATTAAGTGCATCTACCTCGGGTTTATTAAAGCGAGAGTACCATTAAGGAGATGCAAAGGACAAAGTCTACTAGTGGGAGATATGATGAGGTAGATGAGTTAAGAGAAGGCTTGGTTGAACAACCAGGTCTTGAGTCTTTTTTTTAAAGGTGATTGGACATTGTATGAGCCTGAGGTCTGGAGGGAGCGAGTTCCATTGCTTTGGTCCGGCGGTAGAGAGAGCTCTTTTCCTTAATGCCGTTTTGATAGGGGGGGGGCCTGTAGAGTGCCTCTGTATGCTTGTCTCACCGGTCTGGAGGAACTGCGAGGCTGAAACGGGATCATGAGGTCCAGAGGGGTGATGTTGTGTATGGCTTTGTGGATGATAGATAAGACTTTGAACATAATTCTGAATTTGATTGGGAGCCAGTACAGGTTCTTTAGGATGGGTGTTATATGGTCTCTTTTGTTTGTTTTTGTTAGGATCCTTGCTGTAGCGTTTTGTAACATCTGTAAAGGTTTTATAGTGGTAGCAGGGAGGCCGAGTAACAGTGAATTGCAATAATCGATTTTAGTGAAAATGATTGCTTGTAAGACTGATCGGAAATCTTGAAAGTAGAGGAGGGGTCTCAACCGTTTTAAAACTTGAAGTTTAAAGAAGCAATCCTTTACAGTGTTATTGATGAAGCTTCTGCAGTTCAGTTGGTTGTCCATGATGACTCCCAAGTTTCTGACTTGGGGGGGAAAGGACTGGTTGAGAACCAAGGTGTGAGTTGGACAACAGGCGATTCCCATCTTGGGTGATGAGGAGGAACTCTGTCTTGTTGGGATTGAGTATCAGGTTGAGGCTTGTTAGCAGGTTGTTGATGGATTGTAGACAGGAATTCCAGAAATCCAGGGTTTTGTGAAGTGAATCAGTAATCGGTATGAGAATTTGAACATTGTCTGCGTATAGATAATGGGTTAGATTTAGTTTGGTGAGGAGCTGACAGAGCGGAAGCAAGTAAATGTTGAATAAAGTTGGAGATAATGAAGAGCCTTGTGGGACTCCCAGAGTGGAGCTAATTGGGTATGACTCTTTACTGTTGATCTTGACCTTGTAGTACCTGTTCTGGAGGAAAGATTTGAACCAATTGAGGGCGATGCCTTTGATGCCAATGTCAGATAGACGATCTATTAGAATAGCGTGATTCACCATGACAAATGCCGCTGTTAGGTCAAGGAGGATGAGCAGACAGGGTTGTTTTTTTTCGAGGTTCAAGAGGATGGAGTCCGTTAGTGAGATTAGGAGGGATTCTGTGTTTCGTGCTTTACGGAAGCCGAGTTGAGACGGGGAGAGTATGTTGTTGTCCAAGAATTCCGAGAGTTGTTTATTAACTATTCTTTCCAGGATTTTTGCGATGAACGGAAGGTTTGCTATAGGGTGAAAGTTGGCCGGGTTGTCTGGAGAAAGATTTGGTTTTTTTAGAAGAGGTTTCAGGATGGCAAGTTTGAGGGGGTCAGGGACTAGGCCCTGAGCTAGGGAGCAATTGATGATTTGGGCAATGGGCTTGGTGATAGATTGAGAGCTGGTGATGAGAAGGTTGGCTGGGATCGCATCGAGAGGATGAAAAGCTGGTTTAAGTTTCTTTAGCACATTTTCAATCTCTAAAGAGGAGGTAGGCTTGAAGCACTCCAGGCTTGTGGTTTGTTGTAGAGGAGCAGAGAAGGGAAGTGGAGGAATAGGTTCTTTATTTTCCTTAAGCGGGGCCAGGAGGTTGGAAATCTTGTTCTTGAAATAGGAGGCTGGTTCAGCGGCTTTGCTTGCGGCTTTATCATCTGGAATGGACGTAGCGGGAGGTTTGGTGAGGGATGACACCATGGAAAAGAGGGCTTTTGGGTCAAAGATGAAGTGGTGGATTTTTTGTGAATAGAAGTCTCTTTTTATGCAAAGGATGGAGATCCTGTAATGGTGCATAAGGGATTTGAAGGCCGACAGGTTTGCAGTAGACGGGTTTTTGCGCCATAATTGTGTGATTTTTGTCCGCTTCTTGAATTTCAAGCTCTTTTGTCTTGCTTAATTTAGGTGAGATGTATAGGATTTAATTTTTTTAGTATTTAGGGAAAGATTCATTTGGGTTAATACCTTTTCACTGGCAAATTGGTATATGTCCCAGAGCTTAAGAGTTTGGTCAATAGATTTTTGGATCGGTATTAAAATTTGAACGTCATCGGCATAGATAAAATGTGTTAGACCGAGACCTGATAGTTCTGCATAAAGGGAGCATATAGATATTAAATAGTGTAGAGGATAGAGAGGATCCCTGGGGTACTCCGAAGTTGAGATCGATAGGATGTGACTCTTTGTCAAGAAATTTTACTTTGAAGGTTCTATTTGTTAGGTAGGAGCTAAATCATTTGAGCGCTGAGTCTTTAATGCCTATTTCGTTTAGTCTATCAAAGAGGATATTACGATTAACTATCAAAGGCTGGCTGAGATGTCTGGAAGATCAGGAAGTAAGATTGGCTGTTATCGGTTCCTCTTAGGATGATATTTTGATATTTAGAACACTTTCCACTATTTTTCCTGGCACTGAAGTCTGGCTAACTGGTCTGTAGTTTCCCGGGTCCCCCCTGGAGTCCTTTTTAAATATTGAGGTTACATTAGCCACCCTCCAGTCTTCAGGTACAATGGCTGATTTTAATGATAGGTTACAAATTTTTACTAATAAATCTGAAATTTCATTTTTTAGTTCCTTCAGAACCCTTGGGTGTATACCATCCGGTGCAGGTGATATACTACTCTTCAGTTTGTCAAGCAGGCCTACGATCGTGATTTGGTTCAGTCCATCTGAATCATTACCCATGAAAACCTTCTCCGGAATGGGTATCTCTCCAACAGGAGGATCTTCAGTAAACACCGAAGCAAAGAAATCATTTAATCTTTCCGTGATGTCCTTATCTTTTCTAAGTGCCCCTTTAACCCCTCTGTTATCTAACTGTTGAACTGACTCCCTCACAGGCTTTCTGCTTCGGATATATTTAAAAAAGTTTCTACTGTGAGTTTTTGCCTCTACGGCCAACTTCTTTTCAAATTCTCTCTTAGCTTGTCTTATCAATGTTTTACACTTAACTTGCCTATGCTTATGCTTTATCCTATTTTCTTCTATTGGATCCTTCTTCCAATTTTTAATGAAGATCTTTTGGCTAAAATAGCCTCTTTTACCTCACCTTTTAACCATGCCGGTAATCGTTTTGCCTTCCTTCCACCTTCCTTAATGTGTGGAATACATCTGGACTGTGCTTCTAGGATGGTATTTTTAACAATGTCCATGCCTCTTGCACACTTTTACTTTTGTAGCTGCTCCTTTTAGTTTTTTTCTATTTTTCTCATTTTATCAAGTTTCCCTTTTGAAAGTTTAGCACTAGAGCCGTGGATTTGCTTACTATCCCCTTACAGTCATTAATTCAAATTTGATCATATTATGATCACTATTGCCCAGCAACCCCACCACCGTTAACTCTCTCAGCAAATCCTGTGCTCCACTGAGAATTAGATCTAAAATTGCTCCCTCTATCATCGGTTCCTGAACCAATTGCTCCATAAAACTGTCATTTATTCCAACCAAGAACTTTATCTCTCAATCACACACATGCTCTCACCCACACACAGGCTCTAAATCACACACTTACACATACAGGCTCTAAATCACACACTTACTTACATGCTGTCTCAAACACACATGCTCACACACACACACACACACACACTCACTCTCTCACTCCCCCATTGAAGAACAACTGGTGGCAGCATCCTCCTCTTCTTCCAACCCTTGCAGCCTCAAGAAAGGTGTCCCCTTAGCCATGGGGGCCGACATTGTTCCTCTTTTTGTTCTGGGCCAATGCTGCCCGCACTTGTAAATTACCATGGTCTTTTCTTCCCATGCCATGGCAGCTGCACACCACTTCCTCTTCCGGAACACGGGGGCAGGAAGAAAAAAACATGCTGCTAGTACCACTGACTCCAGCTTTCCTGCCACATTCCTCCTGGGCTATCAGCATTTCAAGCCCAGGCAGAAGAAGAATTTGCATCTCGCTGGCGTAAAGGGGAGCAGCTGAACCAGTGGGGGACTGGGAAGTGTGGTGACACACCTGCGTTTGCTTGGTGTCACACTGGTTGAGAACCACTAGTTTAGAGCAAGGCTGTGTCTGTGTGTTAGAGTGTCTGTGTATGTCTATTAGAGCATGTCTGTGTCTGTGTATTACAGCATGCGTGTGTGTGTGATAGCATGTCTATCTTTGTGTGTGAGAGCATATATGTGTGTGTGTGTGTGTGTCTGTGTGTATGTGTGTATATCTGTCTATGAAAGCATTTGTGTGTGGTGACTGAGAGCATGTCGGTTTGTGTGAGTGCATATTCTGTGATTGAACATGTGAGAACTTTAGATTTCCAGTCCTCCTGAGATTGTCGTAGATTGGAGGAGGGTGCACAAACTTTAACCTCTCTCACACACACAATATACAGGTACTCACACACATGCGCAGGCACTCTCTCATAAATACACATACACACACACAAAAACCCTCTTATATATACACAAACCACACACACACCACCCTTTCAAACACCCCCACCACCACCCTCTCATACACACACACACATACATACGCAAACGCCCTGTCATATAAACACACACACACACACCCTTTCATATATATATATATATATATACACACACTCCCCCTCTCACATATATATATATATACACACACACATACACACACAAATACATGGCATATGCTCCCTTTTACAAGCTCAGTCACACACACATACCTACTGTCACATGCTCAATCACACATAAACACATGTACACACTTGTTTTCTCATTTGTTTCCCCTCCTTTGGAAGCACAAGATCAGCAGCAGAATCCTCTTTTGGCCCATCAGACTTTTTCCTTTTTCTTCTAGCCTGGGACCCTGCTGCTCCTGTTCCTGATGATACGGAGGTTAGACCAATGGCGCTTCTTTCTGCTAGCAGGCCACACTTCTCCTCCTGCTCCTGACTGCCAGGGGGAGGCCGATGCATAATTTTGTGACCCATGCAGCACGCTGCTCTTCTTCTTCCTGATGGCAGGGGGAGGCTATTGATACTTCTAGTGTCACTGCAAGCCACACTGTGTCTGACTTTTGGGGGAGGGGAGCTGATGCATCTTTTTGTTACACTGTGGGCTGCACTTTACTGCCAGGGGGTCAGGGGAGTCAATGCTTCTTTTTATGGCCTGAGCTCCATGTTGCTCTTCCTGCTCCAACTGGACTAAAGGAGATTGATGACAATTCATGCGCCCATGCAGGCCGCACTGCTCCTCCCTGCAGAGAAACAAGTGTCTGCACATGCTGTCTCTGAGCTAAGTAGCAGTGCTGCCCAATTTAGCTTCCCCCTTCCCACTTCCGCCTTCACAACTGGCCCTGAGGGCTAGGGGGACGCATCAATTCCTCCCTTGGGAGGCAGAGCTCTAGTCTTCAAGAGAAAGAGCTGTATTGGGAGGAGGGAAAGTGGCTTTTCAGCCACACTATGGCAATATGGTGGATGTCGGCCATACGCTAGCTACAGAAACCCTGCTAGCAGGTCACTGCTTCATGCCGCCAGTACTGCAGGTTTTCCTGCTGACAGAATAAAGGGCGAGGCAGCTGTGGCAGGAAGGTTTCAGGGGGCAATTTTGCCACCTCAAAATCTTGCCGCCTGAAGCAGCCGCCTTACCCTGCCACATTATAGAACCGCCTCTGCCAAAGGAGGATATTGAAGCAATCAGACTTGTTCAGGATGAGAGGTTTAGCAAAGGTCATCAGTTGCTGGCACAAGGGAAAATCATCAATTCAAGCCCATTGATGCAACTAAAATTTGCATTAGCAAAATTTTGAATGATATCACCTCATTCATTGCAAGTGTTCTAGAACATGAACGTGAATTTTTTCCGGCCCTTCAAGTATCCAGCTTCCAATCTGGCCAGTATTTAGCTTGCATCTACGATAATTCCTGGTGGATTGGCCATATTTGTGACATCTCAATTGAGTAACGTGATGTCTTGGTCAATTTCTTGCACCCTCTAGTTCTTACCAGGTCATTTTACTGGCCGCCCCATAGAGACATCTGTTGGGTTTCAGAGGAGCACATTATTGCTACCCTTGATACACCCATAGCAACTTCATCAGGCAGGCAGTACATTTATTCACTTTGTCACGCATTGATGTGGCATTATGTGCAAGGCAGGATACGTTAATTTTTGTGACATCTGCAGTTTAAATATAAATTACAACATATGGGTGATATACAGGTATTATTCTTTCATGAATAAATATACAATATATACCTGTGTCTATTGTCCTCAAAATTTATTTACTTTAATTACATACTCATAATACTGTTAAAAATTGTATAACATTTTCCACACATACCACATTCATCCACAATATTGTCTATTGCACATATCCCTATTACATTAAAATACATACATTTTCCATCATTATTACATACATATGGCTAATTCCCTTGTCCAACAGTTATAAATTTAAGCAATTCTCATATGTAGTGTCTCGCCTTTTCTTGTTTGTGCTTAAATAAAGGTTTGGAAACCTGTGGCTGGTACCTTGTCTGTCTAGAGTGGCCCCTAGGCGATGGTATTGTCAGTTTTGCTGAATTGGCAGTGGCTCAGCCAATGCAAGGTAACTAATCAGCAAAGTTTTGCATTGACTTTGATGACTAATTTATGAAAATATGTATAAACAAATATGTGTTAAAAGCTAAAAGTGTGGTAAGCACAGTAAACTGAGCTGCATTGAAAAATTTCACATCTCTAGCTCATTTGCATGTTTCACAATTGGGTGTCAAATTCTCTTTTTAACATAGTGCATTCACGCATGCAAATTATGCTTATCTTTGGGACTGTAATTCTTGTCAAAGCAAAGCTGGGTCCAAGATGAGTGACTTTTGTAGCAAAAAAGGTGCTTTTTCAAATGACATTAGAAAGAAAAAATTAAAAACTACACGGTAGAGATATTTGCACCCAAAAATGGCAAACATTTGCATAAAAAGGTGACATTATGGGGTAGATTTCATAAACTTGCGCAAACGCGTACTTTTGTTCGAGCACCAAGCGCGAACAAGAGTAAGCAGGATTTCAATAGATACGCGCGTAGCCATAAAAATCCAGGGTCGGTGCGCACAAGGCTGCCCAAAATCGGCAGCCTGCGCGCACCAAGCCGCACAGCCTGCCTCCGTTCCCTCCGAGGCCGCTCCGAAATCGGAGCGGCCTCGGAGGGAACTTTCCTTCCGCCTCCCCCCACCTTCCCCTCCCTTCCCCTACCTAACCCCCCCCCCGGCCCTATCTAAACCCCCCCCCCCACCTCTGTTGCAAAAGTTACGCCTGCTCAAGGCAGGCGTAACTTTGCGTGCGCCGGGCCGGCTGCCGCGTGCCATGTTCCAGTCCGGGGGCTGGTCCGGAGGCCGCGGCCACGCCCCTGGGCCGAAACCACGCCCGTGGTGCCGCCCCCGGATGACGCGCCGGCCGCGTCATGCCCCCCCCCCCCCCGACATGCCCCCGATGACATGAGGATCGCGACACGCCCCCCGTCACGCCCCCCCCCCATGAAAGCCCCGGGACTTTCGCGCATCCCGGGGGTTTGCGCGAGCCGGAAGCCTATGCAACATAGGCTCGACGCGCACAGGGGGTGTTTGGGCCAGGTTTCAGGGGGTATGCGCGTATCTTATGCGCGTACCCCTTTGACAATCTGGCCCTATGTCTTTATGTAACCCGCCCCAAATGTTGGAGGGCACAGGCAATAGGTCCTTTAAATAAATAAATGTAACTATATCTTTGCTTAAAGTTGGCTGCAAAGCCTCCTAGTCAAAATCCTAGCTGTACGTCATGGGCCAGTTATGGATCCTTCTTCCAATTTTTGAAGGATGTTTTAGCCAAAAAAACATCCTTCAAAAATTGGAAGAAGGATCCATCTGAAGAAAATAGGATAAAACATAAGCATTGTCAAGGTAAGTGTAAAACATTGATAAGACAGGCGAAGAGAGAATTTGAAATGAAGTTGGCCATAGAGGCAAAAACTCATAATAAAAACTTTTTAAAATATATCCAAAGCAAGAAACCTGTGAGGGAGTCGGTTGGACCATTAGATGACAAAGGGGTTAAAGGGGCTCTTAGGGAAGATAAGGCCATTGCAGAAAGACTAAATGAATTCTTTGCCTCCGTGTTTACTAATGAGGATGTTGGGGAGATACCAGTTCCGGAGATGGTTTTCAGGGGTGATGAGTCAGACGAACTGAACGAAATCACTGTGAACCTGGAAGATGTAGTAGGCCAGATTGACAAACTAAAGAGTAGCAAATCACCTGGACCGGATGGTATGCATCCTAGGGTTCTGAAGGAACTCAAAAATGAAATTTCTGATCTATTAGTTAAAATTTCTAACCTATCATTAAAATCATCCATTATACTTGAAGACTGGAGGGTGGCCAATGTAACCCCAATATTTAAAAAAAGGATCCAGGGGCGAACCGGGTAACTATACACCAGTGAGCCTGACTTCAGTGCCGGGAAAAATAGTGGAAACTATTCTCAAGATCAAAATCGTAGAGCATATAGGAAGACATGGTTTAATGGAACACAGTCAACATGGATTTACCCAAGGGAAGTCTTGCCTAACAAATCTGCTTCATTTTTTTGAAGGGGGTTAATAAACATGTGGATAAAGGTGAACCGGTAGGTGTAGTGTATTTGGAATTTCAGAAGGCGTTTGACAAAGTCCCTCATGAGAGGCTTCTTCGAAAACTAAAAAGTTATGGTATAGGAGGCGATGTCCTTTCGTGGATTACAAACTGGTTAAAAGACAGGAAACAGAGAGTAGGATTAAATGGTCAATTTTCTCAGTGGAAAAGGGTAAACAGTGGAGTGCCTCAGGGATCTGTACTTGGACCAGTGCTTTTCAATATATATATATATATATATATAAATGATCTGGAAAGGAATACGACGAGTGAGGTTATCAAATTTGTGGATGATACAAAATTATTCAGAGTACTTAAATCACAAGCAGACTGTGATACATTACAGGAGGACCTTGCAAGACTGGAAGATTGGGCATCCATATGGCAGATGAAATTTAATGTGGACAAGTGCAAGGTGTTGCATATAGGGAAAAATAACCCTTGCTGTAGTTACACAATGTTAGGTTCCATATTAGGAGCTACCACCCAGGAAAAAGATCTAGGCATCATAGTAGATAATACTTTAAAATTGTCGGCTCAGTGTGCTGCAGCAGTCAAAAAAGCAAATAGAATGTTAAGACTTACTAGGAAGGGAATGGTTAATAGAACGGAAAATGTCATAATGTCTCTGTATCGCTCCATGGTGAGACCGCACCTTGAATACTGTGTACAATTCTGGTCGCCGCATTTCAAAAAAGATATAGTTACGATGGAGAAGGTATAGAGAAGGGCAACGAAAATGATAAAAGGGTTGGAATAGCTCCCCTATGAGGAAAGGCTGAAGAGGTTAGGGCTGTTCATCTTCGTGAAGAGATAGCTGAGGGGGGATATGATAGAGGTCTTTTAAGATCATGAGAGGTCTTGAACGAGTAGATGTGACTCGGTTATTTACACTTTCGAATAATAGAAGGACTAGGGGGCATTCCATGAAGTAAGCAAGTAACACATTTAAGACTAATCGGAGAAAATTCTTTTTCACTCAGCACACAATAAAGCTCTGGAATTTGTTGCCAGAGGATGTGGTTAGTGCAGTTAGTGTAGCTGGGTTCAAAAAAGGTTTGGATAAGTTCTTGGAGGAGAAGTCCATTAACGGCTATTAATCAAGTTTACTTAGGGAATAGCCACTGCTATTAATTGCATCAGTAGCATGGGATCTTCTTAGTGTTTGGGTAATTGCCAGGTTCTTATGGCCTGGTTTTGGCCTCTGTTGGAAACAGGATGCTGGGCTTGATGTACCCTTGGTCTGACCCAGCATGGCAATTTCTTATGTTCTTATACATCAGGAGCAATGAGGAGTCAAAGTAGTCTTTAAATTTCTTTTGTGAAATTTTTTACATACTTTGCTGGCCCATAAAAAGGGAGAGGTTGATAAAGCAGCAAGGAAGGCTGTCTAACAAAGCCGTGGAGGCAACAAGATAAGGATAGAATTAAAATCTTTAAGATTTTAATTCTCCAATAAAGGATCGAAAATTGGACATTTTGGCTTCTAATCCTTATCTTGTTGCCTCCATAAAAAGGGAGGCAAGCTCATGTTAGGTTCCAAACTTTGCATAGGAAATTTCAGGCCCTGAACAGGGGCTGTTTGGCTGCAGTGCCCAAAGTGGCTGTTTTGTGTTGCACAGAGCACAGTACTCTAAGGGGTAGATTTACATAGGAGCGCACGCGGCGGTAGAGCTGCACGCGTTTCTGCGCACACAGCAGAAGGTAGCAATTTTGCGTAGCATGCGCACAGTTGCGCGCGCCACACAAAATACGCGTATCTATAGAGGGCTATATGTGCGCGTAACACGGCCGCCTGTGTGTGAATGCCTATCTGTGCGCGTGCGCGCCGATTTTGTGCGTGTGGAGCTGTCGCGCGCGCGTGCGCGTACGCATGCGACCGCGAGGGTGTGACCCGTTCCCCACACTACACAAAATGGCCGGCCGGGGGAGGCAGCCCAACTTCACCACCAGGGAGGTGGAGCTGCTGGCGTCCCTGGTGGTGGGAGCAGAGAGATGGCTGTTCCCTGTCCAGGGACAGTGAACAAACTATGGACACCTCAGGAGGGCCTGGAGGAGGGTGCAAAGGCGGTACAACGCTGAGGCATCACACCCCCGTTCAGTAAGTACACTACGAAAGTTGATGTGGTGAATGTGGGAGTTGCAAAGTCAGGTTAGGCCTCACCTGAGGACCCAGAATAGTGTACCAGATACTTATCTGCACTGTAGACGGTTTGCTATGTCCTGCTGGTGCTTAATACCGGTTAGGATTGGGTTGTGTTGTGCCTCAATTGCCAATGATGAAAACAATGTTTATGTCAACTGAATAATATCATGGTCGTCGGACATTAATGTTGTCACACCTACATCCAACTATCCTGTCACCATCTTGACTATCAGAGTACACTAATGGTCCTCCCTCCTTCCCTTCTAATAGATTGAGGACCTGAAGAAGAAGGCCCGTTGGCTTCGCCTCCATCGCCGCAGGTGGATGGAGCGGCTGCGTGCGCAGCGGGCTGGGCCTGGTGGTAAGTGACCCCTCCAACTGACTGGAGTACCCCACATCTGAACCACCGTCCATCCCGTCCTTTACCACCTGCCTCCCTCCTGTCCCCCTCTCCCACCTACTCTCCCCCCCCCTCACCCAGTACAGTGTAGTCATAAGTGTCCTTTGTATTCACAGATGCTGAAGAGGAAATGCCAGGGCCAGCTGCAGATGGAGCTGCAGCCGCTCCAGGGGGGGAGCCGGATCCACCCCCCCCCCCCCACCCCAGAGGAGACCTGAGCGGCCGAGCCCTCCCCGGGCCGAAAGGCACCCCATGCCTTCCCCTAGCCCCCCCCCCCCCTGTAGGGCAACCACCCCGTTTTGCCCGTGGGGTTAGGGACGCTGGGGCCGGCAGGAGCCAGCCTTTGCTGGCTCAGGGAGGCAATCAGGGCCCTCTTGTACCTCATTGTCCCCCCTCACGGGGCCAGCGAAGAGGCCCATCCCCGGGGGCACGCTCCCCCGAGGATGAGCCTCTTACCTATGGTCAGTTCTTGGACTATGTGAGGGGGGTCCATGAGAGCATGAGGGCACTGATTGCCTTCCAAGAGAGGCTGGTCCAGGCGACGGATCGCAACACCAGGGGTCTACTGCTGCTTGGTGCTGCAGTACGGCTCCTGGGGGAGATGGTCCGTCGTCGGTGACCATCCTCTCTGGTCCCTGCCTCCCTAACCCCACGGGAGTGTTTATTTTTGTACATAGTTTTGCTCCCTAGGCTGCCCCTCCCCATCCCCCTTTTGTTTTGTACATATGTTACACATGTTAAATAAATATTTTAACCCATAAACGGTGTGGTCTTTTAAGGGACAGGTGGGAGGTGACCATGATATGGCAGTGTTGGAGGGAGGGAAGGTAGGATGGTGGAGGGAGGTGGGGGAGGGAAGGCGGGGGAGAGGTGGGGGAGGGAAGGTGGGGGAGAGGTGGGGGAGGGAAGGGGATGGGGGAGAGGTGGAGGAGGGAAGGCGGGGGAGAGGTGGGAGAGAGGCCATGTGCGCATGGCTATAGACCCTGCGGACATGTGCGCATAGCCCACAGACGCTAGCGGCCATGTGCGCATGGTCATACTCTGTACTGCACATGTGCGCCTCGCCTATATCCGTCACTGTAGCCGATGTGGCACGCACACAGCCTATACAGTGTAGCAGATGGATGACCAAGATGTTCCGTGGGCTGCTCTGCTGGGCCCTCAACGTCGCCCCACTCATTCACCCTTCCTTCCCTCCCTCCCTCTCCCTCCCTCTCCCACCTTTACCCCCTCTCTCCCTTCCCTCCACCCCCTCCCCCACCTCTCGGTGGGGAAGGGAAGGTGGGGGAGTGGTGGTGGAGGGAAGGTGGGAGAGAGGGGGTAAAGGTGGGAGAGGGAGGGAGGGAAGGAAGGGTGAATGAGTGGGGCGACGTTGAGGGCCCAGCAGAGCAGCCCACGGAACATCTTGGTCATCCATCTGCTACACTGTATAGGCTGTGTGCGTGCCACATCGGCTACAGTGACGGATATAGGCGAGGCGCACATGTCCGCAGGGTCTATAGCCATGCGCACATGGCCGCTAGCATCTATGGCCTATGCGCACATGTCCGCAGGGTCTATAGCCATGCGCACATGGCCGCTAGCGGCTATGGGCTATGCGCACATGTCCGCAGGGTCTATAGCCATGCGCATATGGCCGCTAGCGTCTATGGGCTATGCGCACATGTCCGCAGGGTCTATAGCCATGCGCACATGGCCGCTAGCGTCTATTTCGTACCTCCAGTGGATACGGGTCCATATGCTGTGACGTCCATGGATCAGGCGCATCTCTCTGCATTGCTGGCTATACCGGACCTGGTGTAACGCATCTCAGCTTTGCAGCAACTGTAATCTGCATTTGAACAGCTACATACACAGAATATACAGGCCACAGCTGCTACGCAAAACGTCAGTTACAAGAGGTAAGTTTAGGGTCTCCTGTCCCACCTTAGCCTAACACCAATACGGCTGCCGAGCCAGCCCGTAGACGCTAGCGGCCATGTGCGCATAGCTAGAGACCTGCAGGACATGTGCGCAGAGCCCATAGATGCTAGCGGCCATGTGCGCATAGCTAGAGACCTGCCGGACATGTGCGCAGAGCCCATAGATGCTAGCGGCCATGTGCGCAGAGCTAGTAGACCGTACTATGTACTGTAGGCGAGGTGGCGAGGGGTTGGCCGCTAGTCTATGTGACGGGTCTGTAAGCTGGTCGGAGCCCTGCTATAGTGGGCGCACAATGCACTGACATACATCCTGAACACCTATAACGCCAGTGCATTGCAGGTCCGAGAGGCTGGTGAGAAGCCGACTACACACGTTAGACAGCGATTGTCCCCCTTCATATCTAACCCTGCTGAGCAGTTATCAGACACTATAGTGAAGGAGCCACGAATAACACCTGCGAACCCCCCTCCAACGCTCCGGTAAAGCGACCTTACCTACAACATATCCCTCTGAGGTCGGCATACGCAGGAATCGAGTAGTATGTGCAGAGACGTGTGAGCTCAGCAGCCTACTGGGAAGGCCAACTCATTCGGAGCCAGCTGCTAATCAGTACCTCCCACCCTCAGATGGAGGTGCTGATTAGCAGCTGGCCCCGATTGAGTAGCTATTGTCAGTAGGCTGCTGAGCCCACACATCTCTGAACGCTAACTAGTGTAGTCGACGTGTCACCTGCCTCTCGGACCTGCACTGCACTGGCTATGTAGCTGTCACAGAAAGGGCTGATTCCATACCGTCATTACGGGTTTGGGATTGCAACAGCACGCACATGTGGGCTAAATTGGGTAATGGCTGCATGCCCAGCTGTTTCATAGGTAATTACGCGCATATCTATATGGAAATAGATAGGCTGTACGAACATATTAATTAAAATAGATAGGCGGCGCGCACAAATAACCCAGCACGCACATGTTCCGCATGGATTTTAATCATTCGCGCGCGTGCTTGGTATTTGTGCTGATGGGATCAGCTGTGCGCATATGTTACGCCCCACTGGGGAGGGCCGCGCACAAATTGAGGTCACTTTAAAAGGATGGGTGGGCTACTCACTGCCCATCCTCACCATGGCTCAGGCACAACCTGTCCTTCTCAGGAAGCCCAACTTCTTGCCAGGGGAGGTGGACATGCTGGTGGAGCATGTCATGCGGCAGAGGGATATGCTGTATGGCCCACAGTCGCGTACGGTGGGTGCGTACGCAAAAGAGCAGATCTGGAGGCGCATCAGGCATACTGTGAATTCGGTATTCCACCACAACCGCAGTATTGCCGAACTGATGCATAAGTGGAGGGACATGCGGCGAGTGGTGAAGCGGAAGCAGGCCAGGTGACTTGCTGAAGGTGGAAGGAGCCGCATCACCTTTACAGCCTCGGAGCAGCTGATTCTGGGAACCCTATCGGAAGCAGCTGTGGGTGGCGTTGGCCACCTGGACTCCATGCGCCGTGCAGGGCAGCAAGGTATGCAGACCAACACCTTGGTATACCCCCCCCCCCACCCCCCTTCTCCCATCTCACAGTAGAGCAGCATATGTGTTCATGTAACCTATAGGTACTGATTACTGATTACTGTTCACCTGTATAGCCAACCCTGTGTCCATTTCAGGTTCCACCTTGCAAAGTTGCCCTCTCCCTCTTCCCCCACCCCACAGACACGCGCAGGGGCTGTGCGCACGGGCTGTGCGCACGGGCTGTGCGCACGGCCCTTCCCACCTTTCCCTATTTGTTTCCTTTTCACCTTCCTGTACCACACATGCCAACTGCACAGGTTACATAGCATAGGTCATGTGGTCGTGGAGTGCAGAAACAGTGTGCCTTGATTTAGGTTGAGGGTTGGTTTGGCCTGGGAGGTCCCACATTCCATGCAGCCCACTGAGAACGCTCCTGTGTCCTGAGCTGGTTGTAGGGCAGGTGCTACATGTGTCTGGTTGGCAGCCACATGTGACTACCACCTGTGTATATGGCTATATATATATATATATATATATATATATATATACATCACACCCCTATTGTCAGTGTGCTAATACCCATATGCTTTACCATTTAGGGGAGCCAGATGATGAGCAACCCGGACCTGCACCTAGGCCCCAACGCCAGTACCGGCGTGTGCAGGTGCTCCGTGACTCGTCTGAAGAGGAGGAGGGGGAAGACCGTCAGCGCATGGAGCAGCCTGAGGAGGAGCAGCAGGGAGAGGAACCGGACGAACCGCTCGCTGAGGTGGAACCTGATGTTCAGCAGGACAGCAGTGAGTCCGACCATCCTGAGCCCCAGGCTGACCAGGTTACCGGGCCGGCAGAGACACTTGTACGGCAGGGTGCCAGCATCTTGGCTGCCATCTCTGGCCTGTCGGACATAATCCAGCAGGAAGGCAGTGCCCTCCGTCTCACTGTGAGGGAGGGGTATGAGCGCCTTGAGGGGGGCCTCCAAGCCATTTGCCAGGCCACTGAGCGGCAGACGGAGGTGTGGATGCAGTTGGTTCAGCGCATGCCTCCCGTACAGCTCCCGCCTCCCGTACAGCCCCCACCACCGGTGGCTCCATGGCCATGGATGCCTCCATACCCATGGATGCCACCTGCCCGTGCAGGGGCCCCTGAGGTGGTACCTCCACCTGTGCCACCTGTGGCACCAGCACCTCAGCCTCCTGCAGGCTATGAGTGGATGGCACCCCTGCCTGCACCTGCTGTTCCACCGCCTCCTCCTCCACCACCACCACGAGCTGCAGAGCTATTGCCCCTGGCTATGCCATCATGTAGCCATGCCCCAGATGTGGCCCAGGCACCTGTGCCCTCTGAGGGCAGTGTCAGCAGTGGCCGGAGTCCTCTGCGCCGCAGTACCCAGGTGGGCCAGTCTAGGCTTTCCGAGGCTCGTAGGAGGGAACGGACAAAGAAGTGACCTGTCACAGGATTTCTGTTGTTCAATTATGTTTATTCAGTATCACATTTGTCACACCTGTAAATAAATGCACAGTTATCACCTACGGAAATGGCTGTCTCTGAGACTGTTCCTTTCTCGTATTCCCCGCCTTTGGCTCAGGCGATGTATTTCATCCAGTTCCTCCATGGACAGCTGTCTGTCCTCCTCCTCCTCCTCCTCCTCATTGTCTTCCAGTCCATCCTCAGGTACAGGGATGTGTCTGTTAATTGCCAGATTATGTAGGATACAGCAGGCTAGGAATATCTCACACACCTTAGCAGGGGAGTACAGGAGGCACCCACCGGATCTGTCCAGACAGCGGAAGCGTGATTTCAGGATGCCAAATGTTCTCTCGATGACAGCCCTGGTCCTACGGTGTGCCCTGTTGTAGCGCATCTCAGCTGCCGTGTTGGGGCAGGCCATGGGGACCATGAGCCACGATTTGAGGGGATAGCCTCTGTCACCTGTAACATACGAGATAATCAGACGGTTAGATAATGTGTGTGGATCACTGGCGTTCAGCTCACAGGGCTTACACATAGAATGCCTACTGTGGCACCCTATAGCTAGTGATTGTACAAAGATAGGTGGGTGCTGTTGTTTGTTGCTCTACTACCTAGGAGCCAACCCCCAGTGATGTGACGCAGCTGGAATTCTTCATAGATCCTTGATTGGGTGAGAATGTAGGTGTCGTGGGTGGATCCAGGAAAGCGAGGCACTACGTTCGTGATGAGGCCTTGGCATTGCACACCACCTGCATGTTTAGTGAGTGGAATCCCTTGCGATTGCGGTAGATGGCCTCATCTGCTCCTGGTGCCCTTAGGGGCACGTGGGTGCAATCAATAGCTCCCAAGACCGAGGGGAAGCGTACTATTTGGTAGAAGTCTCTCATGGTTCCATGCTGTTCCTCTCTACTGATGGGGAAGGAGATAAAGTGGTGTGTGTGTCGCAGCAGGGCAGCCAGGGCCTGCTCCAGACATCTTGAGGTGGCACCCTGAGTGATTCCAGACGTCAGGCCAAGCAGGGTTTGGAAGGTGCCGGTAGCCAGAAATGCAAGGAAGGTAGTCACCTTGACGTGTACAGGCAAGGCATGGCTCCTTTGCGTGCGTGGTTGCAGGTCACCCTCTAACATTCTGCAGAGGGACAGAATGGTCTCCTTATCAAATCTGTACCGGGTCATTACTTCCTCCTCAGACAGGTCCAGAAATTGGGTGCAGGTCCTGTAGACCCGGTGTAACGGGTAGCGTCTCCGTCTCAGCTGCCTTCTCCTCCTCCTCCTCTCTCTTTCCCTTCTGAGCCTTAGGGATTCCAGCACGTATATTGCTGCTGCGGTGAACATGTGTAGATTGTGGAATTAGCAATGACTGGCAGTCTGGACGCTCCTGCGGCTCTCTCTCCTATACGCACATTAACGTTGTGTATGGACAACGGTGCCACTGTCCCAGTTTAGAGCGGGTACTCCCCCAGGCCCTCTCCTGTCCACCTTCTGCCCTTCTACAGGATCTCTGGAACTGTAGTGATGTCAGACAGCAGCCGCAGAGCCTTCACTCCTTCCTTGCGCACAAAAAAAGCAGAAGTAAATGTACGCGAGCGAATTCGTATGCGCTCGCCGGTGACGTTATGCGTGTCCCTTATAAAATACGTTTTATACGCATAGGTTCGGTCTCCGCCCAGACACGCCCCCCAACACGCCCCCGACACGCCCCTTTTGTATTTGCGTAATGTTGCTCGCGCAGGTCCACTTACACGCATAAATACCGCTATGCAAAATTCAGGTTGTGCGCGCCACTCCGGTTTATGCGCTTAAGTGCCTGTTTTCCCGCGCGTACGGCTTTGAAAATCTACCCGTAAGAGTAACCTTCATTCAACTGCCTCTAGCTCTTGAACCAATAGAGATCCAGGCAAAAATTTTGCATAGTTTTGTTTGAGGCCCTAGTGAACATCCATACAAAATATTATTCAATTTGATGGAGGTTGAGTGTGGATTATTTTCTAAATTGGTCCACTTGACATGAAATTACCCCTATTTTTATTATTTGATGTTTATGAGAAATTGCAATGCTTCTTTTTTTCCATCGTTGTACTGCATATATAGTCTGGTTTGTTGCGGTTTACAATTCAGTTTTTGCTGCAAGTTTGTATTACTATTTTATAATCACTTTATTTTACATTTGGAAAGGGTCTGTTTATATTTTGCATGTGTGACTGAACTGATGTATTCTGCAGCTTGGCTTTTTCTATTTTCCTAATAGTAGGTGTATTGGATTTTAGGGCTTGGTATAATAATTGCAGTGTTGCTTTTCATAAGTAGGGTTGTTAGAGTTTGAGTCCTGGCAGTTATTGCAGTATTGGTATAGGAGATTTACTATATTGAAATTCTAATTCAGTTTACTTGTGGCTTTCTGAGGACTGAGCCCATACCCATTACAATAAACCCAATACCAATTCCAAAGGTCTTTTTTACTTTTTTGCAGGTTTTACAACACTGCATATAAATATAATGTACATGTTTTAAGTGATATTTTTATCTCAAAAGACTGTGCTTTAAATGTTCTTGTAACTCTTTTATTATAAATGCATAATATTTAATTATATATGAGGCGGGTGTGACTGGGGTGGGGGGGAGCGGTAAGCTGTAAGTTTCACCTAGGGCGCTTAATACCCTTGCACCGACCCTGTCCTCAAGTTAATCTGATCATTTCCCACCCAATATCCAATGCCAGCTTTTGGATAGGATGAGCAGGGTGTTGCGCTGATAATGGGACGGAACGCAACTGGGAGCTCTCCAGCGTGGGACGAGGAGAGGGTGTGTCCTTGCGGTGTGAACAGTCCAAGTCTGGGAGTCAGGAGCCTCGAATCCTCCACCGACCTGCATGCCCATGAGACCACCAATGCAATGGTGGTCTCTGAAAGGTCCTCCACTACTCCAAGCCCTTTCGGACCTGCTACAGGGTGCAGCAGAGGCAGCAGGTCAGACAGAAGTCACAGTGGGAGAAGACCGAAGGCACTGGAGTTTGGAATGAAGACTCAGACGTACCTTGAGACGAAGACAGGAAACAGAGAGGGATGAGAAAAACCCTCAGGCGCCCTACACAGCACGTGGGACTGGTCGCAGACCGCACTGTCCCCTACATGCCCTACACAATAGTGTAGGGATAGTGCGCCCAGTGGAGAATTCTTTCTCGGAGTCGTCGGGGCACGACCATCTTTCCAGCAGGAACTGGATGAGTGGCAGATAAACAAATACAGGCCGGGTCGATTATATGAGTTGGTTCTTCCGGAGTGTCTTCGGGCTCGAAGGATCATGATAGGGCATCTGCCCGGAGATTTTTGTCAGCTGGGCGATAGCGGAGTTCAAAATCGAATCTGGAGAAAAACAAGGCTCATCGAGCTTGATGGGCATTGAGACGTTGTGCTTGACTCAAATGTTCCAGATTCTTATTATCGGTGAACACAGTAAATTTGTGTTGTGCATCCTCTAGCCACGGACGCCACTCTTCGAGAGCCAATTTTATGGCGAGCAGCTCACGATCCCTGATGCTATAATTTTGCTCTGCAGATGAAAATTTATGGGAGTAAAAGGAACAGGAAACTACGGTACCAGAGGCAGTATGTTGACTCAGGACTGCCCCAGCCCCAATGGTGGAGGCGTCAACTTCGACTAGACACGGGCGATTCGGGTCAGGATGGTGCAGACAGGATCCCTTCTGGAAGGCTTCCTTCAGACGATGGATGGCGGCAACGGCCTCAGGAGGGCAATTTCGCGTGTCTTGGCCTTTACGGGTCAAGGCTGTCAACGGAGCAGCCAGGGTAGAATAGTGTGGGATGAAGTGACAATAGTAATTGAGGAATCCCAAGAAGCGCTGGAGCACCTTGAGGCTCACTGGTGTGGCCAATCCCGGATTCCCTTTAGTTTGGCTGGATCCATGGAGAAGCCTTGCCGAGATATTATATAACCAAGGAAAGGTAGGCTGGATTTCTTGAACAGGCATTTGTCCAATTTCGCAAACAGATGGCTTTCACGAAGGCGCTGGAGGATGGTTCGAATGTCGGCGCGATGAGTGTTGAGGTCTTTGGAAAAGATGAGGATAAGCCACGACTTTGGTGTACAGTAGATCTCTGAAGATTTTGTTCATCATTTGTTGGAATACTGTGGGCGCATTACAGAGGCCAAAGGGCATCACCAAGTATTCATAGTGCCCGTCCCGGGTGTTAAAGGGAGTTTTCCAAATGTCATCAGGATGGATTCTTACCAGGTTATATGCCCCGCGTAAGTCCAGCTTCATAAATATAGAGGCACCCTGGAGGCAGTCAAATAATTCGGAAATTAATGGCAAGGGATATTTATCCTTACGGGTCATGGCATTTAGGCCATGGTAGTCAATGCACGGCCTAAGTGACCCGTCTTTCTTGGTCACAAAAAAGAATCCCACCCCAGCGGGAGACGTAGATGGACGAATGAATCCCTTCGCGAGATTTTCCTGGATATATTCCCTCATCGCCTTCGTCCTCGAGGAGGCGTGGTTCCTGGAAGGAGGTCGATTGGACAATCAAACCTTCGGAGAGGCGGAAGGAGGTCGGCCTTTTGTTTAGAGAACACGTCCTCAAAGGCTGCATATGGAGCAGGTATGTCAGAGGACGTAGTAGCCAGAGGGAGAACAGGCGGTGGTATCACTTTCTGGAGACAGGACTGGTGGCAGGCAGGACCCCACTCCACCAGTTGCAATGAACCCCAGTTGAATTGGGGAGAATGCTTCTGTAGCCAAGGGAGTCCAAGCACTTCATCATGGATGGATTTCTCCAATACTAGTAATTCGAGTTCCTCGGTATGTAGGGTCCCAGTGCATAACTGGACGGGTTCCATAGTCAAGGAAATCTGGCCGGGTAACGGCTCCCCGTAGATAGAAGCAATGCATAGCGAAGTGTCAAGTGAGCGGGTCTTTCTACCCAAAAGCTGAACAAGGTCCTTGAGAATAAAATTATCTCTGCTTCGGAATCTACCAGAGCAAGAACCGGAAGAGACCGGGAATCCCAGATCAGAGTAACTGCTACAGGGGCCGGAGAAGTTGCACCCAAGTTCAGGACCCCTATTGAACTCGGGCCAAGGAGTTTCCCAGATGGATAGGGCAAGTCTGTAGATGGTTGCCAGGTGCTCCGCAATACAGACACAGGCCAGTTTGTCTCCGCCGGAGGCGCTCTTCTGGTGTCAGCCGCCCCACGACCCAACTGCATAGGCTCTTCTGTCTTGGCCACTCTAGTATCACTGCCGAGAGCATAGTTGGTAATAGGTGGTGAATGGGAACGAACCCGCGAGGGCTTCTTGGACATCCGACTCTCCTGGTGACACTCTTGAAGACGATGGTCGATTCGGCCTGCCAAGTCTATAAGGTCCTCCAAAAAGGAAGGGAGCTTCCGTGCAGCCAGCTCATCTTTCAGCTGCGGGGAGAATCCATCCAGGTAAATAGCTCGGAGGCAGTCTTCCTGCCAAGTGAGCTCAGTAGCCAAAGTTTGAAACTCAATTGTATAATCAAAAAGACTTCTTTGACCTTGACAGAGGTGTAGTAAGCTGGTGCTTGCCACGGCATGTCGCCTGGGATCATCAAAGGTCCATCTGAATACAGCCACAAACTGAGTCAGTTCTTTCAAAAAAGAGTCTGAGTGGTCCCTTCAAGGCGGGATAGGATGAAAGTGACTTTTTTCAACTCGTCCTGGAAGACGGAAGGCTGCAGAGCAAATTGCATATAACATTGGTTAATAAACCCTCTGCAGAGTCTGGAGTTGCCATTGAAGCGTGGGGGAGCTGGGAGTGCCAATAAGGCTCGAGGCATCGATGGAGGTGACTGTGGATGAAGAGGAGCCGGAAAAGGAACCGGATTATTTGTAAGAGCATCAAGCCGGGCGTGAAGATGATCCATGGAGGAGGCCAGTGCCTCAAGAAACTGCTGCTGTTCTTGTCCTTTGGAGGCCAGGCCTGGGATGGCCTGGAGGGCACGTGGCTCCACCGAGTCCATGGCCTTTGTAACCTGTTTCGTCGGAGGTGGACCCTTGGGCCGAGGTGGGGTTGACACAACCCGTAGGTAGGGACCTATGGGTCCCCACCATCGGCAGGTGGAGTGGGCTGAAGGTAGAGGCCACTGGAGCTTCACCTATACCAGCCCTCATTCCCCACGGGTTAAACCTTTGGGTGCCGGGGCCTCAAGATTGGTTTGAGAAGAAAGGTGGTTCAGCCCAGAGACAGCAGTCGATAGGTGGCATAGTCCTACACTGGACTGGGTTCGGTACAGGAACTCAGGCGTCAATGGAACGGAGAGTAACTGGAGGCACTCAAGGAAAGAAAGGCCAGAGCCTTGTAAGTCCACGTCCAGGGAATAGGCTAGAGGAGGCGTCACTGACAGGCTTGGATCAGGGCCAGCGGCAAACGGAGGTCGTGGCAAGCAATGTAGAATTGTGGACACGGAGAAGTCTGTAGCGTAGTCAATCAAGGCAATGGTCAGGGCATGGAGAAGGCAAGTGTAGTCAGGCATAGCAGAGGTCTGAGCCTGGAGATAGGCTGAAGAGTACTCAGGCATAGCAGAGGTTCGGGGCTGGAGATAGGCTGAAGAGTAGTCAGGCATAGCAGAGTTGAAATACAGAGAGTCAGTCCAACACATAGACAGGGCAGGAACGAGGAAGACAGGAACCGGGAACCATGGGAGTCAGGAACACGAAGTAGAGAGGATTCTCTATCAGCAACAAGTACTCGGAGCATGAGGAGACCTGTTGCAAAGGCAACGCTATGGTGCGAGGCCTGAGCTTATATATACGGAAGAGTCTGACATCAATATCTGGGACTGCGGCCAGGTTCCCGCCGCGGGCCCTTTAAAAGGATTAGCGATGTGCGCATGCCTAGGGAGGTGCGTGGCGCCGATGGCGGCATCTCTCCGCGGGCCAGGCGGAGAGGCCCGACGAGCAAGGGCATCTAGGCTGGCAACACTGGGGACCATGGCAGAGCCGGAGGCACCGGAGGCAATCCGAGGTCGGAGCTGGCGGCCCACCGCCACCAGTGAAGAGGAACCAGGAGCTGGAGTCCATGTAAGAAGGTGAGAGGGCTGTGTTGCGGGTCTGCCGCAGGCGGCACACGTAACATTGGGAGCTGAGGGGGCTGCGGATCAAGACTGCTGGGGACTGGGAGGAGTAGGAGAGTGAGACTACTATTGCTTCTTTGAGATGGGTAGTGGGAATAATTTGATTTTCTGTGTGTCATTTTGGGAAATGTGCATATCAATGTTTCTATTTTTACAATACAGGGAAAATTCAATCTTTTTTATTTCTTTGGTGTTATACCACAGGAAGAACCTGGCTTTTTGGGTTTCCAGTTCAGCATTTGTCTCCATGTTTCTCTTTTTAATTTGTGGCCAATTCTGTATTTGGTGAAGGTCTGTTTATGTGTTACATTTGGGACTGAGGTGTTTTGCTAGTGTGTGATTTCTGAGTCAGGATCTGTAGCCGTTCAGCTTGTTCTTTTTTTCAGTCTGTACCTTCTAGTTATTATGTTGTACAGCAGTGAGCATGAGAGAGAGCATATGTGTGTGTGTGAATGAGCATATATGTGAGGCTGATAGTGAATTGTGAGTCAGTGAGCATGTATGTGAGCCTGAGAGAATTCTCAGGTATGAAGAGCAGGGGAATTTTCTAATCCTTATTAGTTGTAATTATTGGATGTTATTTAGTGTGTGCTGCTTTGAAATATTAAATTGGTGCTTGAGAAACTTTTACAAAATGTGTATGAATTTTAAATTATTGGATGTTCTATTTGTCAGCTGTTTTGAAATATTTATTCTTTTTAATAGTATTAGAATTTAAAGAAAGAAGTAATGCTATTCTGTTTGGAGTTGAAAGATATATGCTAAATTATAATAATTCTTTTGTCATAATGCTAGGTGGAGTTTTAGAATACTTTGCAGGATATGATGATGTCTATCGAAATGATTATCTTTATAATACACTTGTGTCTCGTCAACTTTAAGTAGTTGGGTATTGTTTCTTGAGACACCTTTAAATATAACAAAATTGCTTCCATAGATGTGTATATGGATTAATGTTGGTAAGTGCTTGATATAATTGAGTTAAAATATTTTAAAATGTCACTTATGCTGCATGACAGATTTTGCAGGCTATTTAGATATCCATTGTCGGGTACACTCAAAGGCATTATTTATTGATAAGAGTACAACTAGTAGAGTTCAGACTTGTATGGCTACTGCCCACCCATGTTAACCTTGGGCCTCTGCAAAAAAAAAAACAGTTCTGGCTACACCACTGATTCAAAGCAAATCCATTGAATTCTAACCAATTCTTTTATCTGCAGCATTCAATTATGAAAAAATTGTACTGAGAAGGACCCAGAAGCATCACACAGAATATCAGTGTATATAAAATAGACCACCCCGGACCTTTTGAATAAAAAGCCCAAAGGTGCCAAATAAAGTTTAAAAAAGGTTGAAGAGGAGATCACGTGATGTGGTGAGCGAAGCAGGATGTCTCTTGCTGAGCTCCGGGCTGCACAGCGCTCCTCCCGCTAAAACTAGCGGATATAACAAAGAGGGAACCCCCAAAACTAAGAGGGCAAACGCTGCATAGGTCTATAACCAGCTTTATGCAGAAATACCCTTCTGCAATGCCGGCAAAAATCGCAAGGAAGGACGATAAGAAATCGCGTGGGCAGGAAGAGAAGATGGCGGCGGCGGTGATGGAAGGCTGAAATGGAAGGCCGAAATGGAGACAGCCCCAAACAAAACTCCCAGCTCAGCCCAAATCTCGTCTTTGCAAAATGCTATAGCTGATTATGCATCCCGACTGGCCTTGGTGGAAGGGAGAACCTCCGCCCTCGAAGATGAGGTCAAGGCCCTTAATACTAAAGTAAGCAAACTAGAAAAAGTATATCAGGAACAATCAGAGAAATTTGACGATTTAGAGAACCGGGCCAGGCGATCGAATATCCGATTTCTGGGTATTCCAGAAACGGTGGAGGATGCCTCGCTGAGAAATACTTTGCTGGACTGGTTGATAACCCGGGCCTTGCTGACATTAAGGGGGTGCTGGAGATAGAAAGAGTTCATCGGCTGGGAGCCAGAACACAGGGGCAGCAGAGACCCAGGATAGTAATTGCTAAAATCTTGAATTACCATCATAAACAACTAATTCTCCAGGCAGCAAGACGGCAGGAGAATTTGAAATTTAAAGATATGCCGGTCCAACTTGCCCCTGACTACTCAGCAAAAGTGGCAGTGCTACGTAGAGCATTTGTACCAGTTTGTGGTTCTCTAGTGGAAAAGGGCATTCGTTTCTCATTGCAATTGCCAGCAAAGCTGCGTGTTAACTATGATGGAAAGTGGACCACCTACGATTTACCGGCTGCAGCCACAAAAGTTTTGGAAGGCCTCAACCAATGACTTAAGGGACTGTTCCACATTCACGAGGGGTAATGAAACCTAAAGAGGTGGGTGGGGGCTGTGCAGCCCGGTCGCATCAAAGATGATCTCCCGGAAAGACTCTTCGAGTCTTACAGGTTGTGTTAAGGGAAATTGGGGGGGGGGGGGGGGGGGTGGAGAGCAAGGACATCGGACCAGGGGTAACATAGGACATATTGTGACCAAGTGCTGTTCTGCGATGCATGTTAATGCACAAGGGAAACTACTAAATGACTGACTTAAGATGGAGATGTGGAGGGGTGAGATTAGCTGGGAGTCTGGCCCCTCTAACTATATATTTCTAATATTGTTTCAGGGAGAATTACACTGGCATGATGATGGGGGTTAAGTATAGATGTATTTCTTGGAACATAGATGGACTTGGGTCCCCTATAAAAAAGAAAAAGATGTTCCAACAACTTCAGAGACTTCGGGCCAATATTGCTTGTATACAGGAAACACATCTAGATGACAAAGAGAGTGCGAAACTCTGCAGGGAATGGGCGGCGGCCTGTTACTTTTCATCCGCCAAAGGGAAGAAGGGGGGGGGGGGGGGTGTGGCAATACTAGTCCATAAAAATACCCCTCTGACAGTGACCAAAGAGATTAAAGACGATAAGGGGAGATATGTTATACTTCAAGGCACCTTGGCAGGGAAAACTATCACTGTGCAATGTTTATGCCACAAATGTGCATGATCAAGCTTTCTTTACCCAGCTCACTAATACCCTGCTTGTCCACTCACAGGGTGATTTGATACTTATGGGAGACTTAAACTTTGTATCTGATGCCACATTAGACAAATCTGAGCTCCCACCAGGTTATAAACCTCGGGCGGAAACAGGGGTAAAGTTTTTATGTGAAAACTTGAAACTTCACGACATTTGGCGCATGTTGCATCCGGGCGTGCGGGAATACTCCCATGTCTCCCATGCACATGGCACGATGTCAAGAATCGATTATGTTCTATTGGATGAAAAGTTGTTTTCAAGAGTTGAGAATGCTGATATGGGAGACATAGTAATAGCAGATCATGCGCCAGTCTGGGCAAACATTTGGTTCTCTACTGATAGGTCCCTTCCAAAACATTGGAGATTCCCCAATCATTTAAACGCTGACAAAAGATTTCATCAGTATTTACAGGGTAAATGGGAAGATTATGCCAGAAATAATAAACCACACTGCGAGGACCCCTCTTTATACTGGGAAACTAGTAAAGCAGTTATGAGAGGAGATATTATCGTATACAATATCAATAGGAATAAACAGCTTAATAATACTATTATACTTTTAGAATCTCAATTACGACAAGTTAAAAAATTACTGGCTGAAAACCCATCCCCTGCAATAAAGCCTCTTATTAGGCCTGTCTAAATGCCCTTAACGCGCACCTCCATTTGAGGGCCCAAAAGGTGCTGAGACAGTCTGAACATTTCTTTTTTGGTACGGTAACAAATCTGGAAAACTTTTAGCTCATATGGTGGCCATAAAAAGAAGGAAAACCTTCATTGGGGGGATGAAAACTGCGGAAGGAATATATGTAACAACGTCTAAGTAATCTGTGAGACCTTCCGTCTTTTCTATTAATCTCTATATGGGGAGGATAGAAAGGGTGGAAAAAGTGAGGAAGATGCTTTCTGCCGGGAGTTAAACTTGCCTCATCTATCTAGGTCCCAGCTTGAGTTTCTGAACAAACCCATCACAGAAGGGGAACTATTGGGGGCCATCAAAACCAGCAAGAACATTAAGTCACCAGGGCCAGACGGTATACCAGCAGAATATTATAAAATTCTAGGTTCACATATAGTGGCGACCTTGACATCATTTTTTAATAATGCATGTATAACAGGGCATTTCCCTCCGACTTTTAACAAACCATACATCACAGTTCTTCCCAAACCTGGGAAAGATCCTCTCCTGACCGCATCGTACAGACCAATTTCCCTGTTAAATTATGATTTAAAACGTTTTGCTCATTTACTGGCCTTACGCCTGGGAGCGATAATACCATCCCTTATATCCCCATATCAAGCTGGGGTTCATATCATCCGATTACTCTCAGCGATTGAAACATCATGACTTCAGGGTTGGCTATCTATGGTCGTGGGCTTTGATTCGGAAAAAGCCTTCGACCGGGTATCATGGGACTACATGTTTTCAGTTCTGGGCAGATCCGGTTTTTCGGGATCCATAATAACGGCCATAGCGTTCCTATATCATGGGCTAGAATCACACATTCTAGCAAATGATACTATCTCAGAAGCATTCCAAATCCAGAGAGGGGTGCGACAAGGCTGTCCTTTGTCCTCTATAATATATATACTGGCACTGGATCCCTTACTTCGAAAACTGGCTGAATCACCAGAGGTAAAAGGATTTACATGTAAACAGGCCAATTTTAAGGTGGCTGCTTTTGCAGACAATATGTTAGTATTTTTAAGCAATCCGGTCACGTCATTATCTCAGGTCCTCAAAATTCAGAACTCATTTGGGAGCTTTGCAGGGCTAAAGATCAATAATGACAAGTCGGAGGCTTTAGATATTACTGGAAATTGAAACACTCATGGCCAGGGAATTTTCCTTTGAAGTGGACTCCCATCTCAAATATCTAGGAATTTATATTTCTGCTAATCCACAAGACTTATATGGTCTCAATATCACCCCCCTAAAAACAAAACTTCTTAGAAATATAAAAGTAGGGTAGGGAGGGGGGTGCCAGGGGTAGGTATGGTGGATGTGTGTGGTCTGATTGTGGAATGACTCTGGTAGGTGTGGATGAGCTGTTGGTTATTGGGGTGGTGGGATAGTGGGGGTGGGCAGTGAAGGGGTGGGAGTAGGTTACTCTTCAAAAATTGACAAGGGTACATACTGCCTCAATTCTGGTGTTTTGTGCTTATTGCCTCTAATGGCCTGATTCACCTTTGTACAATTTTGAATGTATTCATGTAACTGTTTATTGGGGGACGCTGTTCCTTTGTTCTTAATAAAAACAATTATTTTGATTTAAAAAAAAAAAAAAAAAAAGAAATTTAAAAGCTTGGAGTAGCTGTTGCACTCAGGGGTGGACCCTTGTCCTGGAGCAGTGGAGAACGGCTCCCTGGTAGGGTAGAGGAAGCACCTGCCTCCAGGGGGCGGAGCATTGGAGGAGACAGAGGCTAGGATGAGCTTCACCACTGGAAGCCCGCGATCCCCCCGGGTGGAGCCAGTAGGGACCCGGGCCGCTTGGACTTAGGTGGGCCTCGCAGGATCTCCTGAAGAGGTAGTAGACAGGTATGCCCATGGAAAGCAAGGGAGCGCAGTCGGACTCGAGGCTGAAGGTCTGATGGAGCAAGGAGGACCAGAACAGCGTAGACGATGACAAGGCAAGGGACAGCCAGAATCAGGAGATGTGGTCAATCAGGCAGAGGTCAAAATCCTAGGGTCAGTCCGAGGAGTAGTCAACGAGGCAGAGGTCAGGTTTCGGAGGTCAGACGAGGTCACAAGGCAGGCAGAGGTCAGGAGGCAGGCAGCAGAGAGAATGGTCAAGGGACAGGCCGAGGTCAGTTCCAAAGTGACAGTCCGAGGGTACTACCTGGGAGACGGACGGATAGACGCAGGAACAGAGAGATGCTGGAACAGTAGGATGCAGGAACAAGGCTGTAACAGTAGGATCCTGGAACAAGGCTGGATTGAGACTGGAACAAGTCTGGAACAAGGCTTAGTACGCAGTGACAATCTAGCACACAATACAATGCCGACCCGATTGCCAAGGCAAGGAAGTACAGGCAGTGACTTCCTTAAGTAGTTCCTTCAATCAGGGTGCGCCGCGGAGCTAGGACCCGCCCCTGGCCCTACAAGAGACTGGGCAGTCCACGCGCGTGCGTGCGCGCATAGAGGCATGGCCAATGCCACGGGAGACGCCGAACTCCGGCGTGAGGCCTGGTGCGCAATGGAAGGCCCAGCGACCACCGGCGCGGGACGCCTGGGCCTGGAGGAGCTCGCAGCTGCCACTGGGGAGGCCGACCCAGTACCTGCAGAGGAGCTAGAGAGGTGAGCAGGACCGTGCGCGGGCCGGACGCGGATGGTGCACACAACAGTACACCCCCCCCCCCCCTTCTAGGCCTCCCTCTACGCAGCTGTGGCTTGTTAGGGTAAGTCCTATGGAAGGTCTTCAGGAGTTCCCTATCAAGGATATTGTGGGAAGGTTCCCACGAATTCTCAGCCCCATAACCCTCTCAGGCTAGGAAGTACTCCCATCTTCCTCGACGCCGACAGACGCCGAGGACCTCTCTTACCTGAAGGGATGTGTCGGGTTTGGTAGAGAACCGTGGAGGAGAGGGAACTCTACGTGAGGGCCAGAAGAGGACCAAAGGCTTCAGCAGCGAAACATGGAATGTGTTATGGATGCCCATGGCACGCGTCAGCTGGAGCTGATACGATACTGCTCCCAATCTTCGAATCACTGGAAAGGGGCCAATGTATTTAGAAGCCAAGCAATGCGAGGGAAGTCTCAATTTTATGTGTCGAGCACTCAACCACACCTTCTGTCCAGGATGACACAGTGGAGCGGGACGTCTGTGGGCATCAGAAGTACGCTTGGAACATTCAGCGGCCTGGGTAAGGCGGTCTTTAACCTGGTTCCACACCTGATGAATGGTGTGGGCCATAGATTGTGCAGCTGGAGAAGGAGCAGTCAGAGGACCTGGAAGTGGCAGCCGAGGCTGTCGTCCAAACACCATGGAGAATGGAGATACGTCGGTGGCAGCAGCAACGTGGGTATTGTGCGACAGTTCAGCCCAGGGTAGTAGATCAGACCAGTTGTCCTGCTGATCATTCACATAGGAACATAGGAATGTTTTTAAGGTTCGGTTAGTCCTTTCAGCTTGTGGGTGGTAGGCCGACGTGAAACTTAAGGCAACATTAAACTTCTTACATAGAGAGCGCCAGTACCTGGTGGCAAACTGTGGTCCTCGGTCGGATATAATTTCCTTTGGGAGTCCATGGAGACGTAAAATGTGCTTCAGAAACAACTTGGCTAGTTCTGGGACCGATGGAATGCCCGGCAAGGGAATAAAATGACCCATTTTCAAAAAACGGTCAATAATGACCCAGATTACGGTATTGTTCTGGGACTGAGGCAGGTCTGTAATAAAGTCCGTTGATATGCTGGACTTTGGCTTGGTAGGTACTGTAAGTGGTTGGAGTAGGCCCCAAGGCCGTCCAGTAGGCGGTTTCTTTTGGGCGCAGACGGGACATGAATCTACATAGTTACGAGAGTCTTGTACCATGTTGGGTGACCAATAATATCTTCGTAATATCTCTAGGGTCCTGGCACGACCCGGGTGTCCTGCCATCTTGGAATCATGAGCCCTGGATAGTGCATCAGCACAGAGGTTCTTGGAAACTGGGCCGTTCAAAGAAGAGCGCCCATCGAGCTTGTCGAGGATTCAAGAGTTGAGCTTCTTTAAGGTGTTCAAGATTCTTATCTTCGGTAAAAATGGTAAATTGTGTTGCGCCCCTTCCAACCAGGGATGCCACTCTTGGAGTGCCAACTTGACGGCAAGAAGTTCTCGTTCACCAACGGTGTATTGTTGCTCTGTAGGAGAGAACTTGTGTGAGTAGAATGAACAAGGTATCAATTTACCTTTAGGAGAAAACTGGCTTAAGATGGCTCTTGCTCCAATTGCAGAGGCGTCGACTTTGATGACGAATGGACGTCTTGTGTCTGGATGCTGAAGACAAGGACCGGAGCAGAACGCTTTTTTGAGCATCTGAAAGGCGGCTTGTGCCTTGGGAGCCCACACACGAGTGTTAGCTCCTTTCTTGGTCATGGCGGAGAGTGGAACAGCAAGGGTAGAATAATTGGCAATGAAACTCCGGTAATAATTGGTAAAGCCAAGGAAATGTTGTAAAACTTGTAGGCCTACTAGCTGGGGCCAGTCTTGGATCCCCTGGACTTTATCAGGGTCCATGGAAAAACCTCAATCGGATATGATGTATCCTAGGAAGGGTAAGCGATTTCGCTCAAAGAGGCACTTTTCTAACTTGCACTTTTCTAACCTGGTCAAGATGGTGAGACTGACAGTGAAATGCTAAGAGAAATTAGGGAAGCTAACCAAATTGGTAGTGCAGTAATAATGGGAGACTTCAATTACCTCACAAAACAAACGTCGCATAGATTATAATTTTTTAATTTTTTTGATGTGCATAGAATTTATCTGGAACAGTGGACCATCATAACACCCTTGGTTATTTAGGCAGTAAGCCACACTTTTAACCTTACAGGGTCATGTTTAATCATCGGTCCATTAAATGTCTTTTTACTTCTTTAATTAAATGTTCTCTTTTTTCTCTCTTTTTCTCTTTTTTATAATTAATAAAATCTTTTGAAATCTTTTGCAGTGTGTTTAAAGACGGAATTGCCTTACTTGTGCGGAGCGCCGCTGCGCTTCCGACCTTTGTATCCTGTGCCGCTGCGCTATTATCTCCAGCGCTATCGTGCTTTGTAGGCGAAAATACTCCTAGATTTTATATTGAAGAGATGAACTTCCGATTGAATGTGCTCACACACTTTAGAGCTCCTGCAGTCCGACGTACGTTTCGTGATTTGCGCTGCTTCAGGGACTGATCGGAAAGTTGTAGGGTCTAGGCTTGAAAAAGTGCAAGGTTAATTCCCGCCGTAATTTAAATGCTGCTATCCAGTTCATATGGTATTTAATACCGCATTCAGCCGCGAATCGTTTTCGTACGGAAAATGGCGCCGGCAGGAGATCGACTGCAGGAGGTCGTTCAGCGAGGCGCCGGAACCCTTTACTACCGTAGGAAACAGGAGTTCAGCAAATAATAAATCAACAACCGAAATAATAACAGTATATACAGTTGTTTCTTTTGGTAAGTTTAATACTCATCATAAAAGGCATATAAACAAGTCCATATATTTCCATGTAGGTTTAAGGTATGTTATATTTATGCTAGCGGTAGATGAAAATGTTGTAAAATGTTGTGATATGTTACAAATATGTCTGGATTATCGGAATACCTGTTGGCCTAACCAGTAATGCATTTTGTAAATGCTGATAGACTGTTTTTTGTAAGTTTAACTGTTGACATACTGTTAATAAAAAATAATAACACACAGCATCGATTCTTGGAGGACACCTGAGAATAGTTCCCATCATATAGAATATTATTAACCCATCTGAAT
This sequence comes from Rhinatrema bivittatum, assembly GCF_901001135.1. NCBI lineage: Eukaryota > Metazoa > Chordata > Amphibia > Gymnophiona > Rhinatrematidae > Rhinatrema > Rhinatrema bivittatum. Next base: position 232,493,709 of record NC_042617.1, on the reverse strand, counting down.
GTGCTGTCTTCTACCACTCACTCAAGAAGAAAGTAAACCATCACAAAATGACCCCAATAATCTCTATATTCTCTAATTGTGCATTTAAAATATTGTGTCTAACAATGTCAGAGGAACTAGAGACATCAAGCTATACTTGTTACACTCCTGTACTTACCAACGCGGCACGGAGCTGCTACCTTCGCAGCATGGAGTCGCAGTCAGCTGTCTTCCTTCACCGTGGCAGGAGCCACTGACTTTGGTAATCCTCTCTTTCTCGCGGGCCCTGCCACCGTGCTCTAATGCGGCTGGAACCGCCACTGACACTCCCTCCATCTTTGCGGCCCAGAGGCCGCAGTCCCCATGGCTTTCCTGGCAACTGGAGCCACCCTTTGTTCTTCCTGCAGCGGTAGGAACTGCTGCTGAGGTCGGGGCCTGCTCCTCGGCCCAGCCCTGCTTCTCCGTCGTCAGCGTCTGTGCAGGGCCGCTGGCCATGGTCCTGCACAACTTCCTGCTTCCTGTTCCTAAGACGGGGGCCATGCCTCCTTCAGTGATTTAAAGGGTCAGCCTCCTGGCCCCACCTGGACTCCTCCCAGGTCGTTTCCTGATCTTCAGCCCTACTTAAGGGCTCAGCTTGCAAGGAGCTAGTTCCTCTCCAGGACTTCTCACCTTCGCTCCTGCTGGTGTTTCCTGTTCTTCGTGGAATCCCTCATTGTTCTTCATGTTCCTGGTCTCTTCTGGATATCACTCGTCTTCTCCTGATGTTCCGTGGTCTTCCTGATGTTTTTTGGTCTTCCTGATGTTCCTTCCTGGTGCCTTGTCTCCGCTTCTGCTTCCTGGACCCTTGGTTCCTCATTGCTATCTCTTCTGGTGTGCCATGTCATGTTTTGTCACCTCGTGGCATGAGCCTGTCTTCTCGTCTGCAGTGCAAGCCTCCGGAGGATCATCTTCGCCTGAAGCCAAGTCTCACCTAGGTCCCATGTCTCATGCCTGAAACCAAGTCTCATCTTGGTCCCTTGTCTCATATTTGAAGCCAAGTCTCATCTTGGTCCCCTATCCTGAATCTCATCTCGGCCCTCAGATGTTCTTGTGGCTACTCTGTCCATGCCTAAGACTCTGGCTGAACCTGCTCCGTTCTAGCGTGGTCCGTGACCAGCCATGAGCGGCTGTGTAGGGCGCGTCTCGGTGCAGGCTTCTACTGAAACTTCGCCATGTTTTGGCTTCATCTTCTACGTATTGGTCTGGAGTCTGCTTCGCACTCAAGCGTGGTCCGTGACCAGTCCCCTGGGTCCGCCCTGTGGTGGGCTGTGTAGGACGCGCTGTGTCACAGCCTCAACCCAGTACTAGACTTTGTTCCTGAACCTTGATCCTGAATCTTCGTGCTCAAGCTTCTCGTCTGAGTCTTCACGTCCCAAGCTTCTCATCTGTGTCTTCACGTCTCCAAGTTCCTCGTCTTGAGTCTTCATGTTCCAGAGCCTTCCGTCTGTCCTCGTCTCCTGCCCGGCCTGCTGCCTTTGCTGTTCCCAGCGGCAGGTTCGAAAGGGCTTGGAGTAGGCGGAGGACCACTCAGAGACCAACCTTGCGTGGTTGGTCTCACTCAGGCTGTGCAGGTCGGCAGGGGCCTGGCTTCCCGGTCTCAGCCCAGGCTTGGACATGTCTCACCAGCCTCAGTTCTGCCTTGGAGTCCTCTGGGGTTGTGCCGAGGTCCAAGGGCACACAATCTCCCCGGAAATGGGACCTCTCTCCTAGCGCTCCCTAACAGATTGTGAAGGCTTCTGAGCTTTCCCATGCTCAAGGTCTCCATCTTCCTTAACAATACTAACATACTGGACCTACCTCAGACCATACTACAACATAAGATATCTATGCGTGACAATAATAATAATTCTGCATTATGCTGCTTACAAAAACTGAATTGGTTTTCATCAAGTATATCATGGTCCATCAAATACTCATCCAATTGCAATAGTGCACTATAATAAACCACAGCGCACTATAATAAGCCAATTTCAAAGTCTCATCATAACATTTTCTACATCTTTTCTCAACTTGAAGGAGAGGTTTTCTTTGCTCACATAGTTCATTTGTGAATCAAGGTGCAAATCTTGTTTGATCTTGGAACAATTTTTCTTTTAATGAGGCCATTCGGGTATATATTTTAGATAACTGGAACACTAAGTTTCCATAGAAATCTCAACCTGTGCTCCAGCCCAATCAAAATTTTCAATTTTAGACAACAACGTATCTGAAAACTTGCTCGTAGCAACATTTAAGTTCATTAACTTTCTAACAAGGCTGCCAAATCTGTGTGTCTTTGTTTGAGACACACAAAATGTAATAAAATCAGCAGTCAATAAACTTGGGGGAGAATAAATTACACAAAAGGTCCAATCATCAACATTTGCCAAAAGGGCTTATATGTTAGAAGGGGAAAAGAATTCTAAATCCTTCAACCGCAAATACTTTCAATAAATTATCAGAACTCCACCACCTCATCCATTTGAATGAACCACTTAAATATAAGAATAACCCACTGGGCAAACTTTATTCAAAACAACTACACTGTGGTCATAATGCCAAGACTCAGTGACCAAACATTGCGAACATGGAGTGGCGCTCGAAAGCGTGAGCCCCTGTGCCACGAGATGATCGACGTGACCCCGGGGCTGGCTGTGGTCCACGCCTCTGGTGAGTGAGTGCATCCAGGCATGGGCTGTCTGAAACAGGAGCTCTTGACTTGGCACAGGAACACTCTTATCTTGGACATCCAACACGCTCCAGGAACTGGGACCCAGCAATGCAGTGCTGGTCTCTGGGGTAGTCCTCTGGCCACTCGAAAGCCCTTTCGGACTGCTGCTACGAAGCAGTTTGTGCTTGAGGACAGACAAAAGCTGATCATTCAGAAGATGATTCTGGAGACGTGGATAAGATGCTGATGACTTGGAAAAAGAAGAAGGCTCAGGACTTGGAACATGACAAAGGCTCAGGACTTGGAAACATAATGAAGGCTCTGACAGAGTCCAGAGCCACTGCACGCCCTACACAACATCAGGGCTGACCGCAGTAATGGTGCAGGCACTGGACTCAAAAGAATTGGAACAAGATGGAAGCTGGAATAAGAACTCCAAAGACTAATAACAAGACTCAGAAACTCAGGACTCGGGATTCAGACTCAGGAACTCGGACTCAGACTCAGGAACTCAAACTCAGGTTCAGACTTTAAAATCAAGGAAGGACTTCTGAAGACTTGAACCAGCAATGAAGACTCTGAAGATGCTAAACAGGATGAAGGCTGTAAAAAGGAAAAAGGCAAAGCCTTGGATTCAGGAACGAGATGAAAACTTGGATTCAGGAACAAGACAAAGACTTGACCATGACCAGGACTCAGAAGACAAAACAAGAGACCAGGAACATCACAAGAACGAAGACATGTTGGACCTCCAACAATGAAGACAGGAAACAGAAGACCCTGCAAAGGCCAACAGCAAAGACTGAAGAGCCCTTTTATAGGTCTGGCAGGACATGACATCATTGGGAGGCGCTGCAGCATTTCCCACCGTGGGTCTTTTAAATCCTAAAGAGATGCACACGCGCGCTTAAGCATGCCGGCAGGAGCAGGAACAGTGGCAGCGGCATTCTGTCGCAAAGCTGGAGGAGACTCCTCTCCGGGAAGCAACAGCATCAGCAGGACGGTAGTGCCCACCCGGAGTGCAGACTAGCAGCAACTCTCCCACCATGGGAAGCAGCAGCAAGACACAGGCAGCGTCAGGAGGTGAGTGAGCCGCTTGCGGGGTCCTCCCATAAGCGGAATCACAACAGTACCCCCTCCTCAAAGTTCCTTTATCCAGCCTCTTCTCTTTGGCTTTGGAGGGAACTCAAGTAATCTCCTACCAACAGGGGCTTGAGGGGCAGTCACAGGAACTGGAGATACTTGATTATGGTATGGAGGTGAACAACCATTCAGAACAGGCTGGACAAAGACATGGCTGCAGTACTTGGACAAAGACAAGTACTTTGGGGGCCAACCTTACCTTGCTTCTTGCTCTGTGGCCTCTCCAGGCCTCTTCTTGCTTACTGGCCTTTGGACTTTATGCCTAGTGGCCTGTGGGCATTCTATATTGCTGCCTTCAGGCCTTTGTGTTCTTTGTTCTGTGTTGTCTTATCTAGTTCTTGTTCAGCCCTGTCCTTGTATGCCATGTCTAGTCCTGTCCTGCCCAGTCCTAGCCTTAATATCCTTTCCCTGTCTTGCCCCAGGATGTTCCTAGTTCTAATCTTTTCCAGTTCCAGCTTGTCTGTATCTGTGTTCAGTCCCAGTCCCAGCTCTGTGTCCTGTTGTTGTGTCCGTCGGTTCCCGACGCCCTCTTTCCGCCCTCCTTACCTTTTTGGCGCCTCCCTCTTCGCCCACGGGAGGGTTGGCTGCCGCAGCGTCCTTCTGCCAAAGTCCTCCGGCGTCCTCGGACTGGCTAGACGCTACAGCCCACCATGTTTCCTGGAGGCCTAGGGGCGCGCGCAGTGCGGCCCCGATTGAAGTACCGGCGATGGCGCGAACCTCAGGGGCGTCCCCATGAGATGACGTCACCCGCTACGGATATACAAGGTCTTAGAATTTGCTAACAGATTGAGTTAGCAAGGGTTCGGGTTACTCTACCTAAGCTACTCTGCCTCCTTGGACTTACCAGGGATACCCGCTCCTCGGGGGCCTCACTCTCTCATTTGTTTTTCAGGTGACAGTCTGGAACCGGTACTCGCTCCTCGAGGGCCCACGTTTCCAGACTTGCTCCGTATTCACTTCTGCCTGGAAGTCATCGCTGCGTACTACATCTGTGAGTTACTATCGCTCTCTCAGAGCTTTCCCTGGAACCAGGTACTCGCTCCTCGAGGGCCTACTTCATTCCAGCTCCTGGGCTTCTAGGAGACATTGTGTGAGTGTTACCATCAGGTTCGGTACATGAACTCTGCATACCCTGCCTACTCACTATATTTCAGTTTCTCTACAACTCAGCCCACAGGGATCGCTGTTCCAGTATCTGAGGGACTACAGCCCAGCCGGGCATTCCAGCTCACTACTGCCACCTCTGGTGGTTCAGTATACTGTCTAATAAAAGAACTAGTGTGTGTCTGTCTCCTAACTCTGAGCCTGACCGGTGGTCCCTCTCAGGATCTTCTCCCAGGGGCGTGGTCATCTGCCACTGGTCCAAGGATCCACCCACAACTCTCCTAAATAACAACAGATTGCTAACTCCTATCTGATTGCTACTCCCAACAGATAGCAGCTCCTAACAGATTGCTAACTCCTAACACCTGTCCCTGTACCTATTACTCAGGCTCAACCTTACTCCAGACTATCCAGCCTTCCCAACAGTGGCGTAGCCAGAATTGATTTTTTGGGTGGGCACAAGGTTAACATAGGTGGGCACAAGGCATGCAGGTCTACTAGTTGTTTTCTTACTGATAAATAATGCCATATACTGCACCCTAGAATGGCTTTCTAAGCAGTTTGCAACAGCCATTATGTGTCATGTATGAAACTTTAAAATAATTTACTTCAATTATTTCAAGTATAGAAAACAATCAAATCCAATCATGTAATAAAACAAAAATTAATGTATTCTTTCATGAACCATCTTTGCAGAAACCCAGAAATCTTCATAAATACAATAAAATATAATTAATCATCAGAACAGGTGCAGCGCAAAGCTAGGGCAATTCACATTACAAGTAACATGAAAAAAAAAAATTCAAATTCTGGTGTAATCTCAGCAAAAAATAACCCTCCACTGCTATTTTGTGAAGTAACAAACTCTTGCAAAGAAAGAGGCATCTGGAACCTTGCCAAACAATCACAGCACTGACTCTCAGGATTCAAACAGCAACCTTATGAAAAAGCAGCAATGCAAATACTACACCAGGCCCTAGAACATTAATACATCACCTACGGGAATAACAGAACAGGCTGGACTACTACTACAGAGAAACTATATGCTAGAAATACTCATTTCTGTCACAAACAGGCAAAACTGAGACCGACCCTTACCTAATATAGAAATAAGAGACTATAAATTAGAAACAGAAACATGTAGATAAAGCCAAAATAGAAAGCCTGAGAAACTAAAATGTCTGAACAGTGGAATACTTAAGAAAGAGCAAAATACAAAAATATAAGAATGCACATTCCCAAAGATGACATATTTAAATTGCTAACATCTCTCTCTCTCTCTCTCTATATATATATATATATATTTATTTATTTATTTTTTTACCTTTGTTGTCTGATCTTTGTATTTTTCTAATCAGTTGGTCCTGGTCTCTCTTTCCCATTCTTTCCCTTGTCGCTCATTTCTTAATTCCTCTTCAGTGTCTTTTCTACTACTGTCTTCTTCCCTTCCACACACACACACACATATATACATAAATGCTTTCTCTCACAGACTCCCTCACACACTCAGGCTCTCACTCTCATATGCTCTCCCTCCCCCCCCCCCCCAGCTCACATTCTCTGCAGACACACATACAAGCTCTCACTTTCTCACCCCTCCCCAGGCTTATATTCTTATGCACACACAGACGCACATCCAGGCACCCATTCTCATCCACACACACAAACCCATTCTCACCCACACATACACACATTTAAGGTCCCATTCTCACCCACACATACACACTTTCAAGCACCCATTCTTTACCCACATATTCAAGCTTCCATTCTCACCCACACACACAAACCCAGGCTCCCATTCTCACCCATATATATACACATTCAAGCTTCCATCCTCACCCACATATTCAAGCTTCCATTCTCACCCACATATTCAAGCTTCCATTCTCACCCACACACACAAACCCAGGCTCCCATTCTCACCCATATATACACACATTCAAGCTTCCATCCTCACCCATATATACACACATTCAAGCTTCCAACCTCAACCACATATTCAAGCTTCCATCCTCACCCACATATTCAAGCTTCCATTATCACCCACACACATTCAAGACTCCATTCTCACTCCCATACACACCCAGGGTCCGATTTTCACCCACACACACACAAGGCTCCCATTCTCATCCTCACATACACATTCAAGCCTGTGCACAGTTTCCGCTTCCTCCCCCCAGAGCAGGAAGATCAGCTGGCCTCTCCTGCTGCCACTGGCCTCCTGCTATCTTCGAGCCATACGGCCGACCGATCTTCCTGCTGGGGGGGGAGCGGAAGCTGTGCGCGGCGCTTCCGCTCTTCTCCCCCCCCCCCCCAAACAGGAAGATCGGTCGGCCGAATGGCTCGAAGATAGCAGGAGGCCAGTGGCAGCAGGAGAGGCCAGCTGATCTTCCTGCTCTGGGGGGAGGAAGCGGAAACTGTGCGCGGCGCTTCCGCTCTCCTTCCCCCCCCCCCCAAACAGGAAGATCGGTCGGCCATACGGCCCGAAGATAGCAGGAGGCCAGTGGCAGCAGGAGAGGTCAGCTGATCTTCCTGCTCTGGGGGGAGGAAGCGGAAACTGTGCGCGGCGCTTCCGCTCTCCTTCCCCCCCCCAAACAGGAAGATCGGTCGGCCATATGGTTGTAGGACCGCTTCCCCACGTGTGCCGTGATGGCGCGCCAAGCATGGGTTCTCCTCTTCACTGTCGCGGGGATGGGATCCCGCGACAGCCTTGCAGTTCTGGTGTCAGTTGGGTGGGCCTGGGTCTAAATTGGGTGGGCAGCTGCCCACCCAGGCCCACCCGTGGCTACGCCACTGCTTCCCAAGCCTTGCTCCAGTCTACCAGCCTGTCCAGCCTTGTTCCAGTCTGACCTGCCTTGCTCCCGCCTGCATAAACTCACAATGATGTACTGCTGCAGCAAAGACCTACTGGCCCCCAGAACCCAAGGGCTCAACCTGCGGGGAGGGGGCTGGCTAGGTGGAAGACTGGCCCTAGTCCTGCCCAGCATTGTCTTGCAGTCCTGTACCACTCATAGAGTGATGTACCCAGAGTCCAGAAATTCTGACAAAATCCAATTGATATTGATCAGTTATAGCCTGTATATAATCAACTTTCTGTCTCACATATCTAACGTTTATATAACCAATGGCAGCTGGCTAGATTCATTCATTGTTAGAAATGTAGTCACATCTTCAACAACTGAGGGATCACTAAAAGTGGTTCTAAAATTTGAGCACCAAGGGGTGAAAACAGTCCTACCACTACCAACTGGAATAATGTAATTCATCACAAACAAGTACACTAATGCCTCAAAAAAGTCCATTCTTCCTCAGCAGAGGTGTATACTTGGCAAATACTTAATTAACAAACTTAGGGCCTCATTTACTGAGCATTTTTCTCATAGACACAAAATGGGAGAAAAGCCTTAGTAAATCATAAGAACATAAGAAATTGCCATGCTGGGTCAGACCAAGGGTCCATCAAGCCCAGCATCCTGTTTCCAACAGAGGCCAAACCAGGCCCACAAGAACCTGGCAATTAACCAAACACCAAGAAGATCCCATGCTACTGATGCAATTAATAGCAGTGGCTATTCCCTAAGTAAACTTGATTAATAGCGGTTAATGGACTTCTCCAAGAACTTATCCAAACCTTTTCTCAACCCAGCTACACTAACTGCACTAACCACATCCTCTGGCAACAAATTCAAGAGCTTAATTGAGCACTGAGTGAAAAAGAATTTTCTCCGATTAGTCTTAAATGTGCTACTTGTTAACTTCATGGAATGCCCCCTAATCCTTCTATTATAATAGATCCGAAAGTGTAAATAACCGATTCACATCTGCTCGTTCAAGACCTCTCATGATCTTAAAGACCTCTATCATATCTCCCCTCAGCCATCTCTTCTCCAAGCTGAACAGCCCTAAACTCTTCAGCCTTTCCTCATAGGGGAGCTGTTCCATCCCCTTTATCATTTTGGTTGCCCTTCTCTATACCTTCTCCATCGCAACTATATCTTTTTTGAGATGCGGCGACCAGAATCAAACTCAGTATTCAAGGTGCGGTCTCACCATGGAGCGATATAGAGGCATTATGACATTTTCCGTTTTATTAACCATTCCCGTCCTAATAATTCCTAACATTCTGTTTGCTTTTTTGACTGCTGCAGCACACTGAGTCGATGATTTTAAAGTATTATCCACTAAGATGCCTAGATCTTTTTCCTGGGTGGTAGCTCTTAATATGGAACCTAACATCATGTAACTACAGCAAGGGTTATTTTTCCCTATATGCAACACCTTGCACTTGTCCACATTAAATTTCATCTGCCATTTGGATGTCCAATCTTCCAGTTTTGCAAGGTCCTCCTGTAATGTATCACAATCCACTTGCTGTTGAGTTCGTGGACCCTTGAGCCGGCTAGGGATGATGAAGGTGCACTGTGAGAAGGCTCACAGCAGAGGTTGTAGCCGGTAGGCGGATCAAGTCAGGAGAACAACCGAATTTTCACCACTGGAAGCCCGAATTTTCCAAGACGCTTGGACTTATGTGCGGTCTCCCGAAGACGAGAGTCCGAAGAGTAGTCCTGAAGTTGTGAAGCGGAGGAGAGGTTGGAGCCAGGAGACCAACAGGAACTTCACCACTGGAAGCTCGGTCCCCCCAGGAGGAGCCCGTGAGGACCCGAGCCGCTTGGACTTAGGTCAGGTCTCCCAGAAGGAGTGAAAACAGAGCAGTCCGGATCAAGACAGGCAGGACGTGGAACAGACCAGGAGTCAGGGCAGGCGGCAGACAGCAGAGACCGAAGACGAGCCAAGTCAGGCAGCAAGCAGGATACCAGAGGACGAGCCGATGTCAGGAGCCAGGAAGACGAGCCGAAATCAGGAGCCAGGAAGATGAGCTGAAGTCAGGAACAGGAGCAGGCAAGGATGGGCTGGAGCAGGAACAAGGGACACACGGGATCGAGGACCGAAGACAGCAACTAGCAACCTCAGAGAGAGAGAACCTCGTTGCAAGGCAAGGTGTAAGTCAGGCTTCAGGGTTTAAATCCCTGCTGGCGTCTGATGTCCTCCCGGGGGTGGAGCCATCTTTCCCGCGCTGGTCCCTTTAAATTTGAAGCCCCTGCGCGCATGCCTAGGGGGCGCGGTCCACTGGAGAACGTTGGCAGCGTCTCCCTCGCAGAGGGAGCGCTGCGAGAAGGAGCAAGCCAGGCCTGAACAGGCCTCAAGGACACCGCGGCTGTTCGGAGCGGCTCAGAGATAGGGAGGGGGACCGGAGCACAGTCCGGGACCTTAACACTTGTGATTTAACTATTCTAAATAATTTTGTATTGTCCACAAATTCGTATTCCTTTCCAGATCATTTATATATATATTGAAAAGTACCGGTCTAAGTACAGATCCCTGAGGCACTCCACTGTTTACCCTTTTCCACTGAGAAAATTGACCATTTAATCCTATACTCTGTTTCCAGTCTTTTAACCAGTTTGTAATCCACGAAAGGACATTGCCTTCTATCCCATGACTTTTTAGTTTTCTTAGAAGCCGCTCATGAGGGACTTTGTCAAACGCCTTCTGAAAATCCAAATACACTACATCTACCAGTTCACTTTAACCACATGTTTATTAACCCCTTCAAAAAAAAAAAGAAGCAGATTTGTTAGGCAAGACTTCCCTTGGGTAAATCTATGTTGACTGTGTTCCATTAAATCATGTCTCTATATGCTCTACGATTTTGATCTTTAGAATAGTTTCCACTATTTTTTCCAGCACTGAAGTCAGGCTCACTGGTCTATAGTTACCCGGATCGCCCCTGGAGCCCTTTTTAAATATTGGGATTAAATTGGCCACCCTCCAGTCTTCAGGTATAATGGATGATTTTAATGATAGGTTACAAATTTTAACTAATAGATCAGAAATTTCATTTTTGAGTTCCTTCAGTACCCTAGGATGCATACCATCCGGTCCAGGTGATTTGCTATTCTTTAGTTTGTCAATCTGGCCTATTACATCTACCAGGTTCACAGTGATTTGGTTCAGCTCGTCTGACTCATCACCCTTGAAAACCATCTCCGGAACTGGTATCTCCCCAACATCCTCATTAGTAAACACGGAAGCAAAGAGTTAATTTAGTCTTTCTGCAATGGCCTTATCTTCCCTAAGAGCCCCTTTAACCCCTCGGACATCTAATGGTCCAACCGACTCCTTCACAGGTTTCTTGCTTTGGATATATTTTTAAAAGTTTTTATTATGAGTTTTTGCCTCTATAGGCAACTTCATTTCAAATTCTCTCTTCGCCTGTCTTATCAATGTTTTACACTTAACTTGACAATGCTTATGTTTTATCCTATTTTCTTCAGATGGATCCTTCTTCCAATTTTTGAAGGAAGTTTTTTTGGTTAAAATAGCCTCTTTCACCTCAGCTTTTAACCATGACAGTAATCGTTTTGCCTTCCTTCCACCTTTCTTAATCCATAGAATACATCTGGACTGAGTCTCTAGGATTGTATTTTTAAACAATGTCCATGCCTGTTGAACACTTTTAACCTTTGCAGCTGCACCTTTCAGTTTTTTCTAACTATTTTCCTCATTTTATCAAAGTTTCCCTTTTGAAAGTTTAGTGTTAGAGCTGTAGATTTACTTATTGTCCCCCTTCCAGTTATTAGTTTAAATTTGATCATGTTATGATCACTATTGCCAAGTGGCCCCACCACCGTTACCTCTCTCACCAAATCCTGCGTTCCACTAAGAATCTCTCCTACTCCCCTTACTCCCCCCTCTGAGAGTGTGTCCCAGCAGTTCATCTATTCCAGGCCCTTCTCTATCCGCGAACCCCCCCCACCCTGTCCTTATATATCATGTTAATTCTTCCTGCAAACCAATGTTATTTTGAATTTAATTGTTGTTAATATTGTATTTATTGACTTTCAAGTTATATTTTTATCAATCTGCTATACTCACACTCAATATTTAACTCGTTTTTGTATAGAGTACGGAAACTCAATGTTTAACTCGTTATTTGCTATGTTTAACTCATTAATTGTATAGAGTATGGAAACTCTCTGTTCACTGTTCCGTTCACTGTTCCATGTAAAAGCCCCAGTCTGGCTTCTAAGACCAGGGCAACTTATCGTTCTCTGTAAACCGGATTGATTTGTATCTAATACAGGAATTTCGGTATATAAAAATTAAACATAAATAAATAAAGAATTAAATCTAAAATAGCTCCCTCTCTTGTTGGTTCCTGAACCAATTGCTCCATGAAGCAGTCATTTATTACATCCAGGAACTTTGTCTCTAGCAAGTTCTGATGTTACATTTACCCAGTCAATATTGGGGTAATTGAAATCTCTCATTATTATTGCACTGCCAAATTGGTTAGCTTCCCTGATTTCTCTTAGCATTTCATCATCTGTCTGACCATTTTGTCCAGGTGGACGGTAGATACTTCTTTCACTAAACTCTTACCCAACACACATGGGATTTCTTCCCATATAGATTCTACTGAGCATTTAGTCTCTTGTATGATCTTTATCCTCTTGGACTCTATACTCTCCCGGACATAAATTGCCACACCTCCACTAAGTTGATCCTCCCTATCACTGCGATATAATTTGTACCCTGATATAGCACTGTCCCATTGGTTATCCTCCTTCCATCAAGTCTCTGTGATGCCAATTTTGTCAATCTCATCATTTACTGCTATACACTCAACTCTCCCATCTTACTTCTTAGACTTCTGGCATTGGCATACAGACATTTCAAAGTGTGTTTTTTGTTTGTATTAATAACCTGCTTTTCAGTTGTTAGGGATAATTTTGAAATCATTAGCTTCGGTGATTTTTTACATATAGGCACATGGACTACGTTTGCTTTTATTGGAACCTCTCTGTTGGGATGCCCTAACTCTCCTGTTTCATTAGTAGCCGAACATTTCTCTGAACCATGCACTGCTGAGTGACTGTCGGTTCTCAGGCCCTTATACGTCAAGAATATATTTGCAATTAAGAATAAACACCCAAAGTACCTGCCCAAGGAAAAAGGTTCCACAAAGAGGCATTAGTGCACTTGACTAGTCTATTTATATTTTAAAGGTATCATTTAATAATCAGAAAATGAATATTACAATCATGAATATAGAAAATATCACATGACAAGAAATGTTGTAGCAGTAAATAATATGTATGTTTCTCATCCATGTCCATTCAATGTACTTTTGTTTTGCTCACTGAGGGTTTTAAGTGAACATCTAAGTGGATGTGAAGAAAGAAAAATAGCTTCAAAATGTGCAATTTCCTGATTTATGCAAACTATTTTATCAAATAAATTACATACTAGAAAATTGCACATTATGCTAATGGGGATCAGGATAATTTTCAAAGTTAATTATGTGCATAAAATCCAGTATTATTTGCACTAAAATAGTCTGGGGCTGAGTGCATAAAAAAATATGCATGTAACCCGGTTATGCATGTACTTTCATGTGAACTGAGCAGATAGATTTCAGCGGGCACAATTGGGGGTGGAGTAGTGTTTAACACATAAATTTGGTTATAAAAAGTATGTGCATGTTTGCACAGAAGTTACATCCTCCAAAAAGGAGATGTAACTTTACCTGAGTAACTTTCTGCCGGTACTCAGACAATTACCCAAGTATTTTCAAAGCAAACCTATGTGCATAAATTCGCTTTGAAAATGTTTGGTAGTCTGCTGTGCAATGGACACGCAAACAATGGCTGTATGGGCTGTTTGAAAAGTACTCTCTGACAGGCCGATGGAATATGGGCACACTAAAAACGGGAGCTCATGTTGTATTCCTGTTTTCCTAATGCAATAGAGAAATTAGCTGCTGCGTTAAAAAGGAGGCACTAGGGGAAATTGTGCGTCCCTAGTGCCTCCTCGGCAACAGGCACTCAGGATAGGTGGCTGTAAATGCGGATTAGAGAAACGGACACTCGATACGAGCATCCATTTTCTCCCGCTACCTGCACAACATTCACGCATAATATACACTTGGACTGTTACATTTTGTACGTTAAACAGGGTGAGTTGGGCGTGTGATCGCTTTTTGTATCCCGGGGTAATGGCTAATAATCTCATCTATATGACTTTATATGCGATGAGTGCTATTAGCTATGTGCTCGATTGGGCGCGTTTTGGATGCACTAATCCCATTATTGCGGGGGGGGATGGGGATTGGTTTAGTGCAGGGGTCGGGAACCCATGGCTCGCGAGCCAGAGTTGGCTCTTTTGAGGGCTGCATCTGGCTCGCAGACAAGTGTCGCCACACTTTCCCGCTGAACCAGCTGCTCCCCGGTCCTCCTCCACCCGGGCTTAAAATGCTGTCAGCCCGGGCGGAACGTGGCAGGACAGCTGGAGTCAGCGGCACCGGCGTGCTCTCTTCTTCCCGCCCCCCCCCCCCCCCCCCGGAAGAGGAAGTGGAGAGTATCGGGTGCGTGCGCTTGGCATCGGCCCGAAGAAAAGAAGACTGCAGCGCGGCTCGGAGGAAAATGTTCAACCGCGGCCGATGGGACTCCGCCTCCGTGAGGGCTGAAAATGAAGAGGTTAGCGTTGGGAGGAGGCTGCTGCTGCCGCGAGTTCCCGGGGTGGGAGTGAGAGAGAGTGAATCTGCTCGCTCATTCACTCTCTCTCTCCCCCACCCCCACCCCGGGAACTCGCGGCAGCAGCAGCCTCCTCCCAACGCTAACCTCTTCATTTTCAGCCCTCACAGAGGCGGAGTCCCATCGGCCGCGGTTGAAGCTCTTCATTTTCCTCCTAGCCGCGCTGCAGTCTTCTTTTCTTCGGGCCGATGCCGAGCGCACTAGCGTGGCCTCTTCCTGCCACGCAGGCACCCGATACTCTCCACTTCCTCTTCCGGGCCGCGGGGGGGGGGGGGGGGGGGGGAGGGGGCGCCTGTGTGTGTGTGTGTGTGTCAGAGATTGCATGATTGTGAATGATTGAGAGCTGGGGGGGCCTGTGTGTGTGTGTGTGTGAGAGAGAGATTGCATGTATGTGAATGATTGAGAGCTGGGGGGGGCCTGTGTGTGTGTGTGAGTGAGAGATTGCATGTATGTGAATGATTGAGAGCCTGTACATGTGAAAGAGAGTATGTCTGTGATTGAGAGCCTGCCTGTGAGAGAGAGAGAGCATGAATGTAAGTTTACCATTGGGAACCTGTATGGTAAGTTTGTGATTGAAAACCTGTTTGTGTGAAAGAGTATGTGTGTATGATTGAGATCCTTTGTGTGTGAGAGAAATCATGTGTATGTATGATTAAGAACCTGTGTGTATAAGTAAGAGAGAGATCATGTGTGTCTGTGTGTGATTGAGAGCTGGTTTAGGTGATGGAGCATGTGAGTATGTGATTGAGAGCCTGTGTTTAAATGAGAGAGAGAGACCATGTGTGTCTGTGTATGATTGAGAGCTGATTTAGGTGAGGGAGCATGTGAGTATGTGATTGAGAGCCTGTGTGTAAATGAGAGAAAGAGAGGACATGTTTGTAAGCATGCGAATGAGAGTCTGTGTGTGAGAGAAAAAGACAGCATGTATTTTTGTGATTGAAAGCCTGTGTGTGTGTAAGCGTGAAAAGATAGACAGCATATGTGTAATTAAGAGCCTATATAAGTGAGAGAGAAAAAACATGTGTCTATGTGAGTACTGAGAGCATGTGTGTATAGGTGTGTCATTGAGAGCCAGTGTGAGAGAGAGCGCTGATATGTGACTGAGAGAGGAGAAAGTTCCAAGCAAACCACCCCACCTCCTGCTAATTCAGAACAATCTCAGGACACCTGGATTTCAAACGTTCCCAGGTATGCAGAGCAAAAAAAATTTTTGTATCCTTATTATTTTTCATTACTGGGTCTTTGTGTCTGCTATTTTGAAATATTTTGTTGGTATCTGGAAATGTTTTATATGAGTTTTTAATTATTGGATATTCCACTCATCAGCTGTTTTGAAATATGTTCTTTTTGTTAGTACAGTTTTACTGCTGATGATTTTATATTTCTTGATTTGTTTTATAAGGATGGGTGATGTTTCTTTTTTCCTTTGTTACACTGCATACAGAGACTCTGGCTTGTTGCAGTTTCCAATTCAGTTTTTTCTGCATGCTTCTTGTTATGCGTTTTGGTCTCTTTATTCTATGTTAGGTGAGGGACAGCACGTGATTCAGGTGAGGTTTTCTGCTGGCGTGTAGTTTCTGTGTAGGACTATAGCAGCCTGACTTGGTCCGTTTTCCTAATAGGAGATGTATTGGTGTCTTAAGGCCTGGTGTAATATTTTCAGGGACTTATTGTACTTTAAAAGTGTGATCTTACATAAAATGCACACATTTACTTGTATTTAGTTTTAAACATATTGTATGGCTCTCATGGAATTTGGATACGGTTACAGAATTACATTTTAAAATATGTGGCGTTTATGGCTCTCTCAGCCAAGAAGGTTCCTGACCCCTGGTTTAGTGCGTCCAAAACGTGCATCCAATACAGAGTTAACCGGTGCACTGGCCTGTAAGAAAACAAAGTTTAGTGCAGATCAGCGTGAGTAACTGGTTCAGAGACTTACAGGAATAGTGGGAACTGTGAGCCAGAGGTGAGGCTTCCTGCTATGAGAAGCAGGAAGGAGAGTGATATAATAAAAAAAGACTCAAAGTCCAAAAATCTGAATATCTTCAGAGGACCTAAAACTTGGCAGTTTACAAGTCCATCCCACTTCTGTGTGAACAGCACAAATCTTGCTTCTCCAACTCTGTTTACCAAAGTCTTGGCACTAGAACCCCACCCCCTCCAGGCGGAGGAGCCCTCTGTGACATCACGGACAACCCTTGCAAGCTCTGGAGTGGGACAGGCAAAAGTGCAAACGGAAAAGAGAAAGGCAATACCTACTGGCTAGGGAAGGAGCTCTGATCCCCGGTATAAAGACAGTACCCCCACTGGCCGGAGCGGGAGATCTGCCTGTATTAAACGCCCCCCAGCTTGCGAAGGGACAGTTGCGGCGTTGCCCTCCTGAGCGGGCTGCACGATTTGCTCCTTCCTTTCCCCGCTTTGTGAGGCGGGCTGCAGGCGCCTGGCGGTCAGGAGAAAAGATGCCGAACTGCCGGGGCAGCAGCTCCCTCTGTCTCCTGCTGCTGCTGCTGCTGCTTCCGCCGCCGCCTCACGTTTCTGCGGTAGAAGGTAAGTCTCCAGATGGGAAAAAGTAAATAAAGATGTGCGTGCTGGAGAGAGTCCCCAAGCACCAATTTACTCTTTCCAGCTGATCAGGTCCCAGTCATTGATCTAAATGATAAATGACCAACTTTAAAGGCATGTGTTGCAATAGAAACTGTTAAATTCACCATAAACGTTTGTGAAATTTGGCGCTGCTCCTGTAAAGAGAAATTGTAGACAGAAGGAAGTCTGCAGCAAATTACGTGATGGGGCTGGCAAGATAGATCCCAGATCACTACTAGAGCCGTGCAGACTCTGCCAAGTTGATTTATCAGAAAAGATTTTCTGAGCCAGCAAAAAATACTCTTCCCTATAGAGAGAACTGGAGAAAAACTGCTTGCTTGTTGCATAGCTTAGCTACTTTATCTCGGAGAACTTATAGAATAAATATACTTAGTACAAATAAAAAATATGTATATCAGGTGATCTTTTTATTGGACTAATTTAGTACATTTCTTGACTGTCTTTCGAAAGCTAAAACTCTCTTCTTCAGGTCAGAATTCAGATGTGGAAAGCATATTACCTGAAAACATAAAGTAGTGTGGCTGCCATAAGTGAACCATAAAAGGCATTCCAGTGATAGAGTGAAGGAGAACTCCTGAGGGGGGTTGATGTTTGTAATTTTATGGCTTATAATAAACCGAGATCTTTGTTGAGTCCTTTTCTATCACACTCCTTTCTCTAAGAAAGGATATTTACCTTTTCATAGGGCCAGATGTACTAAATGCATGTTCCTATTTTGTGGCTATGACCATAGGCAGGAATTTCTCAAATTATTACTATTATGTAAGTTAAGTTACAAGGTGGGTTTAGTTTTAATGCTTCTAATCATTGATATATATCAGCCTCTCTAAACATTTATTGTAACTTACAGTGATAACTCTGCAGTGGCATAATTAATAATCATAAAAAGTTAGAAGATCTGACAATAGTTGCATTTCTGTTAAAGCTGCAGTGCCTCCAGTTCATTTAAATTATGGTCAGATCTCAATAACACATAAAATGATGTGACTAGTTTAGAAAGCCTGCTAATCTTTTCGCTCCAGAATTAATAGAAAAATTACTTTTAAGAATGTTTGAGCAGCCATTTTAATATAAACTTTGGTGCATACCTCAGATCTTTCCAGGTTGTAGCTTTTCTTCTGAACTGTGGAATGTGAGTTTCTATTTGCTGAACATTGAGTTTGAGGAGAGATTTTGGTTATATTACAGATACACAGTGTAGAAACAGAGGAGCAACAATTCCCTCTTGGTGGGACAAGAAAAATACTCTAAAAGTATAATTTACAAAATCTAGAGGAAAGATATATGAAAATAGTCTTCTAGAGGCTAGTTTATAAGCTGTAATTATATCTAAGACCAGCAGCATGAATGTGAATTTTGTTTTAGACCTGTTTTAGTATATGGTTATACTGTATGTTTTTACTGTTTTAATTGTATTTTGTTTTTGTTGTACATTGCTTTTAAAGATCTTATTGTAATTTTATAAATAAATAAATAGAGGAGGCAAAAAAATGTGATTTGTTTGGCTCTAGAAGGCACTCAAGATTTTCATTGCTGTACAAATAAATGCATTGCTGCTATTTATCATTTCTATGGTGCTATTAGAATGCAGCACTATACAAATATATATGAGACAGTCCCTGCTCAGTAGAGCTTGCAGTCTAGTCAAGACAAAAATACAGGAGAAAAACTACTGGGAATTTAATTTATTAAGAAAATGGTTAACAACAAGGCAGTGATCAGGAGAAACTGAGTAAAGACTGAAGTTCAATGTGCATAATAATACTCTGCATGGATCTGTCCCAAAATAACCTAATAAATGTTGTATATGGTGCACATAAAAGAGCTTAAATATAGAAGTAAAAAGACTTTGAATCTTAGATGTTCCTTCTCTAATAAAGGTTGTAGATGTGCATTTACTTATTGAATGTCAGGTCATATTGATTTAAGAAACAAAAATACACCCATAAAGTAAAATAAACTTCAGTTTTATATATCTACATATATATGTATATGTTTTATGATGTTTTAGTGTTTTTTGTTGTTGATGTTTTGATATCTAATGTTCTGTTTTTCTGAGTTTGTATGCATGTTATATTTTTTCTGTTTTTAGATTGTATGAAAAGCAGGTTATATATAATAAGTCTCTTGCACAATAACTGGCTTATTAATTTGTTTTCTTCTTATCGGTTGAATCCCTTTTCCATTTTTTGAAAGATGATCTTTTAGCTATGATTGCATCTCTCATGTCACCTTTTAACAACGCGAGTAGTTATTTAGCCTTCTTTCTACCTTTTGTAATGTTTTAAATACATCTGGTCTGGGCTTCCTAGATGGTACTTTTAAACAAAGTCCATGCTGTTACGTTGAGGGTGTTTTTAATGTGCCCTTGGGCCTCAGCCTGACCCCAGACGGATCCAGGACCGAACTGAGGGTTGACGGTGTGTTCCAGCATGGCAGACGATCTTACCCTCTGCCAGGCCTGCAAACTTCCAAGGCCAACAACAAGATGTTGGAAGGTGAATGGTCCTCCGACCATTCCAAGCCCTTTCGGACCTGTGGCTAGATCAGCATGGAGCAGCAGGCCTGGCCTGAGGACGAGGGCAGACAGGCCTTGACATGAAGACATGACACCAAGGTTGATGCAACGGCATCACAGACGAGGGTTGTTGAAGACATGACACCAGGGCTATTGAAGACATGACACCAGGGCTGATGCGAAGACATCATGGACCAGGGTCGATGAGACGGCATCCTGGACCAGGGTCGATGCGACGACATCAGAGACATGACGAGGAACTTGACGAAGTCCAGACGAGACGAGAAGCTGGGCAGGAGGACATTGGCACTGTCTCTCAGGGCATCCTACTCAGCCCACCTTCACGGGCGGACCCAATGGGCTGGTTGCGGATCACCCTGTCCCACTGCGCACCCTACACAGCCAGAGGAGGCTGGTCACGGACCACGTGGAGAGTGGGACGAGCGCAGGGAAGAATCCAGTTGAGGTGGGACTCAGATGACGGAGCCAGATGTCGTCCGAAGCACCACAAAGGCTGGCAGGACATGACAGCTCAGGAGCACAGGAACAAATTCCACCTGCAGGCCACTCCACGCTTGGGAAAGACGTCGTCCGAGGGAGCAAGGCCTGACAGGACCAGAAGGCTCAGGAGCGCTGAAAGAAACACCAAGAAGGGCAGAACACCAGGAGGCGAAACACCAGGAGACGAAACACCAGGACACCTGGACGAGGATCTCAGGCACGAAGACATGGCATAATGAGGAACAGACGAGACGAGGAACTCCATGGAGAAGATAGAAGACCTGATGGAGCTCTGGCAGGCAGGAGCCTCCAGAGTGAAGTAACTCCGATGCAAGGCCAAGACGTAGTGCGAAGACAGCCCTTTTATAGGGCTCAAGCAGGAAATCAGTCCATAGGTGGGGCCAGCCACACTTCCTGTGTCTGGCCCTTTAAATTCTGGAGAGAGGCGCGGCCGCACGCCTAGAGGAAGGAAGCTAACTGTGCAGGACAGTAGACAGCAGCCTGCACAGTGTCGACGTCGCGAAGAAGCAGGGCTGGCCTGAGAAGCAGGCCCCGATGACGGCAGCGGCTCCAGCTGCTGCAGGAGGCCCCGGGGGCGGCTCCAGCCGCTAATCGAGCCCGGGGATGTGGCCTCCTGCCGCGAAGATGTAAAAGACTTTGATGGCGACTTCCAGTTGCGAAGAGGACAGAAAATCCGCGGCTCCTGCCGCGGAGAAGCAGGGCACCGGGGGCGGCCTCCAGGCCATGAGAGCAAGAAATTCCGCGGCTCCAGCCGCACCGGAAGGCCCGACATCAGCGGCATCCGTGCCACATCGGGTGAAGCATGGTAGCAGAAAAGAGGTGAGCAGGGCCTGCTCGCGGGGGTTAGCTCCGCGGGCAGGGTTCCATAACACATGCCTGTTATAAACTCTTAACCTTGGTAGCTGCACCTTTCAGTTTTTTTCTAGTCATTTTTCTCATTTTCTCATAGTCTTCCTTTTGAAATTTAAATACTATCCCAGTAGATTTCTTTAGTGTCCTCCCTCCAGTTAAGACAAATTTGATCATATTATGATCACTATTGCCAAGTGCCCCAAAATAGTTAACTCATATCAAATCCTGTGTCCTACTAATGACTAGGTCTAAAATAGGTCCCTCCCCCCCTTTGTTGGTTCTTGTACCAGGTATTCCATGAAGCAGTCATTTATTTCTTCTAGGAGCTTCACCTCCTTGGCATGTCCTGAAGTGATATTTACCTAGTCAATACTGGGATAATTGAAATCACCCATTATCACTGTGCTGCTAATTCTCGGGCTGTTAGCCCGCGATTGGACACACGTTTTCGATGCGCTAGCTTTACCCCTTATTCAGTAAGGGGTAATAGCTGACAGCCACGGGTTCAGAAAAAGGACGCCGGCATAATTGAGCGTCCGTCTTCCAACCTGCAAGCCGATTTTAAATTTTTTTATTTTTTTTATTTTTGGAGCCTCCGACTTATCACTATGATATTAAGTCAGAGGGTGTACAGAAAAGCAGTTTTTTCTGCTTTTCTGTACACTTCCCCGGCGCCGGCAGAAATTAACGCCAGCCTTTGGGCAGGCATTAATTTTTGAAAGTAAAATGTGCGACTTTGCTGCACATTTTGCTTTCTGGATCACACGGGAATAACTAATAGGTCCATCAACATGCATTTGCATGTTGCGGGCGCTATTAGTTTCGGGGGGGTTGGATGCGCATTTTCGACGCGCTAACTTTACCCCTTATTCAGTAAGGGGTAATAGCACAATCCCACCGCAATTCCCAACCGCAATCCCAGCGGAAAGGAGGACTCTGCTGGATCCAATGTGTTGTTGGAGAAGTCATGGCATGATGAGGCTGCTGTTAAAGTCCCAGATAGAATAGAAACCAAAGTGGTGATAGTAGTTTTCAGCGCTCTGCTGACTGGGCGGGCCTCTTTGGCAGCAGCAGTATGAAATTTCTTTGATAAAGGATAATATACTTTCCATAACAACTTATTTATTTATTTATTATTATTTTTATATACTGACATTCAATCTGAGATATCACATCGGTTTACATTCAGGTACTGTAGGTATTTCCCTATCCCCAGAGGGCTTACAAATTGTAAAATTTTGAAAACATCAGGAAATAGGAAAATTGATTAACCTCAAGTTCTTATAAGTCCGAAATTTCACCAACTGAAATATTTTAAAAGTATTTGATAGCTATTTTGAAGATTAAGTCAGAAACTGTGCCTCCACAGGGTGTATTATTTACCCTTTCCCAAAAAGGATGACTTTGAAAATAATCTTGTGCCATCGTAAATGCTGTCTGATAGTGTAGATCTTTCAGCTTTTTTGGAAAGTTCAGGTGTACCTTCGGCTACATCTGCAACTTTAATAGTTAATTTTGTGTTAGACCAGACTGTGATTGGGTTTTGAGACTTTTTTAAATCATGGCCATTAATTGTTCTTAACTTGTAAGTTCAGAATATTTCCTGATGTGACTAAATACATTCAAAAGAGAAGGAGGTAATTTCTATTACTTTATCCTAAAGTTTTGCCAATAGGTACTTTGTTTTTTGAAAATGTATTTGAAAATTATTTTTAGCCTGCGCCCTCCAAAATTCTGGGTGGGTTACGTAAAAAATCACACTTAGAGGTGAATTTTAAAAGCCCAATGCGTGCATTAATTAGGGGATTTGAGAAGAAGTCGGGCTCACATGCACTGAGCGGATTTTAAAAGACGCAGAGATACGCACATATCTCCCAAAGCGCGCACATATCTCAAAAGTTTTCAAAAAGGGGTAGGGCATGGGCATGGTCTGGGTGGGGCATAGACATTTTGGGACATGAACCTAGGATGTGTGTATAAATACTAATGCACGCATCTAAGGTTGCACCGAGGTCCCCTACCACGTAACTTTACTTCTGCTATGGATGCCAGGTAAGTTAAAATTTAAAGAATAATGGCAGATCTGCAGGGTTTTAAGTGTCAGGGCTAACTTGGGGGAGTGAAGCCTATCAAACCAGGGGGGTTGGAGTACTTGTCGCTTACCTGGGTAAACTGGGGATGAACTGGTAAAACTGGGAATGGCATTGGTGTGCACCCCTTTTAAAATACCCCAATTTATGTCGTAGAAGCGGGATTTGCGCACACCCACTTAAAATTTGGCGCACATGTGTGCGAAGTCAGACTGTTTTTTTAACATGCGTGCGTATGTGTTGGAACCTTGATGTGGACTGTGGACCCTTAGCCTGAGTTGGAATTGACGCAACCCGGGAGGAAGACCTACCGCGGGTTCCCAACGTCAGGAGGTGAGGCTGGATGAAGACAGGGGCCGGCTGGAGCTTCAGCACTACTAACCCTGTTCCCTGCAGGTTGAGCCCTTGGGTGCCGGGGCCGGCTGGACCTAGGTGACCCCTGTGAAGAAACTCCGACGTGTTATCGGAAACGAGATCCCGGGATCGGCTGTGGTCAGGCAGGAAGGAGTCCGATCCGAAGTCCTGGGTAAGTGGCGAGCAAGCAAGGTGAGGTCTGATCCGAAGTTCTAAGCCAGGGAAGTCCGTCCGAGGGAAAAAGGTACAAGGAGTGAGGAACCAGGAGCAGAAACAGGAGCGGAAGTCGGGAGCCGGAGCTGGAGACATGAACAGGAACAGTACTGCAACTGAAGAAGCGCTGGGAACCACCACAGAAGAGGCAGGGAACTCATTGCCGAGTCATAGAGGTACAGTGGAATCAGGTCTAAATAGGCCAGGGCTTGTGACATCATCCGGCGGGGCCCGCGGATAATTCCCGCCACTGGCCCTTTAAATCGCAGCCATAGCTGTGTGCGTGCGCATAGGGAAAGGGCCCGACAGGCAGGGAAGCTGGCAGCGTCCTGCGTGCCAAAGGAGGCCCAGCACAGGAGGAAACGAAGGCTGAGCAGCTGGGATGTGTTGCGGAGGGTCCGGGAATTGGCAGCCCGGCAGTGCGATGCCAGGGACAGCGAGGGGCTGGTCCGGAGCGGCCAGTGCGGTCGGTGAGTGCAACAGTACCCCCTCCTCTAGAGCCTCTCCCTGGGGGTTTTGGTTTCCCAAGATGGGAGTGATGAAACTGTTCAAGCAGGTTCTTATCTAATGTGTTGGCAGCCGGTTCCCAGGAATTCTCTTCTGGGCCAAAGCCCTCCAAGGATAAGAGGTATTCCCATCTTCGACCTCTTCTCCTTATATCCAGGATGTTGCAGACCTGGTGGACTCTTCTTTGGCTGTTAAAGGTTGAGGCTTGGGAGGTGTTCGTGACGGCCAAGATAGCACCAGAGGCTTCAAAAGGGAAGCATGAAAGGAATTGTGGATCCTCAGGGTAGGAGGTAGACATAACTGATAGGTGATGGGCCCCAGTTGATGGAGTACCGGAAAGGGACCGGTATAATGAGGTGCCAGGCACATGGATGGGAGTTTCAGGTGGACATATTTGGTGCTGAGCCAGACCCTTTCGCCGGTTCTGAAATGTGGAGCAGGTCTTTGATGGGCATCAGCGATTTTCTTGGCTCTTTGACTGGCCTTCTGTAGAAGAAGCTGCGTTTGTTCCCAAAGATTGTGCAATTCACGCGCCATTAACTGGGCAGCAGGAGAGGGAACTGGTAACGGTGAAGGCAGCGGAGGGAGAGGCTGCTGCCCGTAGACCTGTAGGAAAGGCGAGGATTTGGTGGCGGAGGAGAAATGGGAGTTCAATGCAAATTCCATCCAGGGGAGCAGGGAGGCTCAGTCATTTTGTTGTAGGTTGACATAGCTGTGGAGGAACTGCTTCAGAGTCTGGTAAGTCCACGATGAAATCCGTGGCAATATGAGACCACGGTTCTGCGGGAGCTGGTAAAGGTTGTAACAAACCCCAGGTGGGACCCGATAGGGGTTTTTGCTGAGCACAGGCTTGGCAGGAGTCAACTTAGCTACAAACATCCATCCTGACCATGGGCCACCAATAGTATCATAGGACAACGGCAAGGGTGTGGGCTCGCCCAGGGTGCCCCACGGTGCTAGAGTCGTGGGCCCAGTGCAGGATTTTGCTGCGAAGTCAGCGAGGAACCACAGTTTTCCCTAGGGGCACGGTGACGGTGGCTGACAGAAGGACTCACGCTGGATCTATGATATGGTGAGGAGGTTCAGCGACGTCTTCAGGAGTGAACGCACGAGAGAGGGCGTCCACTTTGGCATTCTTAGCAGCTGGCCGGTAGCGCAGGGTAAAGTTAAAGCAGGTAAAAAAGATGAAGGTATTGTAGATGAAGGTATTGTAGATTTTTATGGTCCATGTACACGGTGATGGGGTATTGAGATCCTTCCAACCAGGGACGCCATTCCTCAAAGGCGAGCTTGATCGCTAGAAGCTCATTGTCACCGATTCCGTAGTTCCGTTCTGCTGGTGAGAATTGTCTGGAAAAGAAGGAACACGGATGGAGCGTGCTGGTAGGGGAATGTTGACTTAATACCGCCCCTACTCTTTGGAAGAGGTGTCAACTTCAAGCACGAAGGGGCACAGCGGATTGGGATGCCGCAGGCAAGGTTCGTGGAGGAAAGCGGATTTTAGGCGTTGGAAGGCGGTTATGGCCTGTTTTGGTGTTGCTCCCATGCAGGTCAGGGTGGTAATCGGGGCTACGAGTTTAGAGTAGTTGTGGATGAATGTTCAATAATAGTTGGCGAACCCAAGAAATCGCTGAACAGCCCGCAGACCTGTCAGTTGTGGCCATTCCTGGATGCTCTTTTTTCCAGGTCCATGTGGAATCCATGTCGGGAGACTGTGTACCCTAGGAAGGGTAGGTTTTCCTTCTCGAAAGAGCACTTCTCGAGTTTGGCAAAGAGCTGGTGGTCTCGAAGACGTTGGAGCACTCGGAGAACGTCCTGGCGATGAGTGGGGAGGTCCCTGGAGAAGAATAGAATATTGTCCAGGTAGACGACGACACACTTGTATAATAGGTCACAGAAGATCTCATTCATCATGTTCTGGAAAACGGCCGGGGCGTTGCAGATTCCAAATGGCATGACTAAGTACTCGTAGTGCCTGTCGCGAGTATTAAAGGCCGTTTTCCACCCGTCACCCTCCCGTATGCGGATAAGGTTATAGGCTCCCCGCAGATCAAGTTTGGAGAAGATCCGGGCTCCCTGTAGGTGATCAAATAACTCAGCAATGAGTGGCAGGGGCTAATGGTCTTTCTGAATGATGGCATTGAAACCCCTGTAATCTATACAGGGACGGAGGGAACCGTCCTTTTTGGCCACAGAAAAGAAGCCTGCCCCGGCAGGAGATGTGGATTTGTGGATAAATCCCTTGGCAAAATCTTCCCGTACATAGTCGGACATGGCCCTGGTCTCCGCAAAGGATAGCAAGTAGACCTGACCCGGTGGGGGGCAGTTCTGTATTAGGCAGGAGGTTGATGGCACAATCAAACTGGCGATGCGGAGGCAGGGTATCCGCTCCTTGCTTGGAAAATGTTACATTCTGTGTGTTTAGAACTAGTTCGTGGGCCCTTAGGCCATGGGAAGAGCTGACTCCACCCACAGGGAGGAACCCTGTGGGGACTCACCATGACAGGCGGGGTCTCAGCAGTGATGGACACCAGAGGCAGTAGTTTTATTATACAGCAAGATAACCTGAGGAGCGGGTTAATAGACTCAGTACAGAGTAGATGACCTGTATGCTAGTCTCTCCGGTAGTGGCCCGCAGCGCAGGGTAACCGAGGGAATACTTCCTTTAGATGAAGCTTGTGTAGGTGGTCCTGGTAGTGATCCGCAGCGTGGGGTAACCCGGGGAATATCTTCTCTCGTAGAGACTTGTGCAGGCTGTCTCCGGTAGTGGTCCGCAGAGCGGGCTAGGCCGGAGGCTGGTGCTAGACATTTGCCCAAGGCAGGGTGGATCCGGTAGTGGTCCGCAGAGCGGGGTAACCTGAGAATCCACACAGAGAAGAAGGAGGAAGTAGTAGAGCAGATCCAGTGCTCACTGTGAACAGAGTAACCAGCTGTAGAGGTAGGCACTGTGGAGACCCAAGGTACAGGAGCACTGAAGGGTCATCTGTGGAAATAAGAAGAGACTCACTGGGTTAGAGAAGTGAGGCAAGTAGAGGTGGCTCTCCGAGGAGCGGATAGCCCTGAGTGTGGCAAGGCCCCAGAGGAGCGGGTACCTAGATCACTCAGACAGGAGCACAGGAACAGCGAAGCGAAGTCCCAGAATGGCGGAATTGAGCAGGACAGGAATCCTTGCTAACTCGATGGTATGCTGGCCTGATGAGATTATATGTACATAGGCAGTGACGTCATGCGGTGGGGACGCCCCCGAGGTTCCCCCAAGACGCAGTTAAGATGGGGCAGGCCCGCGCGCGCGTGCCCTAGGTCACCCCAGAAGTAAGATGGCTGCCGGGAGCGCCAGCGTTGTCCCGGGACTGCCATGGCAGGCGGCGGGCAGAAGCTGAGGCGGCCATCCTCCCCAGACTCAGAGCTGCAGGGCAAAAACAGGTGAGCAGCAATGGTTGCAGCCATCTGCGACCGACGGGCGCAACAGAAAAGACCTCCACGTAAGGAGCGTAACAGAATGGTAGCCCGGCTGGGAGGACCGCCATGGAGAGACAGCGATGGGTCATAGGCGACTTTAGACACGAGGCATAACAGGTGGTACCCCACTGGGAGAGTTGCAAGGATGCCCAGTCAAATTGTGGAGAATGTTTCCTTAACCAGGGCAGACCGAGTACCACCGGATGGATGGAGCGGTCAGTGACGTAGAAAGTTATGGTCTCTGTGCTGAGCACCGGTGCAGAGAACAAGCGGGACGGTGGTATGGGTAACTTTACCCAGTAGAGGCTCTCCGGAGATGGAGGAGATTATGAGAGGTACCGGAGCGAGGCAAGTGGGAATATGGACGTGTTGCACAAGCTGTTTAAGGATGAAATTGCCTCCTGACCCGGAGTCCACCAGGGCTAGAGTGTGGAATTCTTGGCCGTCCACCTTGAGAGTGACTGGAAGAGTGAGAGGGGGATCGGGAGATGTCAGGCCCAGAAGTAGTGTTAGGATTTGTGGTTATGTGGGCCCTTTGGCCGAGATGAGGGATGGTACTGCCCAGGGGAGGAGCCCCACTGAGCCTCACCGTCGGGAGGCGAGGTCTCGGCTGCAGGATGGTATACAGCAGAAGAAAGAAGGAAAAGGAGAGATAGAGGGCGACCCCAGGAGGCGGGCCATGGAGCGACAGCACAGGTGCTGACGTCAGACTCAGCTCGGGACAATTGGATTCAGGTAATAGGTGCGGCACTACCCGTGGAGTGGGGGCACCAAGCGAAAGTACAGTCACTGAAGTCACACAGGGTCCGTAGAGATGGTACACAAGAGAGTTCCTCGGTGGGAGGTCACGGTAGTGGTCCGCAGGACAGGGTACACCAGCGAGGTTCTTCTAGCGATATCACAGCAAAGGTCCGCAGAGCGGGGTAGACCCAGAGAGGGCTCCTCTAGCGAAATCACGGCAATGGTCCGCAGAGCGGGGTACACCGGAGAGGATTCTAATGTAGATATCACAGCAGTGGTCCACAGCATGGTTACTCACAGTGACTGAAGACGAAAGAGTAGTTCGTAGAAAGCCTTGGGAAGTGAGGCAGGCAGGAGTCCGGGTGAAGGCCTTTCGAGGAGCGGATAGCCGAGAGACGAGGAAGGGCCCCCGAGGAGCAGGTACCCGATAGTCTCACACCACGAAAGCAGGAACCGGAACAAGTACTGAAGCGAGATTAGGTGGATTCAGCAAGATGAATTCTTTGCCAAGTCGTCTACTGTCTGGGCTGGCGGGTTTAAATATCCAAGATGAGTGACGTCATCTGAGGGGGACGCCTCTGAGGTTCCCGCTATGATATGGTTAAAGCAGGCCCAGGAGCACGTGCGCGTGCCTAGGGGACCCTGAGGGTAAGATGGCAGTCTGCGGCATCCATGCTGCTCTGGAGGGCCCGGGAATGGAGGCAGGAAGGCCAGCGGTAGCTGGCAGAGGCCGCAAGTTCACCCAACGGAGCCAAGGCAGAGACAAAGGAGGTGAGCAACAGGGGTCACAGCCGTCTGCGGCCGTGGAGCGTAACAAGTAGTCCCCTAACATGACCTACACCCGTGCATTTCCTGGGCATACCGGGCATTGAGCCAGGAGGTGCCCAGCCTCACCGCAGTATAAGCACAGTCCAGAGCGACCTCCTCGGAGGTCAATCGGCCACGACCCCGTTGCATGGGTTCTTCGGAAGCCACCTTGTCTGGGCTTGCCGTGTGTTTGGGAGATGGAGAGTGCTGAGGAACTCAGGTAGGCAGAGGAAGTTTCTTGGGAGCGTATAACTCCTGGGAGTGCTCCTGAAGTCGGCGATCTATCCATCCGGCCAGCTCTGTGAGGCCATCCAGTGATGGGGGCAGCTCTCGGGCTGCCAACTCGTCCTTAATCCGGCCAGCTAAACCATCCAAAAAGATTGAGCATAAACAATCCTCGCCCCAGTGAAGTTCAGATGCCAGGGTGCGAAACTCAATCACAAAGTACATTAGGGAATGGGACCCTTGACGTAAGTGCAACAAGGAGGTACTAGAAACAGACTACCTCCAGGGATCATCGAAGACGGTGCCTAAGAGCGAGAGGAAATGCGGCAAGTCTTATAACACTGGATCCGCTTGCTCCCAAAGAGGAGATGCCCAAGCTAGGGTCTTACTGTCCAAAAGGGAGAGTATATAGGTTGTTTTGGTGAGATAATCCGGAAAGAGCACGGACTGGAGACAAAAATGCATATGACATTGGTTCAAGAAGCCATGGCAGAGTTGTGGATCCCCAGCGAAGCAAGGTGGTGCCGGAAGAAGCAGCACTGACCATGTAGTTTCTTAATTTTGCACATTTTTCTTAAACAAGAATGTTCTTTGTATTTTTGTTTAAATCTCATAAATACAGAAAAAGATTATCATTGTTATATGCTTGGTAAATTATGTTGTCATTACTTTGCATATAAAACTTTCTAACAGAAATAAATAAATAAGGTTTCGTGCAAAATGCTGGAGGTTTCTGATCAGTAAATAGATCCAGTCCTTTAAGCCCTTTGCACAGGACTGGTTTTTCAGGATAGCTAAAATATGCAAATTAATCTCAAATGAATCTGGCTCACAAAATGTTTGCACATTAAAAACATAAGAACATGCCATACTGGGTCAGACTAAGGGTCCATCAAGCCCAGCATCCTGTTTCCAACAGTGGCCAATCCAGGCCACAAGAACCTGGCAAGTACCCAGAAACTAAGTCTATACCATGCTACTGATGCTAGTAATAGTGGCTATTTTCTGTCAGCTTAATTAATAGCAGGTAATGGATTTCTCCTCCAAGAATTTATCCAATCCTTTTTTAAACCCAGCTACACTAACTGCAATAGCCACATCCCCTGGCAACAAATTCCAGAGTTTAATTGTGCATTGAGTGAAAAAGAATTTTCTCTGATTAGTTTTAAATTTGCTACATGCTAACTTCATAGAGTACCCCCTAGTCCAGGGGTCGGGAACCCATGGCTCGCGAGCCAGATATGGCTCTTTTGAGGGCTGCATCTGGCTCGCAGACAGTCGCTACACTTTCCCGCTGACCCAGCTGCTCCCCGGTCCTCCTTCGCCCGGGCTTAAAATGCTGTCAGCCCGGGCGGAACGCGGCAGGACAGCTGGAGTCAGCGGCACCGGCGTGCACTCTTCGCCCCCCTCGCGGCCCGGAAGAGGAAGTGAAGAGTATCGGGTGCCTGCGCGGCAAGAAGAGGCCACGCTAGTGCGCTTGGCATCGGCCCGAAGAAAAGAAGACTGCAGCGCGGCTCGGAGGAAAATGAAGAGGTTCAGCCGCGGCCGATGGGACTCCGCCTCCGCGAGGGCTGAAAATGAAGGAGGTTAGCGTTGGGAGGAGGCTGCTGCTGCCGCGAGTTCCCGGGGTGAGGGAGAGAGAGAGTGAATGAGCGAGCAAACACACATGCTTGCTCGCTCATTCACTCTCTCTCTCCCCCACCCCGGGAACTCGCGGCAGCAGCAGCCTCCTCCCAACGCTAACCTCCTTCATTTTCAGCCCTCGCGGAGGCGGAGTCCCATCGGCCGCGGCTGAACCTCTTCATTTTCCTCCGAGCCGCGCTGCAGTCTTCTTTTCTTCGGGCCGATGCCGAGCGCACTAGCGTGGCCTCTTGCCGCGCAGGCACCCGATACTCTTCACTTCCTCTTCCGGGCCGCGAGGGGGAGCCTGTGTGTGTGTGTGTGTGTGTGTGTGTGTGAGTGAGAGATTGCATGTATGTGAATGATTGAGAGCCTGTACATGTGAAAGAGAGTATGTCTGTGATTGAGAGCCTGCCTGTGAGAGAGAGAGAGAGCATGAATGTAAGTTTACCATTGGGAACCTGTATGTGTAAGTTTGTGATTGAAAACCTGTTTGTGTGAAAGAGTATGTGTGTGTGATTGAGATCCTTTGTGTGTGAGAGAAATCATATGTATGTATGATTAAGAGCCTGTGTGTATAAGTAAGAGAGAGAGCATGTGTGTCTGTGTGTGATTGAGAGCTGATTTAGGTGAGGGAGCATGTGAGTATGTGATTGAGAGCCTGTGTGTAAATGAGAGAAAGAGAGGACATGTTTGTAAGCATGTGAATGAGTCTGTGTGTGAGAGAAAAAGACAGCATGTATTTATGTGATTGAAAGCCTGTGTGTGTGTGTAAGCGTGAAAAGATAGACAGCATGTGTGTAAATGTGTAATTAAGAGCCTATATAAGTGAGTGAGAAAAAACGTGTATATGTGAGTACTGAGAGCATGTGTGTATAGGTGTGTCATTGAGAGCCAGTGTGAGAGAGAGCGCTGGTATGTGACAGAGAGGAGAAAGTTCCAAGCAAACCACCCCACCTCCTGCTAATTCAGAACAATCTCAGGACACCTGGATATCAAACGTTCCCAGGTATGCAGAGCAAAAAAATGTTTGTATCCTTATTATTTTTCATTACTGGGTCTTTGTGTCTGCTATTTTGAAATATTTTGTTGGTATCTGGAAATGTTTTATATGTGTTTTTAATTAT
Organism: Rhinatrema bivittatum; assembly: GCF_901001135.1. Lineage (NCBI taxonomy): Eukaryota > Metazoa > Chordata > Amphibia > Gymnophiona > Rhinatrematidae > Rhinatrema > Rhinatrema bivittatum. Next base: position 232,461,556 of record NC_042617.1, on the reverse strand, counting down.
TGGATATTCCACTCATTAGCTGTTTCGAAATATGTTCTTTTTGTTAGTACAGTTTTACTGCTGATGATTTTATATTTCTTGATTTGTTTTATAAGGATGGGTGATGTTTCTTTTTTTCTTTGTTACACTGCATACAGAGACTCTGGCTTGTTGCATTTTCCAATTCAGTTTTTTCTGCATGCTTCTTGTTATGTGTTTTGGTCTCTTTATTCTATGTTAGGTGAGGGACAGCACGTGATTCAGGTGAGGTTTTCTGCTGGCGTGTAGTTTCTGTGTAGGACTCTATAGCAGCCTGACTTGGTCCGTTTTCCTAATAGGAGATGTATTGGTGTCTTAAGGCCTGGTGTAATATTTTCAGAGACTTATTGTACTTTAAAAGTGTGATCTTACATAAAATGCACACATTTACTTATATTTAGTTTTAAACATATTGTATGGCTCTCATGGAATTACATTTTAAAATATGTGGCGTTTATGGCTCTCTCAGCCAAAAAGGTTCCTGACCCCTGCCCTAGTCCTTCTATTATCCGAAAGAGTAAATAACTGATTCACATTTACCCGTTCTAGACCTCTCATGATTTTAAACACCTCTATCATATCCCCCCTCAGCCGTCTCTTCTCCAAGCTGAACAGTCCTAACCTCTTTAGTATTTCCTCATAGGGGCTGTTCCATTCCCTTTATCATTTTGGTCGCCCTTCGCTGTACTTTCTCCATCGCAACTATATCTTTTTTGAGATGTGGCGACCAGAATTGTACACAGTATTTAAGGTGCGGTCTCACCATGGAGCGATACAGAGGCATTATGACATTTTCCGTTTTATTCACCATTCCCTCCCTAATAATTCCTAACATTCTGTTTGCCTTTTTTGACTGCCGCAGTACACTGAGTTGACGATTTCAATGTATTATCCACCATGATGCCTAGATCTCTTTCCTGGGTGGAAGCTCCTAATATGGAAACTAACATTGTGTAACTATAGCATGGGTTATTTTTCCCTATATGCATCATCTTGCACTTATCCACATTAAATTTCATCTGCCGAGGCATCAAGTGGACAAGATGGCGGCATGAGCAGCAGCAGCAGCGCAAGACGCTCTCCCTTGAATATTTGAAATTACCTGAATTATGCCTTCGAAGAGGAAAGGCAGGGTTTGCGTTTTCCCCCAGACGAACCCTTGCCATTGGGACAGAATTAGATATCCTCATATGTACAGGCGGTTCCTCTCGCTGCGATGAGCGGTGAGGGAGCACCTGTTAGGAAGCGCTAGGAGAGCGGTTTCACTTTCCAGGGGGTTTTGTGTTCTTGGACCATGGCTCGACCCCAGAGGGACTCCGAAGAAGTGCCGAGGCAGGCAGGCATGCCCGAGCATGGGCTGGACAGGAGCAAGGCTGGACTGAAGACAGACAATGGAATCCGGAGCAGGAGCAAGGCTGGACTGAAGACAAGGATGACAAGGTACTGACCCTCCACCGGACCTGCACGCTTCGGGAAGACCAACAACGCAATGGTGTTCTTTTGAACAGTCCTCTGACCGTTCAAGCCCTTTCGGACCTGCTGCTGGGTAACGGCAAGAAGCGGCAGGCCGGACAGAGGTCAGGGGCAAACGAAGACTGGAACATGAAGATTCAGACGAAGACTCAGGCGAAGACAGAGGTACTTGGACGAAGACTCAGGCGAAGACGTAGGTACTTGGACGAAGACTCCGGAGCGAGGACACTTGGACGAAGACAAGGAGTCAGGACACTTGGACGAAGACAAGGAGTCAGGAGCGAGGTTCTGAAGACAAGGAGTCAGGGTCAAGAGCTGGGTTGAGACTGCGAAGCAGCACGCCCTACACAGCCCACCTGTGGGGCTGTCACAGACCACGCTGGAACCGATTTAGACTCTAGACGAGATAGTGGAATAACTGAGAAGAGCATGTTGCAGAAACTGTAGAGGCCTGCACCGGGGCGCACCCTACACAGCTGCCAGTGGCTGGTCGCAGACCACGCTGGTACGGTACAGGTTCTTGCAGTCCTTAGCATGGACGGAGCAGGCGCAAGGAACTCCATAGACCAGGGACAAGGATTCAAGCGGAAGTCTCCCGGAGGCTAGTGCTGCGGTAGTGAGGAAGGCAATGTGCCACGAGGCGCCCTACTCAGCCCGTCCATGGGGCTGGTCGCGGACCACGACATGGCATGCCAAGAAAGGTGGCGATGAGGAACCAGGGGGTTCAGAACATCTGGACTGGATCACAGACATCAGGAACTGAAGACGGACATTTGGACTGGATCACGGACATCGGGAATGGAAAGACATCTGGACTGGAACACGGATTTCAGTAACTGGAAGACAGACATCAAGACTGACCGTGGACATCAGGAGTGGAAGACAGACATCTGGACTGAATCAAGGACATCAGGACAAGACAAGGAGCTCTCATGAAGAACAGGAAATACAGGACCTTGAAGAAGCGATGGAACAACGAAGACTCCTGGAGCAAAGGACAGGAAGATCCCAGGAGCATCTATCTCCTTGCGAAGGCAAAGCTGGACTGAACACTGAGCCCTTTTGTAGGGCTGAAGAGGACTATGCCCGGGGAGGAGTTTGCAGGGGCCACACCTGGCTGGCCCTTTAAAAGGCAAATGGAGGCGCGCCCGCGCCTAGGGGAATCTGGAGAAGAGAGGACATGCTGGTGGCGTCCTAGCCACGTGGAGGGCCCAGGATGGAGCAAGGCAGGCTGCAGAAGCAGCTGCAGCTGCGAAGAAAGAAGATGGAAGAGCAGGCAGGCTGCAGGCACCGGCAGGGATGGCTCCCTGCTGTCTGAAGACCCTGGCAGCAGTAAGGATGGCTTCCTAGCTGTTCGAGGACCCTGACAGTGGCGAAGAAGAAGCAGGAGCGGCTGCGACGGTTCCAGCCGCGTGGAGAGGCTTCCAGCACTCAGCCCTGCCGCACAGGGCAGGAGAGGAACGCGGCCTCCGTGCCGTGGAGGATGGCGTCGGCGGAGGACTGCCGCGCTGTAGAGGACATCAGCGGCCCGAGTGGCTGCGAAGGTAGGGGGCCTGCCCGCGCTCGTTGCGGGCAGGTTCACAACAGCACCGCAGTCGCCTGAGGAAACCACGCTGAGTCCCCCAGATCAGCGCTTCCCAACGGCTCCAGCGTTCCAGCGTTGCTCCAATGATGATGTCATCATTGGAGCAACGGTGACAGGGGGTCAAAGTGGAGGATTGCTGCTGGCACTCCATTCCTCGTCGGGCCCATTGGAGACATATTTTTCCCCTGGAATTTCACCATTGCCTGTTTCTTCTTCTCCATTGGAGGAGCTGGAGGAATTGGAGGGAAGATCTGAAGCAGCCATGCTGGGACTGTAGAGAGTGGTGCAGGCTGGAGCAGTAGGGGCTGAGTGCTTTCAACCTCCATCTAAACCAGCTATAATAACTTTGGAAGCTATCTGGGATCTCATTGTGAGCTTTGGAGGCTCAATGAAAACTTGCCAGAGTGAAATTGAGAAATTAAATGATAAAGTTAATTCCCAGAATGTTGCATTCGATACCCAATTTCAAGAATTGAAGAATCAATTGGTTTCCACACAGCAGATTTTGGCACAAATGCAAGAATGCAATTCCAAGCTAGTTAAGGACTTTGGGATCTGTTCGTGGAGACTGGAGTACTTAAAAAATCACACTAGACACTTGAACTTGCGTTTTGTTAACTTTCCCAGCGTTCTGGGGGGGGGGGGGGGGTGGAAGTGGAATATATACCACCTTAAAAAAATACTTCCATGAAAATCTTGGATTTGATACAGAAAAGACACCAGCCATAAATAAAGTCTTTTTCTTGGCTAGCCCTAGCAAAGATAGACCCCTCCAAGGTGGTCAATCAGAAGGTATTTCAAATTTAACACAATTTCTTGAAGACTTGACAGAGATGGTGATAGAGAGATCCACCCTATTGGTGTCTTTTATAATGGAGCAGGAATTAAATGAAACAATGCGGAGATATTTTAAAAATATCTCCTCAAATTTCCATGGCCAAGCTAGTTGCATATTCCCTGACTTTGCTAGGGCGACTCAAGCCAGAAGGCGAGGTTTTTTGTCTTTAAGGGCCCAAGTGATTAGTCTGGGATATTCTTTTACACTTAGATATCCCTGTAAGTGCATGATTCGGGGTCAGAACGACTGCTACATTTTCTTTTTTCCTGAGCAATTGAAATCTTTTTTTTTTTTTATTGAATTTTCAAAATGTTTAGACAAATTCAAGGTACATAAAGAAAGCAACAATTCTCTTACTTTACAAAGGAAATACAACCCTACCTTGAGTTTTCATAAATGATTCATAATGCAAAGTAAAAAGAGACATACATATTATATTAAGCAGATCAAAGAAATTATATAAACTAAACACCTAAACTATCTTATCTCTCCATCCTTTATTTCAATTTACCCCCCACTGCAAGGATCACTAGGAATGAGAATCCAGATATCCCCTCAATTGCTCAGGTTGGTGAAAAACATACCTAGAATCTTGGTATATGATTATACAGCGGCATGGGTACCTCAACATAAACCTTGCCCCTCTCTCTAGAACTTCAGCTCTCATGTTAATAAATTTCTTTCGACGAATCTGTGTCGAACGGGCAATATCTGGGAAAACTCTGATACTTTGACCGTAGAACAGCTGATTTTGATTTCTAAAGTACAATTTCAACACAGAATCTCTTTCTATCATGTAAACAAATTGTACTAATAAAGTAGCTCTAGATGTTATATGTGTTTCGAAGGATTTTTCCAAAAAATCAGTCAGATCTAAATCTATATTTTCAGATTCCTCTTTTAGATTTTGTCCCAATTCTCCTTTTTGGATCTGGGGAAGGTAATATATTCTAGATATTGTTGGTATAGAAGCTTCTGAATATTTCAGAATATTCTTTAGGTAACTCCGAAAAAGATCATTAGGAGACATCAAATTTGTCTTTGGGAAATTCAACAATCTCAGGTTCTGATTTCTTGACTGATTTTCTAGATGTTCTATCCTATCCAAAAACATTTTTTCTGATCTTATCAAATTGGATTGTATTTCCTCATTGTATTCCACCTTCTTCTCTACTGTCTTAAGATCTGTTTCCAATTTTTCCACCCTCTGTTCTATTACTTGATTTACTTGTAAAGCATCCTGTACTTTAATAGACAGAATGTTGATTGACTTCTGCATCTGGACAATCATTTCCCCAATTTCTTCTAGTGAAAATTTCTTTGAGGTTATAACCTGGATTGTGTCATCTCCTACCCTTGTAGTTGCCCCTTCAACTGGAGCTGAAACAACCTGAATTTCTGATTCCATGGAACCCTTAACTACAGGGTTCACCGGCTTTTCAGGTATACCCCCTGAATGCCTCCGGATACCAGAAATAGATGTATTGAGGGATTGTTCCAGTTCCCTACCGATATTCCTACCGGACGGTGGCTCAGGTTTCTCGGGGGCCCGGGGCTTAATGATATTTCTAAGGGCCTGGGGCTTAGTTCCTGCTCTAAACTAAAACCCTCAGCGGCCATCCCCGGAGACTTTAATGAAGATTTTCTGAAACTATCCTCAATTCGTGGTTGGTGAGAGCCTGTAATCGGTGTAGAGGAAGGATCCTTAACTCGGGCCTTCCTCTTAGTGTGCGGCATTATAAGAAAAAGAAACCGTTAACAAGAGGAGAGGGTCAGAAACAGATAGTCAGTCCTATTTCACATTATATATGTCTCTTAGGCCGCAGAAATAATTTCAAGGAAAAATTGAACAGTAACTCAAAATTGGATTGCCTAAATCTCTTCCAATCTCTTCCGGACGAAGCCGGACAAAGCCGCGCGCCCCTTCGGCGTGCGCGGCTTAGGCGTTGCGCCGGCGGCAGCGTCGCGCCGCCAAGCGCAGTTCTTTTATCGCAGTCCAGCTCCTCCCTCTCTCCAACGGGTACCAATAGAAACAGGTAATTAGGCTCACCACTGAATCAGGAAGCAAGAGCGGCAGCGTTGCGCCGCGAAGCGCAGTTCTTTTATCGCAGTCCAGCTCCTCCCTCTCTCCAACGGGTACCAATAGAAACAGGTAATTAGGCTCACCACTGAATCAGGAAGCAAGAGCGGCAGCGTCGCGCCGCCAAGCGCAGTTCTTTTATCGCAGTCCAGCTCCTCCCTCTCTCCAACGGGTACCAATAGAAACAGGTAATTAGGCTCACCACTGAATCAGGAAGCAAGAGCGGCCGAAATCTTTTTTTAACTCCAGGAGTATAACAACAACTACTCCAACAGGGCAAGAGAGATCCCCGATATGATCTAGTAAAGGAATTTCTACCGTTTTTTGTTAAGCCAATTTAGATATTTTTATTTTCTTGGATTCTCCCTAGGTTTACTGCCCTAAATACTATACTATTTCCTTTCAAAGAATGATGTATCATTTAGTAGATATTACTGTTTGTTATTTAATTTTGTGTAATTTATATTATACATTATTTGAGATGTTCTCGATATTATCATTCTATTTACAGATGTAAGATTTTGTCTTGCCTATTTGAGTTGAAATCAATAAAAAAAAAATTGTATCTGCCAATTGGATGCTCACAAGGTCTTCCTGCAATTTATCACAATCCTCTTGTGATTTAATTACTTTGAATAATTTTGTATCATCTGCAAATTTGATTACCTCACTCATCATATTCCTTTCCAGATCATTTATAAAGATATTGAAAAGCACAGGTCTAAGTACAGATACTGAGGCACTCCACTGCCCACCTCCCTCCACTGAGAAATTTTTCCATTTAATCCTACTGTTTCCTGTCTTTTAACCAGTTTGTAATCCACGAAAGGACATCGCCACCTATCTCATGACTTTTTACTTTTCCTAGAAGACTGTCATGAGGAACTTTGTCAAATGCCTTCTGAAAATCCAAATACATTACATCTACCAGTTTATCTTTATCTACATGTTTATTAACCCCTTCAAAAAAGTGAAGCAGATTTGTGAGGCAAGACTTGCCTTGGGTAAAGCCATGCTGACTTTGTTCCATTAAACCATACTTTTCTATATGTTCTGTGATTTTGATCTTTAGAACACTTTCCATTATTTTTCCTGGCACTGAAGTTAGGCTAACTGGTCTGTAGTTTCCCAGATTGCCCCTGGAGCCCTTTTTAAATATCGGGGTTACATTAGCCACCCTCCAGTCTTCAGGTACAATGGATGATTTTAATGATAGGTTACAAATTTTTACTAATAGATCTGAAATTTCATTTTTTAGTTCCTTCAGAACCATGGGGTATATACCATCTGGTTCAGGTGATTTACTCTCTTCAGTTTGTCAATCAGGCCTATCACATCTTCTAGGTTCACCGAGATTTGGTTCAGTCCATCTAAATCATTACCCATGAAAACCTTCTCCGGTATGGGTATCTCCCCATCATCCTCTTCAGTAAACACTGAAGCAAAGAAATCATTTAATCTTTCCATGATGACCTTATCTTCTCTAAGTGCCCCTTTAACCCCTCGATCATCTAAAGGTCCAACTGACTCCCTCGCAGGCTTTCTGCTTTGGATATATTTTTAAAAGATTTTACTGTGAGTTTTTGCCTCTATGGCCAACTTCTTTTCAAATTCTCTCTTAGCCTGTCTTATCAATGTCTTACATTTATCTTGCCAACGCTTAACCTTTATCCTATTTTTTTTCTGTTGGATCCTTCTTCCAATTTTTGAATAAAGATCTTTTGGCTAAAATAGTCTCTTTCACCTCACTTTTTAACCATGCAGGTAATCATTTTGCCTTCTTTCTACCTTTCTTAATGTATGGAATACATCTGGGAAAAATATTCATGTTGGCTGGAAATGAATACTGTGGTGTTAGGGCAGTGGTATTCATTTCCAGTCCTCAAAAGCCGCAAATGAATCAGGTTTTCAGGATATCCCTAATGAGCATGCACCAGATATATGTGAATAGCATTGAGGCAGTGTGCATGTAAATTTATTTCTTTTTTTAAATTTTGTATTTATCAACTTTCATTTATATAACAAGGCATAAACTGTGCTACAGAAATACATGGATTCTAATAGTAAAATAATCATACAATTCAAAGCAAAAAAACCCTCACAATCATCCATTTCTAAGTATTTCAGTAATGGAGAGAAGGCAGAAATTTTTTTACAGAGACATAAAAGGAAAAAAAATGTATACAGAAATTGATGTAACGTTGCTGACAACAATTTAAACAATACCCATTTTAAATTAAGTAAGCACTGGAGAAGATGTTAAAGGCCTTCTGGAATCCCAAAATGCTTTGAGTTGTTCAGGAGAGAAAAAAAATAAAACACTCATTATTGCATTTGATGAAGCATTTACAAGAATAACAAACCCAAAGCAATGGCTTCTTGCCTTAAGGTAAGGAAGCCTTTCTTTCCTGAGTAATATTAGAAAAATCTGGGAATATCCACACCAACTGACCATGAAACGAAGAAAATCCCTAAAGTACTTTTGCCTTACATTGCCCAGGTCTAAAGAAGAGATAAATGAAATCAGGAAGGTGCTACGTTCAATAATTTCAACATTAGAATTCTCAAGAAAATTTAGCAAATCTATTTCACGCATATTCATTGAAGAGATCTTGAAAAACAGACCTGTTTGAGGCTCTCAAAAATTGAAAGGGAATATCACTGGGTTAGGGCATGGAAGAATTAGAAAAGGGATCAACAAGAAAAAGCTTTTTTCTAATCTATCTACAGTTTCTACTAGCAGCTCACATTTAGGCTGAAATCTGCTTACAGTTAAAATAGATTCTTTTAATTGGAATTCAGAAGTAACTCATGTGAAAATACTTGTATCCTCGTTTTGATCTTCATGAAAACATACAGAAGTTGATGACGTTTGTCATACAAGATCACAGTTAGATTATCCAATTTTATTTTTTTTTATAAATTTAATCTTTATTGATTTTTAATTTCAAAACAAAGAAATATTTCAACGTTAAACGTATTCCACCCAGATCGCAATAAAGAAAGGAAAATAGACATTTTCTATTTATTCACTCTAAGATAAAATACAAAGAAATTATACATGTATATCTGGGGACATGTACATTGATCTATTATATTTTAAGAAATGTGGGGAGATCAAGGGTGACTATAGCAGATATAATAAAGAAAATTACAATACAAATATTACTAGCAGATTATCTGTGAGTCACTAAACATTTATCTTAATCCCAACGAACTTTAGGATTTTCACTAGGATTGCACAAGGGAATCAAGATGTTTATGTAATTGCTCCGGATCTGTAAAGATGTACTTTACATCTCCACGAGTTATAAGGCATCGACAAGGAAAACGCAATATAAATCGTTCTCCTCTCTCCACTGCTTCCTTCCTTAACTCTAAGAATTTTTTCCGCTTAATTTCTGTCGACCTGGCTATGTCGGGGAAAATGCGTATTGGCTGACCAAAAAATTTTACATTTTGAAATTTGAAATACTGTTTTAATACATTATCTCTCTCAATCCTTGAGGAAAATTGAACTATTAACGTTGCTCATAGAGCAATGTCCATTTCAAATGATTTTTCCAAAAAGTTGGTAATATCCAAAGTATCTTCCTCTTGTAATTCTTGATTTTCTCTCTGTTTCGAGTCTCCACGTCCACGAACACGTAACACCTGATAGTAAACAGTTGCTACCACTGGGATATTTTCCAACGGAATTTTAGAATATTCACAAAATAACTCTTCAACAATTCCAAAGGTGACTAGCTTTGTTTTGGGAAAATTCAAAAATCACAAATTTGCTCTTTTAGATATATTTTCCTAAAATTCCAATTTATTCTGAGTCATTTTTTCTGATCTTATAAGATTTCCTTGTATTTTCTCTATTTCTTTCACTTTATCTTCCAGTATTGTTACTTTTTGTCCAGCCAAATTCACCTTTTCTTCCACTTGGATGGTTTTATTCATAGCTTCTCTCACGGTTAATGTCAATGTATTTATAGATTTTTGCATTACAATCAAGATGTTTTTTATTTCCTCCAACGAAGGAGCTAGAACTGCAGTTGTGTTGAGAAGAGAAAAATTGCTCATTGCAACTCCTACCTCCAAAAGTCCTTCGCCACTCGACTTATGTTTTTCCAGGCCCTGCTGTTGGGCCTCCTTTTCACGGCCCCTGGAGCCTGCTTCCATTGGGCTCTCCGAGGAGAAATTTCCATCTCCTCTCAGGGTGCCGTCCTCTTTATCGGTTGTTCTCCTTGGTGGGTCCGGTATCGCTGGATATCCCGGGCTTAGGGATGTTTCAAAAGTCTGGGGGCTGGGCTGCTGCTCCAACACAGCCCCAGCGACTCCTACATCCGGGTCTAAGTTTGGCGATTGCGTGAAAGCAGCTTCGATCCGCATCTGTCTCAAGAAATCTGGAGTTGAGGTAATTTCACGTACCCACATTATCCAATTTTATTGAATAAAGTGGGCTAAAAATATTATGTAGCTGGCCCCAGTCTTATGCTGTGAACACCATCCAGGGGTGCCATGGGTTTGGGTCTGAGTATGTATGGGAGGGAGAAATTAATGGGCCCCTGGCACTGTCAATCACACTCTAGTTCTAGGATTTCCAAAAGGTACCAAATTGTACAGAATAAGAGCAAGGAAGCCAGAATTAGCAAAATAGGTGGGAAACAGAATTTAAACCAATTTCCATTCATACAGTTCCTGCACTGGGGGTAGTAGGACAAAGCAGACAGGAGTCCAAAATTGGTGTTCAAAATAAAGTCTTTACTACAACTTAAACAGATGTATCCAAGCCAAAATTACAAAAATCAAAACCACCATCAAATAAATCATCACAATGAAAAATATGGTTTCCTTGGCTATGTTAGATCCTCTCACTCTCTCTTGCTGTTGGAACTGTGGACCCTTGAGTGGCTTGAGAGCTGGTGGATCACCCGAGGGAAGGCCCTCTAGTGGCTCTCGTAGTCGGAAGATGGTGCAGAACCAGGAGACCTATCAGGAGCTTTACCTTTGCCAGCCCTCATTCCTCGCAGGTTGAGCCCTTGGGTGCCGGGGCCAGCAGACTTAGGCGGAGGTCTCTTGGTGGAGGGAAGTCCAGTAGGTGGTCCGAGTCGAGGCTGGCGGAGGTCCAGAAGAACGGAGACGGTCCAGGAATCAAGGCGGGCAGCAACAGTGCAACGCGATAAACCAGGCCAGAAGTCAGGGCAGGCAGAAGACAAGCAGGAGCCAGAGAACACGCCAAAGGCCAGGACGGGCAGAAGAAGGAAGAATCAGGCTACCAAGCCAAAGTCGGAACCGAGGAGACAACCAAAGGCAGGAACAGGAGAAGGAGCAGAACCACGGGAGCAGGAACACAGGAACTCAGTAACAGGCATTGGAACAAGCAGGAACATGGGAACGGAAGCAGGAACAAGCTGGAACACAGGAACGGAGACTGGAATGCAGGAATGGGCAACTAGCTACTCTCACGAGCTGACCTGTTGCCAAGGCAGAGAAGGGATGCAGGAAGTGGGCTTAAATAGCCTCAGCCGATGATGACAGCATTGGGGGCCAGGCTGAGGTTTCCCGCCATGGCCCCTTTAAATTCCCGGCTAGGCCACATGCGCGACCCTAAGGGGGAGGAGCCCAGGATGCAGTTGGCGTCGTCTCCCTTGTGGGGAGAACACCATAGCAGAGGCCCGGAGCGCCCTACCCGGAGGTGCCACGGAGGAAGGCAGAAGCAGGTGTTTGCTGGTCGAGATAGTGGTACCCGGCTGCGGCAGTCCATGGCTGGGATTCCCAACATTTGCACCTTCATCCATAGTGAATATTATCCTCACCAGGGAGTGTGGGATAACTAGAGTGTCTCTCCAGCCTAAACTGGTTAAGATGGGAAAAACTCGCCAAGCACAAATAATATGAAAACTGGGTTCCAAAAACTTAAAACTGTAATCCAAACTCTTAAAAATCCAAGTTTCTTGAGTTCTTTTCTCAAAAGCCCTATCAATTGAAAAGCAGGTTGTTAATACAAACAAAAAATGCACTTTGAAATATCTGTATGCCAATGCCAGAAGTCTAAGAAGTAAGATGGGTGAATTAGAATGTTTAGTAGTGAATGATGAGATAGAATTAATTGGCATTTCAGAGGCCTGGTGGAAGGAGGATAACCAATGGGACAGTGCTATATCAGTGTACAAATTATATCGCAATGATAGGGAGGATCAACTTGGTGGGGGGTCTGGCACTTTATGTCTGGGAGGGTATAGAGTCCAACAGGATAAAGATCATACAAGAGACTAAATGCTCAGTAGAATCTATATGAGTAGAAATCCCATGTGTGTTGGGTAATAGTATAGTGATAGGAGTATACTACTGACCACCTGGCCAAAATGGTCAGATGAAATGCTAAGAGAAATCAGGGAAGCTAACCAATTTGGCAGTGCAGTAATAACGGGAAATTTCAATTACTCCAATATTGACTGGGTAAATGTAACATCAGGACATGCTAGAGACATAAAGTTCCTGGATGGAATAAATGACTGCTTCAAGGAGCAATTGATTCAGGAACCAACAAGAGAGGGAGGTTTTTAGATTTAATTATTAGTGGAACGCAGGATTTGGTGAGAGAGGTAACTGTAGTGGGGCCACATGGCAATAGTGATCATAACATGATGAAATTTGAACTAATGACTGGAAGGGGGACAATATGTAAATCTACAGCACTAACACTACATTTTTAAAAGGGAAACTTTGATAAAAGTTTGTAGCTGAAAGGTGCAGCTACAAAAGTTAAAAGTGTACAACAGGCATGGACATTGTTTAAAAATACAATCTTAGAAGTGCAGTCCAGACGTATTCCACACATTAAGAAAGGTGGAAGGAAGGCAAAACAATTTCTGGCATGGTTAAAAGGTGAGGTTAAAGAGGCTATTTTAGCCAAAAAAAACATCCTTCAAAAATTGGAAGAAGGATCAGTCTGAAGAAAATAGGAAAAAGCATAAGCATTGTCAAGTTAAGTGTAAAAATTTGATAAAGCAGACTAAGAGAATTTGGAATAAAGTTGGCTTTAGAGGCAAAAACTCATAATAAAAAGTTTTTAAAATATATCCGAAGCAAGAAACCTATGAGGGTTGGACCATTAGATGTCTGAGGGGTTAAAGGGACTCTTAGGGAAGATAAGGCCATTGCAGAAAGACTAAATGAATTCTTTGCCTCTGTGTTTACTAATGAGGATGTTCGGGAGATATCGGTTCCGGAGACGGTTTTCAAGCTTGATGAGTCAGATGAACTGAACCAAATCACTGTGAACCTGGAAGATGTACTAGGCCAGATTGACAAACTAAAGAGTAGCAAATCACCTGGTCCAGATGGTATGCATCCCAGGGTTCTGAAGGAACTGAAAAATGAAATTTCAGATCTATTAGTTAAAATTTGTAAACTATCATTAAAATAATCCATTGTACCTGAAGACTGGAGGGTGGCCAATGTAACCCCACTATTTTAAAGGGCTCCAGGGGCGATCCTGGAAACAATAGACCAGTGAGCCTGACTTCAATGTTGGGAAAAATAGTGGAAACTATTCTAAAGATCAAAATCACAGAGCATATAGAAAAGCATGGTTTAATGGAACACAGTCAACATGGATTTACCCAAGGGAAGTCTTGCCTAACAAATCTGCTTCTTTTTTTTTTGAAGGGGTTAATAAACATGTGGTTAAAGGTGAACCAGTAGATGTAATGTATTTGGATTTTCAGAAAGTGTTTGACAGAGTCCCTCATGAGATGCTTCTAAGAAAACTAAAAAGTCATGGGATAGGTGGCGATGTCCTTTCGTGGATTACAAACTGGTTAAAAAACAGGAAACAGAGTAGGATTAAATGGTCAATTTTGTCAGTGGAAAAGGGTAAATAGTGGAGTGCCTCAGGGATCTGTACTTGGACTGATGCTTTTCAATATATTTATAAATGATCTGTAGAGGAATATGATGAGTGAAGTAATCAAATTTGCAGATGATACAAAATTATTCAGAGTAGTTAAATCACAAGTGGATTGTGATAAATTGCAGGAGGACCTTGTGAGACTGGAAGATTGGGCATCCAAAAGGCAGATGAAAATTAATATGGAGAAGTGCACGGTGTTACATATATGGAAAAATAACCCTTGCTGTAGTTACATGATGTTAGGTTTCATATTAGGAGTTACCACCCAGGAAAAAGATCAAGGTATCATAGTGGATATAATACATTGAAATTGTCGGTTCAGTGTGTTGTGGCAGTCAAAAAAGTAAACAGAATGTTAGGAATTATTAGGAAAGGAATGGTGAATAAAACGGAAAATGTCATACTATCTCTGTATCGCACCATGGTGAGACCGCAACTTGTGTACTATGTACAATTCTGGTCGCCGCATCTCAAAAAAGATATAGTTGCCCTGAAGAAGGTACAGAGAAGGGCAACCAATATGATAAAGGGGATGGAGCAGCTCCCCTATGAGGAAAAGCTAAAGAGGTTAGGGTTGTTTAGCTTGGAGAAGAGATGTCTGAGTGGGGGATATGATAGAGGTCTTTAAAATCATGAGAGATCTAGAATGAGTAGATTTGAATCGGTTATTTACTCTTTTGGATAATAGAAGGACTAGGGGGAACTCCATGAAGTTAGCAGGTAGCATATTTAAAACTAATTGAAGACATTTTTTTTCACTCGACACACAATTAAGCTCTGGAATTTGTTGCAGAGGATGTGGTTAGTGCAGTTAGTATAACTGGGTTTAAAAAAGGTTTGGATAAATTCTTGGAGGTGAAGTCCATTAATTGCTATTAATCATGTCGACATAGGGATTAGCCACTGCTATTACTGGCATCAGTAGCATGGAATCTACTTAGTGTTTGGGTAATTGCCAGGTTTGACCTCTGTTGGATACAGGATGCTGGGCTTGATGGACCCTTGGTCTGACTCAGTATGGCAATTTCTTATGTTCTTTTATGTTCCCAATCACTAGTCAAAAAACCCCTATATTAAATGACATCTTGCTTGATCACAAACCAGATATCTGTGCTATCAGTGAAACTTGGTTCAAGCCCACTGATATAGTCCTCATAAACCAGCTACCCACACACCTTTATGACATCATACCAAGGCACAAAAAAAGAGGAGGAGGACTCCTATTAGCAGCAAAGAAAAACCTTAAACTTGTATCTCAACCCATTAAAACTGAACCCAGACTTGAAATTGGCCTCTTCAAATCTTCACTCCTCCAAGTATGTCTTGTCTACTCCCCCGGTCTTCTTGAAAACAACGCCTCCCCTCTCGTCGAATTTATTACTGATAACATTGATCTTGGCACTCCTGCCATTATCCTTGGCGACTTTAACCTACACGTAGACTCCGTTCCTCCATACCCTAATTGTGAAGCCTTCCTATCATTCCTGAACGCCATGGGCTATAAACAAATCATTAATAGCCCTACACACAAAGCTTTCCACACCCTTGACTTAATCTTTATTAATTCTCTCATCCAACCATCTGAACCCCCCTCATTCACCATTGTCCCATGGTCCGACCACTCATTTATAAAATCTAACCTATCACTAAATAAAAACCCCTCCTCTGCCACCAACCAGAACTCCATCATACATTTTAGAAAAACCTGCAATAAAGATGACCTAATTGAATCCTTCACTAATGCCCTAAACGAGTTAGACAGTTCTAACCCTGAACTTGCACTCTCCACTTGGACTAACATCACAACAAACATAGCCAACAAAATCTGTCCACTCACAACCAAAGAAATAAACCCCACCCACAATAACAAAAAAGCCTGGTACTTCCCTGAACTCAAGAAAATTAAGCACCACCTAAGAAACATCGAAAAGAATTGGCAGAAAGATCCCACTCCAGCCTTATTGGCTACCTACAAAACTACCCTTCACTACTACAGAACTTCCATCCAGAAAACCAAACGCGACTTCTATGCCCTAAAAATACATAACTTCCAATACAACGCCAAAGCCCTTTTCGCCTTCCGATCTTCCTAAATGTTCTCCCCCCCCCCCCGATATCTGACTCTGACCTGAAAACCAAATGCAATGACCTTGTCCACTACTTTAACGACAAAATCACTAATCTTTTAATGAAACTCCCCCCACCGAACACCAGTCCTAGCAATACCCCAAAGAACCCCGATACTGTTATTGACTACTTTGATACCATCTCAGCTTCAGAAACAGAATCCCTCATAAAGAAAAGAAAACCAGCATCTCACCCAGCTGATCCAATGCCACCCACTTCCCTCAAGTCTATCTCCAACATTCTAGCCAGTCCCCTATCTGAAATCATCAATTCATCCCTCACACATGGTAATGTCCCTGCCTCCTTGAATCAAGCCATAATTAAATCCATCTTAAAGAAACCCAACCTGGATCCCTCTGAACCTGCCAACTTTACACCCATTTCCAATCTCCCCTTCTTAGCAAAACTCCTTGAGAAAGTAGTCAACACCCAACTTACTGACTACCTAGAAAAACACAACATTCTATTCCCTTCACAATTCGGATTCCGCAAATTGTTTAGCACTGAAACCTTGCTTATCTCCCTCACTGACACACTCCTCAAAGGTCTAGACCAGGGGTCGGGAACCCATGGCTCGCGAGCCAGATATGGCTCTTTTGATGGCTGCATCTGGCTCGCAGACAAATCTAAATCAGTGTGTCGCCACACTTTCCAGTCCCCCGCTGACCCAGCTGCTCCCCGGTCCTCCTCCGCCCGGGCTTAAAATGCTGTCAGCCCGGGTGGAACGCTGCAGAATAGCTGGAGTCGGCGGCACCGGCATGCTCTCTTCTTCCCGCCCCCCCCCCCCCCCGCGGCCCGGAAGAGGAAGGGGCAGAATAGCTGGAGTCGGCTGCACCGGCATGCTCTCTTCTTCCCGCCCCCTCCCCCCCCACGGCCTGGAAGAGGAAGTGGTGAGCATCGGGTGCGTGCGCGGGAAGAAGAGACCACGCTAGTGTGGTCAGCGTCGGTCCAACGAAAAGAAGACTGTGCAGCGCGGCTCGGAGGAAAATAAAGAAGAGCTTCAACCGCGGCCGATGGGACTCCTCCTCCGCAAGGGCTGAAAATGAAGGAGGTTAGCGTTGGGAGGAGGCTGCTGCTGCCGCGAGTTCCCGGGGTGGGGGTGGGGGAGAGAGAGAGTGAATGAGCGAGCAAGCGTGTGTGTTTGAGATCCTGTGTGTGTGAGTGAGAGATTGCATGTATGTGAATGATTGAGAGCCTGTATATGTGAAAGAGAGCATGTCTGTGATTGAGAGCCTGCCTGTGAGAGAGAGAGCATGAATATAAGTTTACGATTGGGAACCTGTATGTGTAAGTTTGTGATTGAAAACCTGTTTGTGTGAAAGAGTATGTGTGTATGATTGAGATCCTTTGTGTGTGAGAGAGATCCTTTGTGTGTGAGAGAGATCATGTGTATGATTAAGAGCCTGTGTGTATAAGTAAGAGAGAGCATGTGTGTCTGTGTGTGATTGAGAGCTGGTTTAGGTGATGGAGCATGTGAGTATGTGATTGAGAGCCTGTGTGTAAATGAGAGAAAGAGAGGACATGTTTGTAAGCATGTGATGAGAGTCTGTGTGTTAGAGAAAAAGACAGCATGTATTTATGTGATTGAAAGCCTGTGTGTGTGTGTAAGCGTGAAAAGATAGACAGCATGTGTGTAAATGTGTAATTAAGAGCCTATATAAGTGAGAGAAAAAGCATGTGTATATGTGAGTGACTGAGAGCATGTGTGTATAGGTGTGAAATTGAGAGCCAGTGTGAGAGAGAGCGCTGGTATGTGACTGAGAGAGGAGAAAGTTCCAAGCAAACCACCCCTCCTCCTGCTAATTCAGAACAATCTCAGGACACCTGGATATCAAATGTTCCCAGGTATGCAGGGCAAAAAAATTTTTGTATCCTTATTATTTTTCATTACTGGGTCTTTGTGTCTGCTATTTTGAAATATTTTGTTGGTATCTGGAAATTTTTTATATGAGTTTTTAATTATTGGATATTCCACTCATCAGCTATTTCGAAATATGTTCTTTTTGTTAGTACAGTTTATTACTGCTGATGATTTTATATTTCTTGATTTGTTTTATAAGGATGGGTGATGTTTCTTTTTTCCTTTGTTACACTGCATACAGAGACTCTGGCTTGTTGCAGTTTCCAATTCAGTTTTTTCTGCATGCTTCTAGTTATGCGTTTTGGTCTCTTTATTCTATGTTAGGTGAGGGTCAGCACGTGATTCAGGTGAGGTTTTCTGCTGGGCGTGTAGTTTCTGTGTAGGACTCTATAGCAGCCTGACTTGGTCCGTTTTCCTAATAGGAGATGTATTGGTGTCTTAAGGCCTGGTGTAATATTTTCAGAGACTTACTGTACTTTAAAAGTATGATCTTACATAAAATGCACACATTTACTTGTATTTAGTTTTAAACATATTGTATGGCTCTCATGGAATTACATTTTAAAATATGTGGCGTTCATGGCTCTCTCAGCCAAAAAGGTTCCTGACCCCTGGTCTAGACAATCGGCATTCATACATCCTAGCCATCAGCCACCAAATTCTATTAAACAGACTAACAGAAATTGGCATAACCGGCACTGCCCTGCTATGGTTTAAATCGTACCTTGATAATAGACAATATAAAGTCAAAATAGGAAACAATGAATCAATTCCCATCAAGTCCACCCATGGCGTACCCCAAGGCTCGTCACTATCCTCTACCCTCTTCAACATCTTCTTCAAATCTTGGTCCTGGTCCCAAGACTCCATAAAAGTCCAAAAAGATCAATGGTTTTGAGATCCTAAGGAGGTCTCCAGCTTCTCTCCTCCAGCTCTACGTCTCCAACTACTTCTTGCTTGAGATTCTGGGAGAATCTCTATCTCCAACCCTCTGCAGTTTTCTCTTCTTCCTTTTCTTCAGTCGCCTTCCCTCTGGCTCCTACAGCTACCCATACGCACTAAAGAACTGAGCATGCTCCAAAGGATTATATATCCCTAGAAGCCTTTCCCCCAGAAAGGTGGGGTTTTATCAGGGGAAGGATTAAAAAATGCAAAACCCACTCCCAGAGCCGAAAGATGGAAAATTACTGGGGATTATATTAGTGACGGGATAAGCCCCCATCACAATTTAAAATAAAAAAATAAATTGCATATGTTGGCTAGAAACTGTTGCTCAGAATTCTCTCATACTTTTATCAAATATAGATGGAGTCAGGGGAATATGATCAAGCAAGACTTAGCAAGAGCAATGCAGGAAAAGCCACTGTAGGGGTTATGGATTCCACAGTTCTTATGAATGAAGGCAGGAACCATTACTTGTCTTTGAGATTCCACAGTCCCTGTTGTCCTGAGAAGCAGAAGTTGGGTCGGGGAATCAGGCTGAGACCTCCCATGCGGCTATTTATTGTGCATATACTCTTACTAAAATAAACATTGTTTATCTATTTATTATGGCAGCAGTCTTTTTTTTAAATCTTAAACTGCCCTGTTGCAGGGGTGGCCAACTCCAGTCTTCAAGAGCCTCAAACAGGTCTGGGTATCCACAGTCAACATGCATGAGAATAATATGCATGAATTGCTTCCATTCCATGCAAATATATCTCATACTTGTTCATTGTGGATATTCTGAAAACCAGATCTGTTTGTTGCTATTGAGAACTGGAGTTGGCTACCCCTGCACTGTTGCTTTAAGCCCACTTGTTTGTACTGTAAACATTCTTTATATGTATCAGAGTGACACTGGAATAAGGTGTTTCATAAGCATTCACACAGTAGCACCCTCATTTACTTAGACCTATAGTGGTGGAATTGCCTTCAGAAGGAATTTTCAAACCTTTAAACCAGGAGTGACCAACCTTTGACAGACCAAGAAATCAGAATGCCAAAGAGCCACATGTTGTTTTGGTATATTATTTAATCCTTGAAAGATCACCACTACTATTACTACCACAATAACAAGAACAACAAATACTACTACTACTAGAGGCATTATCTTCATATTCATGGCTTTTTTTCCTGCTGTGTTTCAGGGGAAGGAAGGGATGGTGTTGATACTATGGAGTGAGAAGGGAAGTTGTGATGCCAAGAAGATTGGGGGAGAGAGGGAAAGACTAGTGGTGAGGGAAGGGAAGGTGGTACAGTGACAGAGTGGGGTGATGGTGATGATATCAAGGAGCGGGAAAGGAAGGGATGGTGGTGGTGCTCGGGAGGCAGGCAGGAAGAGAAGGTGAAGATGTGCTGTGACAAAACAAGTGAACCCAGTACCCCTTATCTTTCTGTTTTGCTTTCTCCCCCCTCTATCTCTCCCCTTGCCCCCCCACTCCCCTATCTTGCTCTCTCCCCTATTTTGCTTTCTTCCATCCCCTTTACTGCCACCCTCTGCACAGCATTCCCCTTGATCTCATAGCAGCAGGAAATAATGGAGGACCTTGGCCTGCTGACATATGGTGCAGTGGGTGGAGGAGCACTTTCAGGAGTGCCAGGGACTTTCTGGTGCAGCAGGTAGTGTGCTGCATGAAGCTCTTGAGTTGCAGTTCACACATGTGATGATTCTCCCCCTTCTAAATAGCCAGAGGTGGATGGAAATTATAGTACTGGCTATTCAGAAGGGGGAGAATAGCCAAGAGGAGACAGCAGGATATTGATGGAGGACTGGTGCAAGACTGCCATGTGTTCAAGAGCCACTAGTTGGCCACCCCTGCTTTAAATTTGTGTAGTTATTTCATATGAATTATGTAAAACATTGTTTAGTTTAAGGGTCACTATCTGATGGAAAGGCATGTATTGCCATTGAGCATTAACATAGGGACTCGAGACATTCGTTCCGGCAGCTGTCATTCTTCTCTCCCCCCCTTGTAATAATACTACGTAACAACTGTATGGTGATAACAAAATGCCGCAGTTTATTGAACCTAACCCGAGCCACAATCTTAACATAAATCCAAATAACATCCCCTCCTCCACCTCCTCTGCCGCATCCCAATCTTCGCTTACCACCGCGGCCCGGTGGTAAGCTAGCGTTTTGCCCCCCCCTCCCCCTACTTACCCCGCCACGTCACCAGCGAGGGTAAGCTTGCGGCCTGAGCATCGGCCCCCCCCCCTTGCTCTTTAGGCCTTCCCGTGTAGCGGCCCCAAGCTACATGGGCATTCCTCCCCCCCCCCCTCCGAACGGTCCATTACAGTTTCAAAATATACAATACAACATATGGCTCGGGTTTTCCGCCACCAACAAAGACCAAATTTCAGTCTTTGTGCCCCCACTGCGGCCCCCTTTAACTCATCTGCTGTCGAATCCCATCTTCCAAGGCATTATTAAACAGATCTATTCCAACTTCGGAAAGGTGCACCCCGTCCCCCAGAAAGTAACCCCCCAACAGTTCCCAAGACCACTGATGCCTAATCCAAAAACCACCTTCCCGCACCAACCATTTCCCAATTTGTTGGTTCAATTTTTTCACACCATTACGCCAGATCGGCTCCGCCTGGTGCTTGATTCGAATGATCACGTCCGACCACCCCAATTTAGTGCGTGGCAAGCGATTCATAAGGGTAGCCAGATCCTTACGCATTATTTTAATTAACTCTCTACATGTCAGCCTGCCAATATCATTACCGCCTAAATGAATGATGATCCATTTAGGGACTCCCCATCGGTCAATATTGCCTTGCAAAATGTCATATAATTCACCCCATTTCATCCCCCCTTTCCCGATCCATGGCACGCTGATGTCTTTGCGATTCAGATTCAAATTCTCGCCGTAAGGCCTCTTCTTAGCCCGCCGGTAGGCTCGCTGGATAAAGGAATGACCCACGATCCAGGCACATTCCTTGCTCGACACCTCCCATTCCCGATCTGCAATACAAACAGTTCCGTTACCAGCTGCAATAGATGGACACCTCCCTAACTGTGCCGGATACGTTATTTCCGCACGTAAGCCCTGAAAACCTCCGACTTCCATCTCCCCAACGCCTGTATCCTCTCTGCTGGCCAACCCATTTCCGCCGCCGTCATAGCCGCACCGATGCGAAACGAATGCGACGTATACTGGTTCACTTCCCACCCTAAGAGCGCCACCACTCTACGCAACACCGTCGCAAATTGATACCTGGTGAGGGGGGAACCATCCGCATGCACCAAGAAATGACCCCCTACCTCCGGCCTGACTAATATGTATGCCAGCGCCAAACGCACCGGACACACTAGTTCGCACTCGGCCCGGATTAAGGAAATCCAAGCGCCTTTGCCTCTCTGATCCGTTTTCGACTTCCGAATCCGGATCGTCACACGCTCCGCATACACGCGCACATATCCTACCAGTAACCCCTCCTGCCCCTTATCAACCTTGGACATCGCAACTAGCTCCCCTACGCGAAGAGCTCCAAAGAACGCCCAGGAAAATGCTAAACGAAACAACGATAACTCATGCTCTGAACTACACACCACCCGCAACCCGTTGGCTAACCCAATCAAATCCCTATACCGAATCGGTCTCCTTTTGTCCTCCCTACTGCCCCCTCCCCTACCCCACCCGTCTAAAAGTTTTTTAACTAAAAAACTGCGCAAAGGGTTCCCGCGACCCTCCAGTTTGCAAAAGAAAGCAAACCCCGCCAATTGGCTCCTGACGGATGCCAGAGAGAAACCCGCGCCTTTCGCCCAAAGTATGAACTGTACCACCTCGGTATCCCGTACCCGTCCCCCCGCCCACCCCAAAGATAACAGAAAACGATTCACAGCTGTGTTCCCGGCTACATAAGCTCTCCACGTCGCCGGAGCCAAGGATCGCCGGATCAACTCCCATTGTTCGTCGTGCCCAGGTTCCACAAGTGCTCTGGGACCCGCTCTCCCTGCCATGTTGCCTGAGGTGCCGCCGCCCGGAAGATGTCCCACTTAAAACGAGAGAGAGCATCTGCTATGATGTTCATAGACCCTGGGACATGCCGCGCTCTCAAATTAACGTTCCACTTCAGGCACAACATGACCATAACCCGCAATAGAGCAGATACCCTGGGACACTTAGCTGACTGTTTGTTCACTACCTGCACCACCCCTAAATTATCACACCACCACACTACTTGCTTATTTGCTAGGTCCGCCCCCCAAATAGTCAGCGCCACAATGATAGGAAAAAGTTCTAAGAAGGTTATATTCTTCACAACACCCCCCTCTATCCATGGCGCTGGCCATGGCTCAGCGCACCACTTGCCTCGAAAGTAGAGGCCGAAACCCGACGCCCCTGCTGCGTCCGTATACAATTCCAGGTCCACGTTGGACACTTCCGGCTCCAGCATCATACGGATCCCATGGAACGAGTGCAAGAAGTCCTCCCATACTGCTAATTCCTCCTTAACCGGTCGCGATACTCTAATGAAGTGATGCCCCGCCCGAATCCCCGCCGTTCTCGCTGACAGGCGACGAATGAACGCCCGCCCCATGGGGATTACCCGACACGCAAAATTCAAGGAACCGATCAACGATTGTAACTGCCTCAGGGTAACCTTCACCGCTCCCTGAACCATGTGGACCATACCCCTCAGCTGGTTGACTATGTCCACCGGCAATCGACAAACCATTTCCACTGAGTCTAATTCTATGCCCAGGAAAGTCAACTTGGTAACCGGCCCCTCCGTTTTTTCCCGTGCAATGGGCACACCAAAACGCTCAGCCGTCCGCATAAAACCCCATAACTGCCGCTGACATGCGTCAGAATCACCCGGTCCGACAAATAAAAAATCATCCAGGTAATGCAACGAATCCTTGCAAGCATTATGGACCATCGTGGCCCAGTGAATAAACGTACTGAACGCCTCAAAAAAGGCGTACGACACCGCACACCCCATCGGCAGACAACGATCAATAAAGTAACCACCCTCGAAATAGAAACCTAACAATGGGAAACAAGAAGGGTGTATAGGGAGCAGTCGAAAGGCGGACTCAATGTCCGCCTTGGCTAGCAGCGCCCCCGGCCCCGCTTTGCGCACCAATGCCACCGCCTCGTCGAAGGATGCATACTTCACCATGCACGCTTCCTTTGGAATAAAATCGTTAACTGACCCCCCGACTGGATGCGACAAATTCAGGATCAATCTAAATTTACCCGCTACCTTTTTCGGGATAACTGCCAACGGAGATAAGTGCATCTGCTCGTACGGCTTGCCCGGAAACGGCCCCGCTATCCTGCCCAATTCAATTTCCTCGAGCAGTTTGGCCCTGGCCACATGCGCCAGTCGGGACACCGACCTGGAATTCCTAGCCCTTCCCCCCTGCCCCGGACCCCCATAGGGGATTCGAAAACCCTCCCTAAAACCATCCCGCAATAGAACAGCTGCCACCCTATCAGGGTAATCCTGTAGACTCTCAACCAATTCGTCCACAATGATAGGGGAGTCCGCCTTGCACGTTAAATCGTAACTATTTGGCCCCCTTTACCAACCCCTGCTCCTGCCCCTTGAGGGCACTTAATGGCTGAGTGGGCCCCCCCGCAAGTCGCGCAGGCATGCCGAAATTTGCACTCAGGAAACAAACATGTGAGTTTGTTAAATCGCCAACAGATGTCCGCTGCCCCCCCCCCCCCCCCCACGCTCTTTGAGCCTGGCTCTCCTGCCCGTGCCCCTCCAGCCCGAAAGGAATGCCCCTTGCCGCCTCCCGCTGGCACCGTGCCCACCGCAACACTTGTCCCTCCCCCCATCATACTCTTCTTTGCCGCCCCTAGCCCTTTGTTGGTCATCTGTGTCAACCAGAGATGTATGTCCTGGGAACCCCACGACATAAATTTATTCCCCGCCATCTTATCCCGGAATTTCTCGTCATAGTTGAGCCATGCCCAACCTTCATAATCCTGGAACGCACCCAAAATGCTGTCCACGTAGGACAGCAAAGCTCCATACTGGGAAGGATCAAAGTGGCTAACTACGCTTGCCAACCGTAAGAAACCCCGTATCCAATTTACTATGTTCTTGGCGATTCGCGGCCCCGATCCGCTCTTCCTAAGGCGCTTCTTCGCTTTTTTGGATAACTTCTTCCCACCCCTTCTACCCTCCAACAGCTTAAATATATTTACAAATTTTCTCTTCCTAATCCGCTTAACCAAGCGCGTAGGGACCTCTTCCCACAATTCGGAAAGGGACGCCGAAGCTGGGCAGCTCGCCTCGCATTTGGGACCCTCACCTAACACCGCCCTCCTGCTAGGCCCCGCCTCGCTAGAGCACGACGTTGAGGTCGAGGAGCTCGAACTGGACTCCCCGCGGGACCTCCGTCTCCTACCCCCCCCCGTTCCCTGCCCGCTCGCAGCCGCCCTGCCTTACCCGCATCCGTGTCCACACCGATAGCGCCTACATCCTTCAGTCTCGTGGCCTCCGTGCACGCTGCATCCGGCAACTCGCCTTCTCCTTCCCTCCTCCGCCGTTCCGCCAGCCACCAGACCCTCCTGCTCCCTCCATGCTTCTCGGCTGGACAGGCCTGGGAGCTCCTCCTCTTTGTCCGCTGCAAAAAAAACCCTCGCACCGCCAACCCCCCCTCTGGCCTCCGCGCTCGGCGCCACCAACGCGCCTGTACCCGCGCTCGTGCCCAAGCGCAGCCTCCTCTGCCCTCCCGCGCACTGCACACCACTGGGTGGGCCCGACGCGCCCGGGAAAAATTGCTCGCCCTGGAAAGCCCCGGAACCCGCCTGCCACCCGCCTATCCCCGGGCTACCCCGAACGCCGCCGTCACTAGGCCCCTGGAGGAAACTATACCCCGACCTGGCCATATGCCCCAGGATATCGGCAATTAAGGCCGCTGTATCCACTGGGCTTCGCTCCGGGGGGGGGGGGCCTCGCGAGTAGCTGTGGGGGAAGGGAGGGGGCTCCACCGGGAGGAATGGGGCGACTGCGCGCCGCACGGGGCGCACCCCTACCCTTGGGGAAGGCTGCCGGAGAGCCCCCACTGGGGCCCCAGCGGGCCGCGCTCCTACGCCGGCCAGCTGAACCGGGGCGGGCGGGGCTAGACTCGCTGGCCGCAAAGGAGGCCTCGCCGAGTATTCGTGCTGACTGCCCTGTGGCGGGACGCCGCTTGGGGCGCGCCCCCGCAGGGAGGGGGGGTACCCGCACTCGTGGGGGCAGCGGCGCCCTGCGAGGCTGCATCCCCGTGGGTGGCCCGAGCGCAGCGCTCGGTGGCAGCAGCAAGGCCGGGCAGCGGGGGCGGCCTAGCTGCCTCGAAATCCTGACACGTGGCCGGATCCGGGCCGGGCCGCATGCTACGTGCCATCACCAGCCCGAAATGGGAACCCGGGCTGCAGGGGGGGCGGACTGTCCGGCTCCGGGCCACTTTCCCCGGAGTCCGCTGCATGCGGGACCGGCATGAGGGGTGGGGATTTTGGAGGCGGAATTGGGGGGTGGAGCGCGCCCGACCGGGCGCCTTGGCAGGGAAAACTCACATTTAGTGAAAGGTCCCGCGCCGCCGTGACGGTCGCCCGGCCCTCTCCGGCCTCCCTCGCCGAGGGCCGCGAGGAGGATCTCCCTCGCGGCTTTGCCCTGTGCTGCCCCGTCGAACGCCGCATTTCTCGCAGCGCCGTGCACAGCCAAAAAGAAAAAGGGGAAACGCAAACGGCACAAAACGAACCGCGCGCCGGGAAAGCTGGGACTCAGACACGCAGCAAGCAAAGAACCCTCTGCTTGCTCCGCTGCCTGTTTCCCAACTGACTTTCTCCCTACACCTCCCCCCTTTCTAACTTGTCAATGCACCAATGGCAGGACAGCATTTGACTTTCGCTGCCTCCCATTGGTATAACCTCTCTCCCTTCTCTCCCCCCCCTTCCCGCTCCGCCCCCTGCCGGCCGCCGTCCTACACTCGAGCCCACGTTACCATCGACGACCCCGGACAAGCCCGGATCGTCTCCTTATATCTGTAACTATGTAATCCTGGGACGTGGGGCAGTGAAGCTGAGAAAATTGTGCCAATAAGCACAAATGTTCTGAATAGTCTAGAAGTAAAAAGAAAAATTGCTGCCAAGAACTGGTTGTAGGGTTCCATGCCACCATAATAAAGTATCTTGTACCTCTCTGCTACTGGGAGTCCATGAGAGATGACAGTTACAGCCTTTTGGGAAAGGAGGTGCTTGGTTAACTGTTCAGCCTCCCTTTAGAAAGTACCACACACAGAGCCAAATGGACTAGCAGGGGAGAAAGGAAGACTGCATATGCCCTTTTTTAATGCCAGTTTCAGGCTTGGATTTAGGAAGAGGCAACATAGGCAACTGCCTAGGGTGCCAAATTTTGTAGATGCCAAATACTTAAGCTGAAGAAGAACCTGATCCTGCTTGCTTTACAGTTCTGTGTCAGCTCTGCTTCCAAAGGAAATTGCCTTGGCATTTTGGACACCACTGCTGTCAGAGGGGGGCCCTATGCCTCTTCTCCAAGCATACTTGTGGATGCCAAATTCTTAAATTTGGCCCTGGTGAATTGCCAGGAATCTGACTATTGCCAGTCTATAGGTATTCATCTCAGTAAAGCTGTTTGTCACCAAAGGGTCTCAGTATACATGGAGAGGGAGGGTTGGGTTTACTTAGCCATGAAAGAGATTGGGTTTGACTTGAAAAAATATCAATAAGGACGCTAACAAGAATAATCTTTTCTTTCTGCAGATAATATCAGGAGAATGAAAGAAATGGGAAAGTCATATCTATTCTCTCATCTCAACATGTTGGCACCCATTGACAAGAGACTTCCTTCAAATTACTCAGCAGCTCAGCACCGATTACCTCGTTCTGCACAAGCTGAAGTTGATAAATCTGATATGAGGAATGTGTTGCCACAGCCAGATGGTGACAGATATTCAGAAACCACATTTCTCCAACCAATCATGTTCAACCCTACTGTAGGCAGCATTACTCTTTCTGAACATAAGGATGTCAAATTTAATTGCTCCATTGAAGTGCCCAATTTAAATCAAGATTTATATATTTCCTGGTGGAAAGATGAGATGGAATTGCTCAGCACTGATAGGATAGCCATTCATTATTCCCAGGTTAATGA
The DNA here is from genome assembly GCF_901001135.1 of Rhinatrema bivittatum. NCBI lineage: Eukaryota > Metazoa > Chordata > Amphibia > Gymnophiona > Rhinatrematidae > Rhinatrema > Rhinatrema bivittatum. The sequence continues at coordinate 232,433,561 of NC_042617.1, read as the reverse complement.
CAATGAAGGAACAATGTTGTTATCTTCCTGCAGGTAATTTCACTTTTATTACATTTGGTGGACAGGATAGGTAAACTTGGGAGAGGAGTAGTTTTATATAAGTAAATAAATACATATGTTAATGTAACCTCCTTAATTTACAAGTCTGGTACGGATAGGCACATAAACGTATTTGTAACTCTTCAGGGCAGGAACCCAGGCTAGCTGTACTACTTTCTTCCTTCCCAGGGTGTAGGTTCAATAGACTTGGGGATGAAATGAGTCCTTTGGTGATGCAACAGTTAGTTTTACTGTGTGTACTGGGGTGCCAAATAAATGATTGGAGTCACTGTGTGAGTGTCCAAAATAATTCTTTACCAAAGATAATATATGAGAAATGCTACAACTCTTTGATCCACAATGAAATAGTTTGTTACAATGTTTTCCAAAATCTGTGCAGGAATATCTCAGGCTGGCCAAGGGAATTCCTACCATCCAGGGCTTTGAAAAATAGGTTCCCCAGGTGGGCAGGGTGTCCTTTGAGTCCTGGTGCATGGGTCAGGGAATAATCGCAATGTAGGCCTTGATAGCTCACATCTTGGCTTTTTTGCAAAGAGGTTTGGTTAAAAACTTGGCTTTTAACTCTTTTAAGGTTCAGGTTGCGGCCTTGGGCTGTTTACAGGGCAAGGTGCAAGGAGTATCGTTGGCAGCTCACCCGGATGTGGTTCGTGTCCTCCGAGGGGCAAAGCATCTGTGTCCTCCTGTGCGGAAAATATGTTCCTCTTGGAACCTCAGTTTGGTTCTTCGAGGGTTTTGTGTAACTCCTTTTGAACCTTTAAAAAGGGCAATGGTAAAGGATCTCACTTTGAAGGTGGTGTTTCTGGTAGCCATTAGTTCCGCCCGAAGGATTTCAGAACTTCAAGAGTTATCATGCAGAGAGCTTTTCTGAAAATTTCGGATACTGGGATATTTTTGAGGATGGTGCCCTCTTTTCTCCCGAAGTTTGTGTCTGTTTTCCATTTGAATCAGGCCATGGAACTTCCAGCCTTTCCAGATTTGGATGCATCGACTCCGCATGCTAGAGAATTATGATGTTTGGATGTGAAGAGGGCTTTGTTGCGTTATCTCAAGGTCACCAATAGTTTCAGAGTGACAGACCATCTCTTTTTGCTATGGGGTAGACCTAGGAAAGGGCAGAAAGCTTCAGAGTCCATGATAGCAAGATGGTTGAAAGGCAATAAGCTCGGCATATATCTGTAAGGGGCGACTGGTCCTGGAGGGATTGAGGGCACATTCGGTTCAATCTCAGGCGACTTCGTGGGCCGAATGTTAGCTGGTGTCACCCCAAGAAATTTGTCAGGCAGCTACCTGGAAGTCGTTGCCCACTTTTGCAAGACATTATCGTTTGGATGCCCAAGCCCCAGAGACTACGGGCTTTGGTGAAAGTGTTCTTTGAGCAGGACTCTCACAGTCCCACCCTACTTAGGGAAGCTTGGGTACATCCCAGAAGTCTGGACTGATCCGGGTATGAACAGGAAAGGAAAATTGATTCTTACCTGCTAATTTTCGTTCCTGGCATAGCACGGATCAGTCCAACCTGCAGACTGAAAAATTAGGTTTTAGCTTAAAAAAAAAGGGTTTTGCCTTCCTTCCAACAGATGGAGACAGAGAAAGTTTTGCTGAGACTGCCACATTACCTAGTGTACCACCTGGAGTCCTTCAGTATTGACCTGTACCAAAGCCAAGATACCAACAAACATAATTACCAACTACATAATCACTCCCCCGAATGAGCAGTAGGAAGTGGAATCTTATAATGGAAAAACCTTTCCAACTTTAATAACAGGAGAAAAAACAAAACCTGTACAATTCTTCAACCTATTTATAATAATAGATCGAGTGGACTCTCCTATTCTCCCCACAACAAATGGGCGGGAATCTGGACTGATCTGTGTTATTCCAGGAACGAAAATTAGCAGGTAAGAACCAATTTTCCTTTCCTGTTCATACCCAGATCAGTCCATACTCTTGGGATGTACCCAAGAACTCCCCTTTGTGCACCACTGCAATGTCCGAGCGCAGGGTCTCCATCCAAAAACGTGGAACTTTGAGAGCCACGTTTTCGTTCTTTAAGTCCAAAATTGTGCAGAAGGTCCCCTCTGATGCAGACATCACTTTTTCAGCCACCTTTGGAAGTCTCAAAAGCTCAATCGTGTCCTCTAGCATAATCCCCTTCCAACTGGCAAAATACTCTGCAATTGTCTCTGCACAGAGTTAAAGCTCTCTCACTCCCTAAGGTTTACTGAAGCACCATATGGGTAGCTCCATGGATGTTAGGCTTGGCCTTTTACTCACAGTTGGTTGATTAATTCTTTCCTTGATCTTACCACAGTTCTTAGATCTCTTCTCAAATCACTGGTGGGAGGGATCTCTTGGAGCAGGAATTTTCTGTGTTCCAAATCAAACAGGAAAGGCAGTTAAAAAACTTCCTTCTGAATTTGAACTTAATCTTTACACAACTGAGACTAACCCCGGGCTCACTGTCAGCCCCTTCCTCACTGAGGCTATGGGGGGGGTAGATCTTCCCTAACCTGCACAGACCCAGGGTACCCCGTCTCCTGGGCCCAGGAGCTGAATAGACTTCAGCAAGGACCCTGCTACTTAAAAGCTTAAATTCCAAAAAATGCAATCAGAGGGATCTCCTACCAGACAGGTTGTGTACTGGCTGGGCAGAAATGCACCCGATCCTGGCCAGAACCACCAAACAGGTGGCTAAACTGACTGGACCTATAAAATAACAAAAACTAAACTACCTCTGCTCACAACTCAAATGACTGCTGCAAAGCTGTAGCAGGAGCGTGGTTACATACTGTTGCAAGTGGGATGGCCATTCCAGAACCCGCAGAAGGAGGGGCTGCATTTGAATGAATTCTCCCATTATCCATCCTACTCTAGCTAGTGGATTGACACTAAACACCCAGGACTTACTTGAAACCCAAGAAGATGCCTGGGTTACATTAAGGACAAAAGTAAAAACAGTGAAATACCAAGTGAGCAAGGACCAGTTGAGTTGCTTTTGGTTATCTTGAAGAAACCGAAGGAGTATATCTACTGTATACAGATGTAATCTATAAGCTGCTACTGCAAGAGAAAGAAATATATGTGGACATCATAGAAGCCATGCAGAAGAGATCAGGCATAATAGCTAAAAGCTGTTTCAATATGGTCAAAGACCCAAAAATTGATCCAATCACTTGGTCTGATCATGGCCCGGTCACTTTACAACTAGAACGTAGCTCATACGATAAAGGTCTACAATTCTGGAAGCTCAATGACAGTCTGATAGAGGACAATAATTTTTCTATGCAGATTCAGGCAGACATTCAGGACTATCTCCAGCATAATGACAAGGATGGGATTTCCCCCATGACTCTTTGGGATTGCCTAAAAGCAGTTTTACGGAGAAAGTTTATAGCCAGGGGAGCTCACTTAAAAAGAATACGCATGCAGGATAAATTAGATACAATGCATCACCTTCATCAATTGGGGCTTACTCATGATTCGGGAGATGCTATTACCCTAGCTGAAATGGACCGATTACGCAAACACTTAGAAGAGCTGGAAGCGGCTCAGATTGCACACAAGCTTACCATCACCAAGCAATTATACTATGAGGGAGGTAACAAGGCAGGGTGCCAATTGGCTAGAAAACTGAAAGTTCAACAACTGCAAAATAATATAGTAAAACTAAAGGATGAACAAGGGCATATGTTGATTTCTAACGTTGATATACGACAAAGGTTTATCCGCTTTTATATGCCCAGGATAAAACTATACAACTATCAGAGATAGATGCTTATCTGTCTCAATGCTCCCTACCACAGATTCTATCAGATAATCAGGAGGCTATGGATAGAGATATATCGGCTGCCGAAGTAACTTGGGCCATAAAAAGTCTAAAGCATGGGAAATCACCTGGTCTCGATGGTTTCACAGCTGCTTTTTACAAAAAATTTGCTGGCTTAGTGACACCCCCTGCCGGCTTGGTGACACCAGGAAGACAGCGGACTTAATGTGGCGATTGATGCGGAAAAGGATTTCGATTATGTACATTGGCCATTTCTAATTCAAACAATGAGAGCCTTTCACTTTGGGACCACTTCATTCAATGGATACAGAAATTATACGAAGCACCGACGGCGTACTTAAAGATTAATGGGGGATGCTCACAACTGTTTGTGGTGGGAAGGGGCACGCGACAAGGTTGTCCACTTTCCCCCTTACTTTTTGCTATTTTCTTGGAACCTTTTACTCATCATATTAGAGATAATACCAATATTCAAGGAATTAAAGTGGGTCACTTTTCCTCCAAGTTGTCCCTATTTGCGGATGACATTCTATTTACCATAACTGACCCTGTTCACTCTTTAGTGGCGATTACGGAAGAGATATCGGCCTTTAGTAAGGTATCCTGTTATGAGCACCGGTCACAGTAAGCCGCGACCGGGAACCGCCCACTTACCCGCAGGGCAGGGCCGGGCGCAGGACGCGAGGGCTGGCATCGACAGCCACGTCGGTGGCAGGGCTCCTGCCCTGCAAGATGGTCACGGCGTCTCCGCGGAGCAGCCGAGGCCACGCCCCCTGAAGATCTGTAAGGCCGCACGGGCGGCAAGAGCCCAGCCTTAAAGGAACCCCTACAGGAAGTAGGGGGTTCCTTCCTGCAGCGTCTATCCACTATTTAAGGCAAGGTCTGAGCCTTCAGACCTTGCCCTGGCTTTGGCTCAAGTGGTGTGTCTGTGTTTTGGTTCCTGTTCTGATTCCCTGTTCGTGATCCCTGGACTGGCTTTGGATTTTGCTTGGCTCCTGACCTTCGGACCGACTTTGGATTATTCTGGCTCTCAACCCCCGGACTGGCTTTGGTTTCTTCTGGCGCTCGACCCCTGGACTGGCTGCGGATTCTTCTGGTACTCGACCCTTGGACTGGCTGCGGATTCTTCTGGTTCCTGACCCCTGGACTGGTTGCGGAGGACGCTGGCTCTTGATCCCTAGCCTGGCGGTGGTATACTCTGTTTCTGGCTTTCTGGACTATCTCTGTTTCAGCTTCTGCTTTCACGACCTGCTGGAGGTGCCAGCTTCTGCTTTCACGACCTGCTGGAGGCGCCAGCTATCTGGATTAAACGACCCGCAGGAGGCGCCTGCATCCAGATTATCATTAAATACCTCCAGCAACCTACAGATTAGCCTCGCCCACCGACGAGAGGACTTCACCTTCTCACCGGACCAAGGGTCTACCATCCAGGGCATAACACTAAGCCAGGGCCATGGACCCGGCTGAGGCTTCCGCCCTAAGAGCAGTTCCTGGGTTGGCCCAGAGAATCATGGAACAACAGAGTATGTTAGAATCCATGGCAGCCTCTATAGAACGACTCAACGCCCGGCTTGACGCCGTGGTCGCTACTCATGCTAGTCCTCCAGCTTCCATTCCTCCACCAGTACCAGCTCCGCCGGCTAATCAAAGGTACCATCCACCAGTCCTGCCTTTACCCACGCCACCTCGATATGGCGGGGATCCTCGCCTATGCCTAGGATTTCTGGATCAGTGTAGCATGCATTTTCGCCTTCAACAAACTCTGTTTCCGGATGATATAACAAAGACTACTTATATTCTCTCGTTACTTGAAGGAAAAGCCTTGACTTGGGCCTCTCCACTCTGGCAGCGCTCGGACCCCGTATTACAGGACCTACCACGATTTCTGGAACTGTTTCGGACTGTGTTCGAGGAACCTGGGAAGCAGGCTGCGGCCAGTACGGATCTGTTACATCTTCGACAAGGAGGACGATCCATCACCGATTACAATATCGAATTCCGGACTCTGGCGATGGAACTCCATTGGGAGGAACCGGTTCTTCGATCAATTTATTTGGAAGGATTATCTGCCAGAATCAAAGACGAGCTAGCCGCTCGTGAACTTCCATCCTCCTTGAATGCGGTAATCGAAACAGTAACCCGGATTGATCGGCGATTGCAGGAAAGAGCCCGGGAGACGCTAGGATCACGGAGACGCCTGACCACTCCTTATGTTCCATCTTTCTTACCTACTGCATCACGAGAAACCCCTGTTCCGGAGGGTCCAGGGGCCGAACCCATGCAATTAGGTCAAGGTCCCTTAACACCTGAGGAGCGTCTGAGATGTCGGAAAGCAGGCCTGTGTCTGTATTGTGGGGGATCCGGTCATCGTATTGCCTCATGCCCTATTCGTCCGGGAAACTCCAAAACCTAGGGTGCTCAGGGGGAGTCACTCTAGGTCTCGTCTCCCCATCTCCCCCACTCACGGTTCAAGTCACTCTAAATATTGGTGGACATGAATTTAACACGTTGGCTTTGATAGACTCTGGTGCGGGGGGAGATTTCATTTTACAAGAACTTGTGGACAAGCTCCAGATTCCCACTCAGTCTTGTTTCACACTGTTGATCATCTCCTCCATCCATGGGGAACCACTACCTGGGAGGATAACGCATCACACTGAACCGATAAGCTGCCATATTGCACCGGACCATACGGAACTAATAACCTTCTTCGTCCTCAGCAAGGCCATCCACCCAGTGGTTCTGGGGATCCCCTGGCTTCAACGCCACAACCCACAATTCGACTGGACATCATTAAGACTTATTCATTGGGGATCTGGATGCCATGGGACTTGTATACAACGACCAACATCTGACCCTAGTTTCATCTGTACTTCAGTACTACGGAAAGTACCCCAACAATACGCACAATTCTCTGATGTCTTTTCCAAAAAAGCCGCAGATACTTTACCTCCGCATCGGGAATTCGACTGCTCTATTCAATTGGTACCAGGATCCACTCCACCACATGGTAGAGTTTACCCTTTATCAGTTATGGAGACACGGGCGATGTCCGATTACATTCAGGACAATATGCAGAAGGGGTTTATCCGTCCCTTCACCTCCCCTGCGGGGGCGGGATTTTTTTTTGTGGAAAAGAAAGATGGGACTTTACGACCCTGCATCGACTTTCGGGGTCTCAACGCTATCACCATTAAGGACCGGTATCCCCTACCCCTCATTGCTGAACTATTTGATCGTTTGCAGGGAGCTCAAATTTTCTCCAAATTGGACCTAAGGGGGGCATATAATCTTGTCCGGTTCAAGGAGGGAGACGAGTGGAAAACGGCATTCAACACCAGGGATGGACACTATGAATATTTGGTTATGCCCTTCAGTTTAACTAACGCCTCTGCGGTTTTTCAAAACTTTATCAATGAGATTTTTCGAGATTTATTATATATCTGTGTGATAGTTTATCTCGATGATATTCTGATTTTTTCCAGGGATCTACAGTCGCATCGTCAACACGTGACTCAAGTTCTACAACATCTAAGAGAACATCAATTATATGCTAAATTGGAGAAATGCATCTTTGAAGCAGAATCCTTACCATTTTTAGGATATATTGTTTCCAAACAAGGGTTCGAAATGGATCCAACCAAAGTCAAAAGTATAAAAGAATGGCCTCAACCAAATGGGCTACGTGCACTCCAACGTTTTCTGGGGTTTGCCAATTATTATCATCAGTTCATCAAGAATTTTTCCAAATTGACCGCACCATTATCTGCACTTACTCGAAAAGGGGCTAACGCCAAAAATTGGCCGACTGAAGCAACTATAGCATTTCAAACTCTTAAGGACGCTTTCCTGCGACATCCCTGCCTCCGCCACCCGGATCCCAGACGTCCATTCACGGTGGAGGTAGACGCTTCTACCGAGGGGGTCGGAGCAGTCCTGAGTCAAAACGATGCTGGTGGGAAATTCCATCCTTGTTCTTATTTTTCCAAAAAATTTTCCATCGGAGACAAAGAGCTGTTAGCCATCAAGCTTGCATTTGAAGAGTGGCGCCAGTGGCTTGAGGGAGCCCAACACCGGATCACAGTCTTTACGGACCATAAGAACCTGACATATTTACAACAAGCACAACGCCTGAACCCGCGTCAAGCCCGCTGGGCATTGTTTTTTACACGTTTCAACTTTGAATTACGATACCGACCTGCAACTAAGAACATCAAGGCCGATGCATTGTCGTGTTCTTTCATTTCTGAGGATATAGAAGAACCTTTACAGTACATCATTGACCCAGCCCGTGTCCTTCTTTCCGCAACCTTCACGGTTCCCGTTGGTAAGACTGTAGTACCCAAGAGGCTCCATAACAAAGTTTTAAAATGGGGACATGACTCTCAACTAGCCGGGCATCAGGGACGTAAACGTACACAAGATTTGCTTCAACAACACTATTGGTGGCCAGGGATGCGCAAGGACATTCAAGCATATGTTGACTCCTGCCCTGTTTGTGTGCAACACAAGAATCCTACAGGGAAACCCTGGGGTCAGTTGCAACCACTTCCTATACCCACGAGGCCATGGACTCACATCTCCACTGACTTTATTGTCGACCTTCCAGTTTCCGAAGGTCATACGGTAATATGGGTGGTAGTCGACAGATTCTCGAAAATGGCTCAGTTTACACCATTGCCCGCCCTTCCCTCTGCTCCCCAACTTGCACAACTGTTTATGGCACATATTTTTCGTCTCCATGGAATACCCCAGCGCATTACGTCTGATCGTGGGCCTCAATTCACGGCTCGTTACTGGAGAAGTTTATGTACCAAGTTTCAGATCGCTCTGGATTTCACCACAGCATTTCACCCCCAGGCCAATGGGCAGGCGGAGAGGACCAACCGAGCCCTGAAACAATTCTTGCGCTCTTATGTTAACACTCGACAAGATGATTGGGTGGCTCTGCTGCCCTGGGCAGAATTTTCCCACAATTTCCATGTCTGTACTTCAACCGGTTCCTCTCCCTTTCAAGTTGTCTTCGGTTACCAACCCACCCCGCCGGTGCCACTACCTCTGCCTGGGGCCTCTCCGGTGGCCCAACTCACCGCCACCCACTTTAACAGACTTTGGACACGTACTCAACGTATGTTACAGAAAGCTGCACTGACTGCCAAGAAATTTGCCGATCGATATCGGAGATCGGCACCATGCTTTCACCCAGGAGATAAGGTTTGGCTCAGTACCAGATATATTCGTCTGCGTGTACCCTTGATGCGCTTGGCCCCTCGATACATCGGGCCCTTCCCGGTACTCAAACAAATAGGTCCAGTGACTTATCGGTTACGCCTCCCGGCCACCTTACGCATTCACAATTCCTTTCATGTTTCTCTTTTGAAGCCATTACTTCTCAATAGGCCTTCTCGGAAGTTTCCTGTTTCCCCTTCATTGAGGGCTGAAGAAGACATCTACCAAGTTCGAGAGGTTCTCGATATTCGCAGACGAGGTCGTCAGTGGGAGTATCTTATGGCCTGGGAGGGGTTCTGCCCAGAGGAGAATTCATGGGAGCCTGCTAAGAATATTTTGGACAAAGATCTCCTCAAAAATTTTCATAACAGCCATCCTGGGAAGCCCAAGCCTTCTAGGGGGAGACCTAAAGGAGGGGGTACTGTTTTGAGCACCGGTCGCGATAAGCCGCGACCGGGAACCGCCCACTTACCCGCATGGCAGGGCCGGGCGCAGGACGCGAGGGCTGGCATCGACAGCCGCGTCGGCGGCAGGGCTCCTGCCCTGCAAGATGGCCGCGGCGTCTCCGCGGAGCAGCCGAGGCCACGCCCCCTGAAGATCTGTAAGGCCGCGCGGGCGGCAAGAGCCCAGCCTTAAAGGAACCCCTACAGGAAGTAGGGGGTTCCTTCCTGCAGCGTTTTTCCACTATTTAAGGCAAGGTCTGAGCCTTCAGACCTTGCCCTGGCTTTGGCTCAAGTGGTGTGTCTGTGTTTTGGTTCCTGTTCTGATTCCCTGTTTGTGATCCCTGGACTGGCTTTGGATTTTGCTTGGCTCCTGACCTTCGGACCGACTTTGGATTATTCTGGCTCTCAACCCCCGGACTGGCTTTGGTTTCTTCTGGCGCTCGACCCCTGGACTGGCTGCGGATTCTTCTGGTACTCGACCCTTGGACTGGCTGCGGATTCTTCTGGTTCCTGACCCCTGGACTGATTGCGGAGGACACTGGCTCTTGATCCCTAGCCTGGCGGTGGTATACTCTGTTTCTGGCTTTCCGGACTATCTCTGTTTCAGCTTCTGCTTTCACGACCTGCTGGAGGCGCCAGCTTCTGCTTTCACGACCTGCTGGAGGTGCCAGCTATCTGGATTAAATGACCCGCAGGAGGCGCCTGCATCCAGATTATCATCAAATACCTCCAGCAACCTACAGATTAGCCTCGCCCACCGACGAGAGAACTTCACCTTCTCGCCGGACCAAGGGTCCACCATCCAGGTCATAACATATCCGGTTTTAAAATAAATTGGGAGAAGTCGGAGCTGTTGAATGTTTCAGTTCCATTAGGTGCTGCTGAATCTATCCGAAAATCTCATCCATTTAAATGGGCCAAGGAAACAATTAAGTACCTGGGGATTTACACTGGCCAAGGGAGAGATTTATTCCAGTTAAACTATCCCCCCCTATTAACTAAAACATATAAAGATCTGGAAGAATGGGATCGGTACCATATATCCTGGTTGGGGCGACTAGCCGTTATAAAGATGAATGTAATGCCCAGGATTCTATATCTTCTGCAAACTCTCCCAATTGTAATCCCAACAAAAACCATTGATAAATGGCAAAGATGATTACTTAAATTCTTATGGAAGGCGAAGAGACCCAGGGTTAAGAAAGAAATGTTATACTTGCCTAAGTCCCAGGGTGGCTTGGGGATGCCGAATTTACTTTTATATCAAGGTGCGGCACAGCTAAAGGCTGCCGTGGAATGGCATAACATCCATCGACAGAAACCGTGGGTGCAGTTGGAACAGGCAATTATAGGTTCATTTCCTATATCAGCCTTACTATGGCAAAAATGAAATACCTGGCATCCAGCCGTGTATCTTCCGGAATCGATACAGGTTACACTAGAGGTGTGGGATCGATGGCAGAAACTGCTTGTTGGCCAATGACAGTACTTCAATAGCACACATCTCTATCACCATCGCTCATTCAGTCATGCAGCTCATGCCCCAGTCTTTAAGAAATGGAAGGCCCAGGGTGTGTTTCGGTTTTCTCATATCTGGGAACCAGGGGGGATGTTGTCTTTTCATACACTTAGCGAGCGATACCACCTAGAGCCCAGCAATATCTTTCCTTACCTCCAGATTAAGCATTTTGTTTCCCAAGCACGGATAAAAGAGGAGCTTACCTTGGGAATCACTTCATTTGAGTCCATGTGCATGCACGCAGACAAAGTGGGTAAGCACATTTCCCAAATTTATGGGATGCTAGTAGGTACTTTATCATTCCAGGCCTCCCATATTGTTGCATGGGAAAGGGACCTCCATGAGCTTTGGACAGTGGAGGATTGGAAGAGAATTACTCAGCAAATGGGAAAAGGCCTTATCTCTTCTCAACATATAGAAAACAGTTATAAAATGCTTTACCGGTGGTATTTGTCTCCAGACCGTGTCCACCATATACAATGTCCAGGTACATTTATACACATGTGGTGGGAATGTTCCAAGGTACAATCATTGTGGATGGCTATATCTCACTGGCTGACTTCCATACAGGCCGATTCAGTAAAGTCCGCTGGAGAGCGGGCGAATGCCCGCTCTCCCGGTGCGCGCACAGGCCACTCGCCTGTGCGCGCGATACAGTATTTAAATGAGGCCCAGCGGTAGAAACGGGCAAAAGGAGGCGCTAGGGACACTAACGCGTCCCTAGTGCCTCCTTTTTGACAGGAGCGGCGACTGTCAGCGAGTTTGACAGGCGACGCTCAATTTTGCCAGCGTCGGTTCTCGAGCCCGCTGACAGCCACGGGCTCGGAAACCGGACGCCGGCAAAATTGAGCGTCCGGTTTTTGACCCGACAGCTGCTGGCCGACTTCCAATTTTTTTCTTTTTTTTTTAACTTTTTTTACTCTTCGGGACCTCTGACTTAATATCACCATGATATTAAGTCGGAGGGTGCACAGAAAAGCAGTTTTTACTGCTTTTCTGTGCACTTTCCCGGTGCCGGAAGAAATTAGCGCCTACCTTTGGGTAGGCGCTAATTTCTGAAAGTAAAATGTGCGGCTTGGCTGCACATTTTACTTTCTGAATCGCGCGCGAATACCTAATAGGGCCATCAACATGCATTAGGTTCGGCGGGTTGGATTCGCGTTTTCCGCCCCTTACTGAATAAGGGGTAAGGGAAAACGCACGTCCAATTGCGGGTTAACAGTGCGCTCCACCGGAGCGCACTGTACTGTATCGGCCTGATACTTGGTAGGGAGATATCACTTTCATCATCCCAAGCATTGCTGAATAATGACGTCTCAGACCACTCGAAATTTCATAATGCCTTTATTAAATATGTCGTGACAGCCACGAGATGTGTTTTGGCTCGTTTCTAGAAAGATCCTCAGATTCCCGACATTCAGGAGATACAAAAACATGTTTTTCATATGCATACTTTAGGGAAAATTATAGCTCATAAACATAAGAACATATCTAAATTTACCAAAATATGGGAGGGTTATGAACAATGGTTATCTCAAAATCCTTCTGGCTGTTGATGGCATTCACTGATGTAAACCCGGATACTCTCGTTACTATAGGTTTATATTGAGACCCACTGCTTACATTATACAAAGTTCTCTTTTTATAGACCTGCAACTAATTCCATTAAGACAATGGAATGCTTCACCATGTTCTTCTATTATCATATCTTACTATTCTATGTAATATGGGGAGGGGGGGTGTGAGGAGAGGGTTTGGAAAGGGTTCTATTAATAATATTGGTATAGCTATATTTTGCTAGACTTTGGTATCTGTACATGTATTCATTGACTATAGTAATTTTGAATGGTACTGTTGAACTTGATGTGTGCACTGTTTGTTAGCTGCCAATAAAGAAAAATTTACAAATTGAAAAAAAAAAAAAAGAAGAGAACAGGCAAAGGAGAAATGCTTTTAAGATGGGGGAACTGAAATTTATGAGATATAGATTGGAAAGAGCAATCTGCAGGATCAGCTGGAAGAGTGGTAAACAACTTTGGTCCCTGAGTGCCACAAACTGGTTGGGTTTTCAAACTATCCATAATGAAAAATGTTTGAGATGTATTTACAAGCAATGAAGGTGGTGATTGCAAATGTATCTCATGAATATTCATTGTGAATATTTTGAAAACAGTACCTGAGGACTGGAGTTGTTTACCCCTGAACTAGAAGTAGAGGGATACTGGAGTCAACACTGGACCTGGTTCTGAAAACTGGAGATAATGTTATTGAAAAGTGATTGGGGACAAGCTTCAGTTCAGTGATCACCAAATATTGTGATGCAATGTAAATACTTGGTTAAGACCAATTTATACTAGAACAAGGATCTTAGAGTTTAGAAAAGCTAACTTTAAGAAAATGAATGATTATGTTACAGACCTTGTCAGGAGTAGGGAATCTAAGAGATACAGAGGAAATATGGACAGCTGTAAAAAAAAGGAGCACTGAAATGGAAACATACAGTATTTTTGTATCATGCATGCTAGCTAAGGGAGAAGTTTAAACAGCCCAATGTGGTTCACTAAAAAGAGTAAATAACAGAAAAAGTAAGAGCCAAAAAAAAAAATAATAACATTCAGAATAGACAAACAGATGCAAAAGGAGGAAGAGGACAGGCAAAATTACTAGAAAAACAAAGGGAGACAAGAAGAGCAACTAGATTGGCAAAGGCACAAATAGAATAAATTGCCTCATAAAAACATAGCAACATAGTAATGACGGCAGAAAAGGATCAAATGGTTTATCCAGTCTGCCCAGCAAGCTTCATACTGTAATATCTACCATGCCGTGTAAGTCAGCCCCAAGTTTCTCTTAAGGGTAGAACATGCAGTTATCCCCAAACCTTATGATAAGGGTAGAATTATTTGCAATAAAAAACCAAGCAACTGTTAAACCCATAAAAAATTACTGGTAGTAAAATTTTTGTGGGTGAGGAGCCTTCCTGAAAATTCCAGCAATGCTAACTTGCTTTACTTTTGGGCTTGGCTGTAGAAGCAGTTCTGTGCTTTTTCCCTTTTGACTGCATATTGATATCCAACTCTCTGGTCACCGAATCAAAGAAATTGATCAGATTCATCTGACGAGATTTACCTCTGGTAAAACCATGCTGCCTTGGTTCTTGCAATCCATTGCATTCCAAAAATTGCACTATCCTCTGTTGGGAATCAGGAGGTGGATCCTTGGTCCAACCGGCAGAGAGAGACTGACGTGGATCTCCGCTTGATGGCGTAGGTCGGTAGGCGGTATCGCCGCTGCGGGAGAATGGCTCTTCACCCTGGAGATCCGTGACCCCTCCAGGAGGGTCCTGTGGAGGCCCGGACCGCTGGAACTTAGGTGGCTTTGCCCTGGAAGTCTGCGGTCCCCCCAGGAGGAGCCCGTAGGGACTCGGACCGCTGGGACTTAGGAGAGCGGCAGGAGGCATAGACAAGTAGACAGACCAGGTTCAAGGCAGGCGGCTGAAGGCGTGGACGAGTAAACAGACCAGGTTCAAGGCAGGCGGCTGAAGGCATAGACGAGTAGACAGACTAGGTTCAAGGCAGGCGGGCAACAGGAACAGGCGTGCAGGATCTGGCAGGCAGGCGAGCAGGAACAAGCGGGCTGGATCGGGCAGGCAGGCAACAGGAACAAGCGGGCAGGATCAGGCAGGCAGGCGAGCAGGAACAAACGGGCAGGATCAGGCAGGCAGACGAGCAGGAACAAGCAACTTACTACTCACAGGAGTCGACCACGTTGCAAGGCAAAGTTCCGGGTTTAGACGCCGGGGTTAAATCCCCCCTGGCATCTGACGTCATCGCGGGGGCCAGCAAGGCTTTCGCGCCGGAGGCCCTTTAAAAGGATGCCCTCCGCGCGCGTGCGCGAACCTAAGGGGTGGGGTCAGCAGTGTTCAGCGACGTCTCCCTCGTGGAGACGCTGCGATGCAGGCCCAAACAGGCCCAGCGGATCCAGCGGCTCGGGTGGTGTCCCGCGGGGTAGAGAAGGTAAGGGTCCAGTCGCGAGGTGCGCGACCGGAACCGCAACAGTACCCCCCTTCTTACGCCCCCTCCGCAGGGAACCGGGTTTACCCGGGTTGTCGGTGAAACTGGAGCAACAAGGATTTATCCAAAATATTTCGAGTGGGTTCCCAAGTGTTGTCCTCTGGTCCACAGCCCTCCCAGGCCAGAAGGTACTCTCAGCGTCGACGATGAAAGCGTACGTCTAATACTTCATGCACTTGATAGGTTGCCTTGTCTTGTACCGTGGAAGCGACTGGATCAGGTTCAGGATGATGAAATTTGGAGAGCCTCACTGGTTTCAACAAAGATACGTGAAACACGTTGTGGACACGCATCGAGGAAGGTAGGCGAAGTCGGTAAGACACCAGCCCTATCCTCTCTGCTACCCGGAACGGTCCACAATATTTGGGCGCCAATCTCCGGGACGGACCAGGTAGATGGAGATTCTTGGCGCTCAACCAGACTCTATCCCCAGGCAAGAAGACCGGTGCTGGCGCCGATGACAGTCGGCCACCTTTTGAGATCGTTTCGCTGCTTCTGAGAGCTGTAGTTGAACGGTTCTCCAAAGGTTATGTGCAAGATGGACTGCAGATTGTGCTGCCGGCGATGGAACAGGCGTAGGTATAGGAACCGGAGGTCTGAGTTGCCGCCCAAACACAACCTGGAAGGGAGATTTCCCAGTAACTGAGTGTGAGTGATTATTATAAGAAAACTCAGCCCATGGGAGTAGCGCCGTCCAATTATCTTGTCTCTGGTTTGCAAAGCTATGAAGAAAGACTTTCAACGACCGGTTCATCTGTTCTGTTTGCCCATTGCTCTGGGGTGGAACGCAAGTAGACAGTTTTAACTGTACCCCGAACTTCTTGCATAATGCTCGCCAATACCGGGCAGTGAACTGGGGTCCACGGTCGGACACTATGCTTTGCGGAAGGCCATGTACTCGAAAGATGTGCTGGGTGCAGTCGGAAGATGTGCTGGGTGCAGTCGGAAGTGCTGGGTGCAGTCGGAAGTTTGGGCAGAGGAACCAGGTGGACCAATTTGGAAAAACGGCCCACCGTGACCCAAATGACCGTATTTCCCTCCGAGGGTGGCAGTTCCACCATAAAATCAGTGGCTATATGGGTCCAAGTCTCGGCTGGTATTGGTAAGGGCTGTAGGAGTCGCCAGGGACGACTGTTTAAAGGCTTCTGCCTGGCACATGTGGGGCAAGAATCCACGTAGAGTTGAACATCCCGCTTTACGTTGGGCCACCAATAATAGCGGTTAAGGAGGTCTAGAGTTCTCTTCCTGCCCGCATGTCCCCCCGTGAGGGAATCATGAGCCAAAATTAAGACCTTTTTGCGGTGTCTTCGTGGGACGACCACTCTCTCCAGGGCAGTAACCATGGTGCTGGACAGGTTGACCTTAGTGGAGTCAATGATGTACTGTGGCGGTTCTTCCTTTTCCTCCATGATGGAGTTGTGCGATAAAGCATCCGCTCTGATGATTTTTGAAGCTGGCTGGTATCGGAGTGTGAAATTAAATCGATTAAAGAACAGAGACCAGCAGGCCTGCCTGGGATTCAATCGTTGAGCTTGGCATAAGAACTCCAGGTTTTTGTGATCCGTATACACTGTGATGGGGTGGTTGGCTCCCTCCAGCCAGTGTCGCCACTCCTCAAATGCCAGCTTGATGGCCAAGAGTTCTTTGTCCCAATACTGTAATTGCACTCGGCAGGGCTAAATTTCCTGGAGATCTATGAACAGGGCATCAACCGACCTGCGCTAGAGACTTGGCTCAGTACAGCTCCTACTGCTATGCTGGAGGCGTCTACCTCTACAGTGAATGGACGGAGGGGGTCTGGGTGATGAAGACAGGTCTCCAGCAGGAAGGCCTCCTTGAGTTTCTCGAAGGCCTGACAAGCCTCATCGAGCCACACTCGAGCGTCCACACCCTTTTTAGTCAATGCCGTGAGGGGTGCTACTAAGCGTGAGTATTGAGGTATAAAGTGTCTATAGAAGTTTGCGAACCCCAGGAACCGTTGCAGGGCCTTGAGGCCCGTGGGGCGCGGCCACCCCTTAATGGCTGACACTTTCTCTGGGTCCATGTGAAACCCTGCTGCGGAGATGATGTATCCCAGAAATGGCAATGATTCTCTTTCAAACAAGCATTTCTCTAGTTTTGCATATAAATGGTTGTCCCGGAGAATCTGCAACACTTGCCTCACATGCTGACGATGAGAGTTCAAATCCTTTGAGTAAATGAGAACGTCATCTAAATACACGATGACGGAGGAGTTCAGCATTTCCCGCAATATTTCGTTCATTAAGTGCTGAAAGACGGCTGGGGCATTACATAGACCAAATGGCATTACTAGGTACTCGTAATGCCCTTCCCGGGTGTTAAAGGCCGTCTTCCATTCATCCACAGGATGGATCTGGACCAGGTTGTATGCCCCTCTTAGGTCCAGCTTGGTAAAGACTCTGGCTCCTTGAAGTTTGTCCAGGAGTTCAGGGATCAGCGGCAATGGATAACAATCCTTCTTAGTGATGGCGTTCAATCCCCGGTAATCGATACAAGGTCTCAGAGACCCATCCTTCTTCCCCACGAAGAAAAACCCCGCCCCAGTGGGGGATTTGGAGGGACAGATAAACCCCTTGGCGAAGTTCTCAGTGATATATTCTGTCGTTGCTTTCGTTTCCGGGCGAGACAAGGGATACACCCTTCCCCGGGGTGGCGTGGTACCTGGTAGAAGCTCTATTGCACAGTCGAACGGACGATGTTGCGGTAAGATCTCTGCCTTTTCCTTAGAGAATACGTCTGCGAACTCCTCGTATGGGGTTGGTAGTGACAAGTCCGTCTGTGCCAAGGTTACTTGCCGGATCTGAGGAGTTTTGATACAGTTTCGAAGGCAATGAGAACTCCACTGAGCGATCTGCAAAGAGTCCCAATGGATTACCGGAGAGTGTTTTCGCAACCAGGGTAGTCCGAGAACCACAGGATGTGTACTGCTTTTTCCAGGATCAGGAACGAGATTTTCTCTGTGTGCAGGATCCCTGTCTGCAAGGTAACGGGTGCGGTGACCGTCGAAATGCTGCCAGGAAGCACCGTGCCCCGGATGGAAGTAATCAGCAGTGGTCGTACATGGGGTCGCGTGGGGATCTGGAGTTGTTGTACTAGCTCTTGGAGAATAAAGTTCCCCCCTGCACCGGAGTCGATGAAGGCCAAGGTCTCGAACGAGCCTCCCGGGTACTTCAGGGTTATAGGTACAGTACATTGAGGAGCAGAAGTGATACAACCTAGAAGTAGCTCCCCGGATCCTTCTAGGCTTTGGAGTTTTCCGCCCTCTCCTTACACTGGTTCAGGAAGTGGCCTTTCCCACCGCAGTATAGGCAAAACCCCAGTGTTCGGCGGCGGCGTTTCTCCTCAGGGGATAATGAAGTACCCAATTGTATGGGTTCCTCCGTGGGGTGTTCCGGGGTACCGAGGCGGCTTTGGTAGTCGGCATCAGAGGCCTAGCGAAGGCGGGAGCCAGGGGGACCATTCGACGCGACGGTCTCCCTTCCTTGGCCCTTTGCTGGAGCGCCGATAAATGCGCCTGGCGACATCAATTAGGGCGTTGAGGTCCTCGGGGAGGTCTCGAGTGGCTAGCTCATCTTTGATCCTCGCCGCGAGACCTTCTAGGAATACTCCCCTTAAGGCGTCGTCACGCCACCCGACTTCCAGCGCCAAGGTGCGAAATTCGAGGGCGTACTCTGCCAAGGGATGCGCACCCTGGCGTAGCTGAAGCAACTCCGAGGTTGCGGAGGCCATGCGAGCAGACTCATCAAAGGCCAATTTGAAATTCTCCACAAATAGCGACAGATTATGGAGCATGGAGTCATTCCACTCCCACATGGGTGAAGCCCAATGCAACACCCTTCTGTCCAAGAGGGAGAAGATGTAGGCCACTTTAACAGAGTCCGTGGGGAACTGTGCGGGCAGCAATGAGAACCGCACGAAGCACTGGTTCAGAAAACCCCGACAGGCTTTCGCGTCCTCAGAAAAGCGGGATGGAGCTGGAAGCTGGGTGGGAGTGTGGATAGTCACCACCGGAGGTGGTGTCAGTTCTCGGGCCGGTTCCAGAACCTCGGCGTCTAGCCGGTTAGCCAAGCGTTCTACTGTAGCCGCCAAGGCGTCCAAACAGTGCTGTTGCTGCTGTATCCGCTGTGCTATCCCAGGTATAGCTTGAAGACCAGCGAGATCCGCCGGATCCATGGCTTTACAAACTGTTGGGAATCAGGAGGTGGATCCGTGGTCCGACCGGCGGAGGGGGACTGACATGGATCTCCGCTTGATGGCGTAGGTCGGTAGGCGGTATCGCCGCTGCGGGAGAATGGCTCTTCACCCTGGAGATCCGTGACCCCTCCAGGAGGGTCCTGTGGAGGCCCGGACTGCTGGGACTTAAGGTGGCTTCTCCTTGGAAGTCCGCGGTCCCGCCAGGAGGAGCCCATAGGGACCCGGACCACTGGGACTTAGGAGAGCGGCAGGAGGCGTAGACGAGAAGACAGACCAGGTTCAAGGCAGGCGGCTGAAGGCGTGGACGAGTAAACAGACCAGGTTCAAGGCAGGCGGCTGAAGGCATAGACGAGTAGACAGACTAGGTTCAAGGCAGGCGGGCAACAGGAACAGGCGGGCAGGATCTGGCAGGCAGGCGAGCAGGAACAGGCGGGCAGGCAACAGGAACAAGCGGGCAGGATCAGGCAGGCAGGCGAGCAGGAACAAACGGGCAGGATCAGGCAGGCAGACGAGCAGGAACAAGCAACTTACTACTCACAGGAGTCGACCACGTTGCAAGGCAAAGTTCCGGGTTTAGATGCCGGGGTTAATTTGAATTCTTATATACCGATATTCCTGTAAAGTATACTGATCATACCGGTTTACAGTGTAACAGAACTGTTGCGAGAGGCGATTACATAGAACATAAAACGTTAGAACATTGGAACAATTTGTACATAAATATAACCTGCTGATAAATAAAATATTAAATAGAATATAACCTGCTGTTAAATAAAATATTAGAGTATCAGAACAATGGGAACATTGGGAGGGTACATGAAGAAAAGGAGACTTTATGAACTAAAAGCGAGGTAACTATGGGTTGTTGTTGCTGTGATATTGTAAAAGACTACAGCCCAGAGGAAAAAAGGGGGGGCTCCCCTGACGGCCACGGGAATTGTGTCGAGAGTGGAGTGTGAAGCATTTATCCTCGTGTCTTAGTCCATGTCCTTCGAGATGCGTCGGAGTGAGTTTGAGTTTCCGGGAAGGCTTGCATGAAGAGCCACGTCTTCAGGTTTTTTTTGAAGGTTTGGTGACTAGGTTCTTGCCGTAAGTCTGGTGGAAGAGAATTCCATAGAGTGGGTCCTGCTGTTGAAAATGCTCGTTTTCTTAGCGAGGATTTGGCCGGTGGGGTGTACAGGGAGCCTTTGTACGCTCTCCTGACTGGTCTGTCTGAGGTGTGTGGACGGAGTTGACTACTGAGCTTGAGAGGGGCGATGTTGTGGATGTCCTTGTGGATCATCATGAGGACTTTGAAGGATATTCTAAATTCTGTTAAATCCCCCCTGGCGTCTGACGTCATCGCAGGGGGCCGGCAAGGCTCATGCCGGAGGCCCTTTAAAAGGATGCCCTCCGCGCGCACCTGCCTAAGGGGCGGGATCAGCAGTGTTCAGCGGCGTCTCCCTCGTGGAGACGCCGCAATGCAGGCCCGAACGGGCCCAGTGGATCCGGCGGCTCGGGTGGCGTCCCGCGGGGTAGAGAAGGTAAGGGTCCGGTCGCGCACCTCGCGACCGGAACTGCAACAATCCTCTGTTTTAGCAGTGATTCCATTAGTTTGCTCACCACAGACTAATTGACCTATAGCTCCTCCTTACTTCCACTTTTATGAATAGGAAACACTTATGCCCTTTTCCAGTCCTCCAGAACTAATGCAGACTCTTAAGAAAGCATTGAATCCAAAAATATTTGCTCATGAGTAAAGGTTTTTGCACACAGCAACCTAATCCTTGGAGGGAACATTGAAGAGGAGTGTTAAACTGGGGTGAATGCATTGGAATCTGTGCTTTTGTGGCCCCCTAGCAGACACATCCTTACGCTGCAGGAAGGACTCCAATAGCCCCAAGCAGCGTCTGCTGCACATCAGCGGGAAGCATCATCAGCGTGCATCTGCTGGCACAGAGGACGGGGCTGTTTATTTGTATCTTCCTGCACAGTGTAGAGGAATCAATGGTAGATGGGAAGATATGACTGTCACCATCACAAGGTGCTTCGGAGGGTTAGGGAGATAGGAGGAAGCATGTAGTTTCCTGGGGTCTTGGTGCCTGGGAGGAAGGGAGAATGCTTGTTGATAGAATCTTGGTTGGAAGGGAAAGAACTTGTGGGTTTTTTTGGGGGAGGGGGTCATAGAATGTGGAGAGATTACTTGAGGGGTCATGGTGGAGAGGCTGCATGAGGTGTTTTGGGAGAAGGGGAAAAGGTGTCATGGAGTCTTTTGGGGAAGTGCAGAATAGAATCTCAATCTTGAGGAAGGGAACCCCTCTTATTCTTCAGTAGATAGGGAGCCCCTTTCTGGCTGATTCATCCTAGGCCCCCCACCCCTCTAAGGTCATCCCTGGTGTAGTCTATCCCGGTATCTACTGAAGAGTGGAACAAGCCTTCAGGGCTTTTGTCAACAGTTAAGAAGAGAGGGAGAGACCCGATGTGATTCAGAGAGTGTGTGAGTAATAGAGCATGTAAGAAAGAGGGAATGTGAGAGTGTAGGTGGTATGAGACAATAAGACCATGTATGAAACAGAACATGTGAGTTGTGTGTGAGAGAGTATGTGTAAAAGAATGAAAGTGTATGTGTATGAGAAAGCAAGAGCATGTATGAGAGAGCGTGCATTTGTACGTGTGTGTGTGTGTGTGTGTGTTAGAGAGAGAGAGCATGTATGATTGAGTGTGTGTGTGTGTGTGTGTGAGAGAGACAACATGTACGACAGTGATTTTATTGTTTGTTTTATGAGGAATGGTGATTCTATTTTTCCATTAATGTACTGCATAGAGTCTGGCTTGTAGTGGTCTCCAGTTTAATTTTTGTCTGAATATTTTTATTTATACTTTTTGATCCCTTTATCGTGTATCTGGTGAGGATTTGTGTGTGTTCTGCATGTGTGACTAGAGGTGAAGAATTCTGCTAGCAGGTTGTTTCTGTGTAGGGATCTATGGTGGCCTGGCGTTCTGTTTTCCCAATAGGAGATGCATTGAAGATTTAGGGCCCAGTGTAATATTTGCAGTGTTGCTGTCCCACTAATCCAAGACAAGCTTAGGGTGACTGGAAATCAAAATATTTCAGGTATGGGGAATTTTTACGTCTTTATTATTTTTGATTAATTAATGTTATTCTAGTCATCAGCTTGTTGGAAATGTTCTTATTAGTATGATTTCACTAGTTTAAGTAAAGGGATCCAGAGGAGACAGAGAGGGAGTGAACTGTGGATTTTTGTGGGGACGAGGGGGGAGGGGTGCCACTGGTAGTATCCACCCTGGGTGCCACATACTTTAGGTACACCACTGCTTTTAGTTGATCTTCCTTCTCAAGGGTGGTTTTGCACTGATCATATCTGAGGTGTCATCTGATGTGCCAGACTTGAAACTCCGATTATTTCTTGTCTCTGCTAAGTCCTGAATAAATCTGGAGAAAAATGTGAATAGAGGAAGGCAATGTTATTCTCTGTATCTTGAACCTAGGGAAATCCATGTTTCCTGTAGGCTGTGTGGCAGTTTCTTCACAACTGAATTTACTCCATGAGCAGTGTCCAGAAAACCGAGGCCTGGGAGATATGGCCACTTCCAGTTCTAGAAGCAAATCTCCAAATTTTTGTAGCCTATTGTTGTCTCTGTATGAGATTTTTGTAAAATTCTGAATTCTTCTGAGAAAAGCATCTTCAGTGACATCAGGACTGGCATAGAACCTCTCAATTCTTTTCCATATGATTGTTAGACATGTTGAGGGATTATCTATCTGCACTGACCTTAATTTATTCACATGTTCTGAGGACTCATTCTGCAGTCATTTTACTAACAGATCCATTTCTTTGCTTCTGGTGACATTCAGGTCTCAGATGACATTTCTGAATGTAAATTTCCATGCTCTGTAGTTCTCAGGACAGTTGTCAAATACAGTGATTTCTCAAGCCGCGTTAGGGCTTTAATGCACATTATATTGCGTGATATACGTAATATTTTCCATCTTCCCATTTACAATCTTCCCTATTACAATGACTGTCTTTGCATGCAATTTGCGTCCATGAATAATACAAATCCATGCAAAGAAGGTCATGCATAGATAATTCGATGTTAATTTTTTATTGCAGTTGACCGAGAAGGTGGTCAACTGAGATAAAATAACATCTCATTGAAATTTGTTAGATGTGCAGGGGGAGGTAGGCCCAGGATGCTAATGTGGGTCTCGAGGCTCTCACCCACATTTAAAATGGCAGAAAATAACAAAAAAAAAAAAAAATAGCGGCAAACGCAGAAGTGGAGTGGGTGTCAGTGCTGAATCCCATCTCAACCCAGGGCCACTGGTCAAAGTGGCCCTGACTCCCCCAAAACCAAAACAAGAAAAAAATTTAGCTGTGCAGCGACGGCCCCCCAGCCCCGTCCCACCAAATCCAACATGAAGCCCCCCCCTCCCAGTCATTAAATAAGAACATAAGAACATAAGAAATGCCATGCTGGGTCAGACAAAGGGTCCATCAAGCCAGCAACCTGTTTCCAACAAAGGCCAAACCAGGCCACAAGGACCTGGCAAGTACCCAAACACCGAGAAGATCCCATGTTACTGATGCCAGTAATAGCAGAGGCCAATGCCTAAGTCAACTTGATAGCTTCTCCTCCAAGAACTTATCCAAACTTTTTTTTAAACCCAGCTACACTAACTACACTAACCACATCCTCTGGCAACAAATTCCAGAGCTTAATTGTGAGTTGAGTGAAAAAGAATTTTCTCCGATTAGTCTTAAATGTGCTACTTGCTAACTTCATGGAGTGCCCCCCCCAGTCCTTCTATTAACTGAAAGTGTAAATAACCGATTCACATCTACTCGTTCAAGACCTCTCATGATTTTAAAACACCTCTATCATATCTCCTCTCAGCCGTCTCTTCTCCAAACTGAACAGCCCTAACCCCTTCAGCATTTCCTCATAGGGGAGCTGTTCCATCCCCTTTATCATTTTGGTTGCCCTTTATCATTTTGGTACCTTCTCCATCGCAACTATATCTTTTCTGAGATACGGCAACCAGAATTGTACACAATATTCAAGGTGCGGTCTCACCATGGAGCGATACAGAGACATTATGACATTTTCATTTCATTAACCATTCTCTTCCTAATAATCCCTAACATTCTATTTGCTTTTTTTGACTGCTGCAGGACACTGAGCCGACAATTTCAAATTATTATCCACTATAATGCCTAGATCTTTTTCCTGGGTGGTAGCTCCTAATATGGAACCTAACATCGTGTAATTACAGCAAGGGTTATTTTTCCCTATATGCAACATATTGCGCTTGTCGACATTAAATTTCCTCTGCCATTTGGATGCCCAATCTTCCAGTCTTGCAAGGTCCTCCTGTAATGTATCACAATCCGCTTCTGATTTAACTACTCTGAATAATTTTGTATCATCCACAAATTTGATAACCTTACTCGACGTATTCCTTTCCAGATCATTTATAAATATATTGAAAAGCACCGGTCCAAGTAGAGATCCCTTAGACACTCCACTGTTTACCCTTTTTCCACTGAGAAAACTGACCATTTAATCCTGCTCTCTGTTTCCTGTCTTTTAACCAGTTTGTAATCCACGAAAGGACATCGCCTCTTATCCCATGACTTTTTAATTTTCTTAGAAGCCTCTCATGAGGGACTTTGTCAAACGCCTTCTGAAAATCTGAAAATCCAAATACCGGTTCACCTTAAACCACATGTTTTTTAACCCCTTCAAAAAAAAGAAGCAGATTTGTTAGGCAAGACTTCCCTTGGGTAAATCCATGTTAACTGTGTTCCATTAAACCATGTCTTTCTATATGCTCTATGATTTTGATCTTTAAAATAGTTTCCACTATTTTTCCCAGCACTGAAGTCAGGCTCACTGGTCTATACTTTCCCGGTTTACTATATTATAATTGAAATTTAAATTTTCTCCTGGCTTTCTTAGGGCCAAGGCCATACCCAACACCTTACAATAGACCTAATACTATATGGGTTCCATGTGACTTTTTTCCTTTTTTTGCAGGGTTTTCTGGTTGGCACTACAGCAAATTTATTTATTTATTTATTTATTTATTTATTTGCTTTTATATACCGACATTCGATCGAGATATCACATCAGTTTACATATAACTGAGGGGTAGATTTTTTTAAAAAGCTCGATCGCGTACTTTTGTTTGCGCAGTAGGCGCAAACAAAAGTACGCTGGATTTTATAAGATACGCGCATAGCCGCACGTATCCTCTAAAATCCTGGATCGGCGCGCGCAAGGCTGCCGATTTTGGGCAGCCTGTGCGCGCTGAGCCGCGCAGCCTGCCCCCGTTCCCTCCGAGGCCGCTCCGAAATCGGAGCGGCCTCGGAGGGAACTTCCTTTCGCCCTCCCCTCCCCTTCCCCTCCCTTCCCCTACCTAACCCACCCCCCCGGCCCTATCTAACCCCCCCCCCTTACCTTTGTCCCTAGATTTACACCTGCGAGAAGCAGTCGTAAATCTACGCACGCCAGCAGACTGCTGGC
The DNA here is from genome assembly GCF_901001135.1 of Rhinatrema bivittatum. Lineage (NCBI taxonomy): Eukaryota > Metazoa > Chordata > Amphibia > Gymnophiona > Rhinatrematidae > Rhinatrema > Rhinatrema bivittatum. The sequence goes on along the minus strand of NC_042617.1, from coordinate 232,407,704 downwards.
GCGCGGTCTTCCGACCCGGGGGCTGGTCCAGAGGCCTGGACCACGCCCCCGGGCCGGTGCCACGCCCCCGGTCCCGCCTCCGCGCGTTAGTTTCAGACGGCCGCGTGGGTCCAGGCGGCCGGCGGCGGCGGGAGCCGGGTGGTCGCGTGTTAAATCTAGGCCGCGGGCGGGTGGGCGCCTGTTCCAGGCGGCGGCGGGGGGACACGCGTTAGATCGAGACGGCTGGTGGGCGGCGGGTGGTCGCGTGTTAAATCTAGGCCGGGTCCGCACAGGCGCGCATTCATTCACTGCCGGTGGGGGCTGCCGGAGGAGGCAGCCCCCACCGGCAGTGAATGAATTCATTCATCCAGGTGGAGGAGCCGGCTGCTTTCGCCACCGGCTCCTCCACCTGGATGAATGAATGCGCGCCTGTGCGACCCCTGCGATTCGGCGCTCAAGGCGTGACGTCACGGCATGTGACTGCCTTGAGCGCCGAATCGCAGGGGTCGCACAGGCGCGCATTCATTCATCCAGGCGGAGGAGCCGGTGGCGAAAGCCGCCGGCTCCTCCGCCTGGATGAATGAATTCATTCACTGCCGGTGGGGGCTGCCGGAGGAGGCAGCCCCCACTGGCAGTGAATGAATGCGCGCCTGTGCGGACCCGGCCTAGATTTAACACGCGACCACCCGCCGCCCGCCGGCCGTCTCGATCTAACGCATGTCCCCCCGCCGCCGCCGCCGCCTGGAACAGGCACCCACCCGCCCGCGGCCTAGATTTAACACGCGACCACCCGGCTCCCGCCGCCGCCGGCCGCCTGGACCCACGCGGCCCTCCGACAGGTATTTAAAAATTTTTATTTTTTCTTCTGACAGGTTTATGTGTCCCACATCATTACATTTTCTCGATCATCTCTGTATCGCTTTTTTTTTAAATTGTGTTTTATTGTTTTTGAGTATCTTAAGCGGTGTCGATGGATTTGTTACTAGACTCACAGTCCTAACTCCTACTAGGGGGAGGCGGTAAACTAACACGTTACGGCCGCGGCAAAACAGTGCGTTACTAATGAGAGAACCTGAGTGCCCGTTACGGTATCGGAGGGGAATAGCTAATTCCTTCATTATACAGCTAATTCGTTCATTTACATGCCGGGTGCGGGAAGGGTTACACGTCTGTTTTAAGAAGCGCTACGGACGCGCAAAACTGGAGACTGTATCGCTGGTTTGCCTTACGCGTCCGAATTGTGCGCAGCGAGCTCGTTACAGACGAGAAATCTTCAACTGAACTTTACTGTATCGAGCTGTATGTTTCAAAGTTTAAATATAGACTTTTGCTGGAGGCCTTGACAGCATCAACTTAAACCCTGTGAAGCTAGAATTTTTCTAGCTGAAAGGAGATTTATTTTAGTATTAACACCAAACCTATAAACAGTATTTGCATAATTTATGGTAAGTGTTAAATCTGTTTTTAGAATTACTTGATTTCAAAGTCACTAAGTGGCAGAGAATCCTGTTGATTGTATGATGTCTTATATTTTAGTTAGGTTTCAAAGACCTTAAATAATTCTGCCAGCCAGGCACTGCTTAAAATTATTATTGTTATTTGTATAGTACTACCAGTTATATGCAATGCTTTACAGATACACATAATAGACCCTGATTTTTGAAATTTTATAATCTATAAAGATAGACACGGAGGATAAAACATATTTGGCAGCAGAGGGGGTCTTTGTGTAAAACAGTGAGGTCTCTTGAGAATCTCAGAGCTGGAGTACTGGACAGATTCTAACTAAAGACAGAGATTGCCCTACCCAATTAGGTAACTTGGCAGAAAAGTCTTTCCCCTAGAAGCAATCTATATAGGAAATGCAAAGCAAGGGGTGAATGTGAAAGGGGAGATTGAATAAGGTAGGACAGATAATGTTCTCAAAAGTCTTTAACTACCTGCAATTGAGAAAAGACACCTGGAATTCTTACAATTTCAAAAATAAAGATTAATGTAGCATGATTACAATTCAATTTCTGATCAGAGTACCACATTTTGCTCAATCTTTCTGAATAGAAAAAGATCCTCACTGGGATTTCAGTAAATCATAATTCTCCCAGTCACTTGTAAATTATCCATTCTTCAAAGATTATACCGTTCATTCATGAAAAGGTTCATGGTGGTCTGACATAGCCTCCCAACTTGTGCTTCTCCACACTCTTACCTCTGTGACTATATCTGTTCTCTGACCCACATGGATTGCGTGACTCCCACAACTGTGTTGTCTGTGTAGCAGGCTGTACAGGGGGCAATTAAGTGGGGCCTGTTCTCCTTACCTTTCACACCACTCAATAGGTCCAGCACCACATGATCTGTGGTCCCTCTCCTCGGCTGCCCCAGTGCAGCACAATGGTACAGTGCCATATTCATGTAGCTCTGCATGCTACGTGCCATCCATCCGTGCATATGCACATTGCCATGTTTAAACAAATACCACATGAACAAACCAACTAGCTATAAAATATAATAATCAGTTGGTTTGTTTGCCAACACAGACTGGCAAACCTACTGAGGAGAATGGATGAAAGTTGGGAATGGATGAAAGTCCTCAGGTAAGTAAAATATTTAATACATATAGAAATGGAGTAAAGGACAACTCTGGAAAGCTATGTACATTAATGTTCACAGTATGGGAAATAAGTCCCATATCTTTAAGGAGTTGTGGTAGAAGCTGACTTGGATTTAGTGGCTGTCATGGTGACATAGCACCCACAGAACTATGACTGTGATATAATTGTAGTATATTAGCCTACAATCTATTCAGGAAGGACTGGGTAGGAATAAAGGGAGGAGGCACTGTGGGAGGAACTGTAAATAAAAAAATATTTAAGCAACAAAATTGCAGGGCTTAAAAGGTAAAGAGGAGGTACTGTGAGTTAATCTGGAAAGAGGGAATGGAACATCTATTTATATTGGTATAAAATACAGATCTCCATTGCAAACAATAAATGGATAGAGATTTAATGGAGGATAATCACAAAATTGCTATCAAAGGGTACTATTTCTAGGTGATTTCAATCTGCTAGATGTAGATTGGGTCATCCTAGATGCAGTGGCTTCTAGAAGCAGGGAGATCCCGAATTCTCTGCTGGAGAACTGTGCTGTCAATGGGTAATGGAACCAACATGTGAAGGGGTGATACTGGACTTGGTGCTTACCAATGGTGACATTGTTTTTGATGTTATAGTGGATGATCATCTGGGATTCAGTGATCACATGAAGGAGTGGCTCTTTCTTAGAAAGCAGAAGATGAAAGGTCATTCAAAGACGAGTGTCCTAGATTTCAGGCATAATAACTTTGTTAAAATGGGGGACTACTTCAAGGAGTCATTAACTAGATGGGAAACTCTAGGGGAAGTAAAAGAACAGTGAGCAAAGCTAAAAAAGGCAACTCAACTTTTTGTTAGGAAAGTAAAAAAAAACAGAGGAAAAAAGGCCACTATTGTTGTGGTTGTGGACCCTTGGGCCGGCCGAGACGGTAGATGTAATACTCTGGGAACCCACAGGAAGTGTCCCAGCTGGGAGGCAGTGCTGAAGCGACTCTGGAGAAGACTTCACCACTGGAAGCCCGAGGTCCCCCCCAGGAGGAGCCCGTAGGAACCCGGGCTTCTTGGACTTAGGTGGGACCCTATGCGACCAAGGATCTGAGCAGAGTCCGGAGAGGTGGACGAAGAGGACGGCTGGACCCAGGGGCTGGAAGAGTCTTCACTCTCGGAAGCCCGTGGCTCCCCCGGGAGGAGCCCGTGAGAGCCCAAACCGCTGGGACTTAGGAGAATCTTCTGGGCCAGCGAGTACCGGATACCTGAGGGTGGAAGACGCCGAGTCGGAGTCCAGGAGTGAAGCCGGGTCAGAAGCCAGGAGTCAGAGGTCCAAACCGAAGCCAGGGGCGAAAGCTGAAGACAGAGTCATGGGACGTAGCCGGGTCGGAAGCCAGAGGTCAGAAGTCAAATCCAAAACCAGGAGCGGAAGCTGAAAACGTAGTCAGAAGACGAAGCCGGGTCCGAAGCCAGAAGTAGAAGACAAACCAAAGCCAGGAGCGGAAGCTGAAGACATAGCCAGGGAACGGAGCCAGGTCAGAAGCCAGAAGACAGCAGAGACGATCCAGAGACCAAAGCAGCAACTAGAGACTCAGGTGAACTGAGCGAACCTCGCTGCAAGGCGAGGTACAGCTGCAGCTGCCGGGTTTAAATAACCTGGCAGCGTCTGACGTCATCCGGGGGGCTGTGCGAGGTTTCCTGCGCTGGCCCCTATAAATCTGAAGGCCCCAGCGTGCGCGCGCACCTAGAGGGTGGGGCCAACTGTGGCTCAGCGACGGCGTCTCCCTCGCAGGGAGAACGCCGCGGAGGATTGCGTCTCGGGCCTGGGAGGCCGAAGCGGAGGCATTCCCGCGGCCGGACCGGGCCGCGCGGTGAGTGTAGGTCCCGGGGCATGGCCCGGGACCGCAACAGTACCCCCCCACCCCCCCTTCCTGGAGGCCTGGGTTTACCTGGATGATCCTGATGAAACTGGTGGAGAAGAACCTTGTCTAAGACGTTGACAGCTGGCTCCCAGGATTTCTCCTCCGGGCCGTACCCCTCCCAGGAGAGGAGGTATTCCCCACCGGCAACGGTGTGAACCCGAACGTCCAGAATATCCTTTACCGTATAGGTGACCTCGGCTTCAGTGGCGGTAGGTTCCGGAGGTTTGGCATGGAATGTGGAGAGCACCACCGGCTTAAGCAGAGACACGTGGAACACATTGTGGATCCTCAAGGCGGACGGCAGTCGTAACCGATAGGAGACTGCCCCACCTCGCTCCATTACTGTGAACAGGCCAATGTACCAGGGGGCCAGATGCATCGAGGGAGTCTGTAAGTGGATGTTCCTGGTACTCAACCAAACTCTCTGCCCTAGAAGGAAGGTCGGAGCAGGCCGTCGTGATCTATCTGCGTAACTTTTAACCTTGGCTGCCGTCAGACGGAGTTTCTCCTGGGTGGAACTCCAGAGGTTGCGCAACTGGCGCGCCGTAAGTTGAACTGCAGGGGATGGTACCGTCAAAGGCAGTGGTAGAGGAGGCCTCAGGGTCTTTCTGTAGACCAACTGGAACGGGGACTGGTTGGTCACAGAGTGCTTATGGTGGTTATAGGAGAACTCTGCCCACAGTAGCAAGGTGACCCAATCATCCTGGAGATCCCCCACGAAGGATCGGAGGAACGCCTTTAAGGTCCTATTAGTGCGTTCGGCTTGCCCGTTGCCCTGGGGGTGGAAGGCTGTAGTTAAGTCGAGTTGCACACCAAACTTCCTGCAAAGGGCCTTCCAATATTTTGCAGTAAACTGCGGACCACGGTCAGAGGCTATGTGCAAAGGGAGTCCATGTAGACGGAAGATATGTTGCGTAAAGAGGGTAGCTAATTCTGGCGCCGAAGGCAGTTTAGCAAGAGGCACCGAGAAACGGTCAACCCAGATCACGGTCTTCCCATCTGAAAACGGCAAATCGACCACAAAATTGGTGGAAAGATGGGTCCAGGGCTTGGTAGGAATGGGCAACGGCTGAAGGAGCCCCCAGGGGTGTCCATTCAAAGGTTTCTGCCGGGCACAGGTAGGACACGACTGAACGTAGAGTCGGACATCCCTCTTGAGCTGCGGCCACCAGTAGAACTCTGACAGAAGTTCCAGGGTCCTAGCTGTTCCTGGATGTTTGGTGGTCAAGGAATCGTGGGCCCAAGGGAACGAGAGACCACCACAGTCTTTCCCGCGGGGGCCACCTCGGATGCTGCCAGAAGAACTTTGGCCGGGTCCAGAATGTACTGAGGTGGGTTGGTGACATCCTCTGTCTCTGTCATGCGGGAGAGGGCATCCGCTTGAACGTTCTTGGACACCGGTCGGTAATGGAGAGAGAAATTAAAGCGGCTGAAGAAGAGTGACCAGCGTACCTGCCGTGGGTTAAGGCACTGTGCACGACACAAATACTCTAAGTTCTTATGGTCTGTGTAAACGATTACTGGGTGTTGGGCCCCTCCAACCACTGGTGCCATTTCTCGAATGCAAGTTTGATGGCCAGTAGCTCCTTATCCCCTATGCCGTAGTTCCTCTCGGCGGGGGAGAACTTGTGTGAGTAGTAGAAACACGGCAGGGGTTTGCCTCCATTGGACAACTGGCTCAGAACAGCCCCGACAGCTATGTCGGAGGCGTCGACCTCCACGATGAATTGGCGTTGAGGGTCAGGGTGGCAGAGGCAGGTGTCTCAGAGGAATGCCTTCTTCAAGTCCTGGAAGGCCCGTAGGGCCGTCGGCAGCCAGTTCTTAGCGTCGGTGCCCTTTCTGGTAAGGGCTGTTAGCGGAGCCACCATCTGGAAATAATGGGGAATAAATTGCAGTAAAAGTTGGCAAATCCCAGCAACCGCTGGAGTGCCTTCACTCCCAGTGGTTGCGGCCAATCCTTGATTGCTGTGACCTTCTCCGGGTCCATAAGGAAACCTGTGGAAGATACGATGTACCCAAGAAGGGTAGCGACTCCTGCTAGAAGAGACACTTCTCAAACTTTGCGTAGAGCTGGTTACCTTGGAGTTTCTGTATCACCCGGCGGACATCGTAGCAATGTGTCTCTAAATCCTTGGAATAAATGAGCACATCATCAAGGTAAACAATTACCGAGGTATGTAACATCTCCCTCAGAACCTCATTCATGAGGTTCTGAAATACTGCCAGGGCATTGCAGAGACCAAAGGGCATGACTAGGTATTCGTAGTGGCCATTCCTTGTGTTAAAAGTGGTCTTCCATTCATCTCCCGGCCAAATTCTCACAAGATTATACGCCCCACAGAGGTCCAACTTAGTGAACACCTTGGCCCCCTGGAGCCTGTCCAGAAGTTCCGGGATCAAGGGCAAGGTATACCGGTCCCACCGGGTAATGCTGTTCAGGCCACGGTAATCTATGCAGGGTCGGAGGGACCCGTCCTTCTTCGCTACGAAGAAGAACCCCTCTCCCAGCCGGGGACCTGGATGGTCGAATGAACCCCCGGTCCAGGTTCTCCCGGATGTATGCAGACATAGCCTGTGTCTCAGGAAGGGACAACAGGTATACCCGCCCTAGTGGCGGCGTGGTACCCGGGAGCAAGTTGATCGCACAGTCAAAGGGGCGGTGCTCCGGGAGGATCTCAGCTTTTTCCGTAGAAAAGACATCGCGGTAGTCCTGGTAGTGGGGTGGTAGTGCCAAGGAAGTCGTCAGCAGAGGTACTGGTGGCCGTGGGACAGCAGCCAAACAGGAGTCAAAGCACGAAGGACCCCAGGACGCCACCTAGAGGGTATATCCCACGAGATTACAGGCGAGTGCTTCCGCAGCCAAGGTAGCCCCAGGATGACCAGATGCATGGACTTTTCCAGGATGAGGAATGAAATCTCCTCCTGATGCAGAATTCCAGTGCGTAGCATGAGAGGCTTGGTACACGTAGTGATGGTCCCTGGAAGAAGTCTTCCCTGAATAGAAGACACGTGGAGAGGGGGTTGTTGGGGTTGAACCCCAATCTGCAGTTGCTGGACCAAGTCTTTGAGGATGAAGTTCCCCCCGGCTCCGGATTCGATCAGGGCTAGCATATCGAACTCTCCTTCGGGGAGGAGTAAGGTCACCGGAACGGTGCATGGGGAGGCAGAAGCGGTGTGACCTAGAGTTAGCTCCCCGACTGTCCCTAGGTCCGAGCGTTTCCTGGATGCTCGCTACAGCGGGCAAGAAATGGCCCGTGCCGCCGCAATATAGGCACAGGCCCAAGGACAGACATCTCCTCCTTTCCTCCTGAGAGATAGGCCCGCGGCCTACCTGCATGGGTTTGGTGTCTTGAGCCCCCAGAGAGGCAGAGGGAGAGTGCCCACTTCGGTAAGGTGTGGTTCCGGAGCTCCCGGGTCTGGGAGCAGGCCTCCTCTCTCAGAACCGGCGTTGGATACGGCGGTCTACGCGGCCTGCTAGGTCAATGAGATCGTTCAAGTCGTCCGGGAGATCTCTGGCCGCCAACTCCTCCTGAAGTTTTGGGGAGAGACTTTCCAAAAAAATGCCGTGCCGGCTATCACTTCCCCAGTTCAATTCGGCAGCAAGAGTCTGGAAATCCATGGCATGTTCAGCCAAAGGCTGGTTACCTTGACGCAGCTGGAGCAGTTCAGATGCGGCAGTAGGTCTGCGAGAGGACTCATTGAAGACCCGCCGAAAGGCGGTGACGAACTGTACCAAATTGGCTAGGTGGGAGTCCTGACGCTCCAACAGGGTGGAGGCCCACGCCAAGGGTCTCCCGTCCAACAGTGAGATAATATAGCTCATTTCATTTCATTTCATTTATTAAAATTTATTAATCGCCTAACACTTAAAAAGGCCTAGGCGATATACAAAAGTACATACATATTACAACATAAAACCATACATTGCAGACAAGTGTTAGTTTCACAGAAACCAAAACAACAGTACTAGATATTATTAGTACATATAATGTTGTAAACATCTCTACAGTTCTATAACTAAAATCTCAAGCATAACATATCATTTTTATTACAAAAGGCAGAATAGTGATGTCCATCCCACTTATTTACCGTTAAATGCAAAGTGAAGCAGATGTTCCTTCAAAGCTGTTTTAAACTTTCTAATTTCATCGAGAGATCTAAGATCAAAAGGAAGGAGATTCCATACAGTAGGTGCCACTATAGAAAAAGAGGTCTCCCTAGTAGAAAGTAACCGAGCCTGGCGAACTGGGGGAATCTCTAACATATTAAGTTGAGACGATCTTAAGGTTCGGACCGGATTGTACGTCCGTAATAAGGCATTAAACCAAAACATAAACTCAGGCAGATGTAATTTATAAACTAACATCCCTATTTTAAACACAATGCGTTCCTTCACTGATAACCAGTTAAGTCTATAGAGAATTGGTGAAATGTGTTCATAACGTGGAACGTTAGAAACCAGCCTCGCAGCAGAATTCAATAAGAGTTGTACTGATTGAATTATGTATTTCGGCAGACCAATGTGTAACCCATTACAATAGTCAATGTGGGGGAAAATAATGGCACGAACAACCATCAGGAAATCCTTGTCATATAGCAGATGCCGTAATCCACATAATAGGCGAAGTTTATAAAAACCTGATCTGATCAACGATTTTATTTGGGGTTTGAATGATAAAGTGGAATCGATCATGATACCCAAGCTCTTGACAGGCTTAGTCAAGAGGAAAGAAGAATCACCTATTGAAACTGTATCCGATAAAGGTATTATCTGAGGTCGGTGAATTAATAGCATAGTGGTCTTAGCAGTATTTAACAATAACTTGTTTTGTTTCAGCCATGTCTTAATGGCTCATCTTGACTCGGTCCGTCGGGAACTGGGCTGGCAGAAGACTGAAACGAATTTAGCACTGGTTCAGGAAACCTCGGCAAAGCTTCATGTCCCCTGAAAACCGCGAGGGTGCTGGCATCTGTATGGGTGCCAATGGTCTGGTGTTGCTTTCAGTTCCAGGTAGCGGGGAACTGGAAGCAGTGGCTCCGCCAACATGGTCAGCTAGTCCCTGCACTGTTGCCATCAGGGAGTCGAGGCACGTTTGCTGCTGTTGCAGCCTCTGTGCGATCCCTGGGATGGCTTTCAAGCCTGCAAGATCCGCCGGGTCCATGGCCTTGCAAACTGCTGTGGTTGTGGACCCTTGGGCCGGCCGAGGGAACCCACAGGAAGAGTCCCAGCCGGGAGGCGGTGCTGAAGCGACTCTGGAGAAGACTTCACCACTGGAAGCCCGAGGTCCCTCCAGGAAGAGCCCGTAGGAACCCGGGCCTCTTGGACTTAGGTGGGACCCTATGCGACCAAGGATCCGAGCAAAGTCCAGAGAGGTGGACGAAGAGGATGGCTGGACCCAGAGGCTGGAAGAGTCTTCACCCTTGGAAGCCCGCAGCTCCCCCAGGAGGAACCCATGAGAGCCCGAACCGCTGGGACTTAGGAGAATCTTCTGGGCCAGCGAGTACCGGATACCTGAGGGTGGAAGAAGCCGAGTCAGAGTCCAGGAGCAAAGCCGGGTCAGAAGCCAGGAGTCAGATGTCCAAACCGAAGCCAGGTGGAAAGCTGAAGACAGAGTCGTGGGACGGAGCCGGGTCGGAAGCCAGAGGTCAGAAGTCAAATCCAAAACCAGGAGCGGAAGCTGAAGACGTAGTCAGAAGATGAAGCCAGGTCTGAAGCCAGAAGTAGAAGACAAACCAAAGCCAGGGGCAGAAGCTGAAGACATAGTCAGGGAACGGAGCCAGGTCAGAAGCCAGAAGACAGCAGAGATGATCCAGAGACCAATGCAGCAACTAGAGACTCAGAGGAACTGTGCGAACCTCGTTGCAAGGCGAGGTACAGCCGCTGCTGCTGCCAGGTTTAAATAACCTGGCAGCGTCTGACGTCATCAGGGGGGCTGTGCGAGGTTTCCTGTGCTGGCCCCTATAAATCTGAAGGCCCCGGCGCACGCCTAGGGGGCAGGGCCAGCCATGGCTCAGCGACGGCGTCTCCCTCGCAGGGAGAATGCCGCGGAGGATTGCGTCTCGGGCCTGGGAGGCTGAAGCGGAGGCGTTCCCGCGGCTGGACTGGGACCGCAACAACTATTGTTTTCTAATGAAGTGACTGAAAAAGTAAGGAAAAAAAGTTTATTCATAAACTGCAAGAGATCCCAAAAAGATGAAGGTGCATATACCTGGGAAAGCTAAGAGAAGCTGGAAAAGTAGTCTAGAATGCAAAATACAAATGGAAGAAAAATTAGGAAATATGGTAAAACAGGGGAGAAGACTTTTTTTGGATATGGTAATGATAGGACAAATTGCAAGCATCATGAGACTCAAAGATGAAAGGGGTGGATGAGGAAAAGTGAAATTACTTAATATTGCTATTGTGATGGATTAAGCAATAGTTGCACTAGTCACTGCACTGAAGTTACCTTTTTCTTTAAATAACAAGGTAGAATCTAGTTTTTAAAGGAAATAGAACCAAAATGCCTACTGAGAGGAACAACATTGCCCATAAGAACATAAGACATGCCATACTGGGTTAGACCAAGGATCCATCAAGCCCAGCATCTTGTGTCCAACAGTGGCCAATTCAAGTCAAAAGTACCTGGCAAGTACCCAAACATTAAATAGATCACAAGCTACTATTCCTTATTGATAAATAGTAGTTTATGGATTTCTCCTCTAGGAACTTATCCAAACCTTTTCTAAACCCAGTTACACTAACTGCTATAACCACATCTGGCAATGAATTCCATCTTCCCTTGCACCTAGTTTCCCAGGGAGCATGAGCAGGAAACTGCTCAGTCATAATGACTCAAGACAATCATACTAATTGGCTGCCAGCACGGGATTCAGAGAGAAGAAAAACAGAGGGGGAAGAGGAAACCCTCAGGCAGCAGGCAATCCAGTTCCAGCACCAATGGAAGGCGAGGAGGACGGAGAGGCTAAGGTAGAAGACTATGTCTAGGCATTACTTTGGCCTAAAGTTAAATTATCCTGTTCACTTCCTCTTATCCCTTGCATTGTAGCATGAGAGAGTATGGGCAAGGGTGCCTGCTTAGTGCCTATAGTTGTTACGGTCTAATTAGAGTGGCTATATGCATTTAAAAATGTTACACTTGAAAGGGAATTGTGGAGGTTGCTAGGAGAATAAGAAGTTAACATGATAGTTTTGGGATATCTTACCCTGGCTATGAACCCTGCTGTTAATATTATGGAAAATGGTTATTGATACTAAATGTGGCCTCCCCTTGGTCCCCTCTATGAATTACCCCTACGCTTGGGTTAGTGAGTACTACATGAGAAATTCTATTTACTAATATGATTTATTTTTAGGTTTGTAGTCTGAGTGGGGGATGAGACAGTGTCCCAGTCACCCCGATACCACAATTCTGTGCTCTTCCCAAACAACCTCTCACTTATGGCACCACAGACCAGATAAAATCATCACATCAGAACAAACTGTAATTAACCCTTTTACTAGCATTGTGTAAGTAAGACAGTAAATCCAACCAGAACATTAAATGGGGAAAGTACAGTAGTGAAGTATAATATAAATGTGCAGTTTTCTTATTTTATATTAAGCAATGCAAAAATAACACTGGGTATGGCCTGTTGGCAAGGGCAACCAACATCTGGATAGTAAAAAAAAATAAAGAGTGCTCATAGAGAAAGGTGGGGGTAAAGGCAGTGAAACAGTGAAGTATAGAACTTTCAAAAACTGTCTTTACTCCTGAGTATTCAAAAAGGGAGGGGGGGGGGAAGGGAACAGATCCATCCTAATGTCTCAAGTTTGTAAAGGGTACACCCTGTACCAAACACAAAATTGTGTGAAAAAAAAACCAATCAAGAAAATGTAGAAGGACTTCTTAATGGTGGAGCTGGCTGAATGATAAACCAAACAAACCCAAAGCCCAAACACCAATGTACTCTGAGGATTAAATACTCGCAAAACAACCAAAATGTCTCTCAGTAGACAATTTTTTATATATATTTTTTCACTGCTCCAACCCACTTTTTAAAAAATATATATATCTTGTTTCTATTTTTATCTTTTTTGTAGGACTTTCAAGTAGTCAGAAAGTTCATGTTACATCCTGTTTATTGATAATTTCATATTTTTGATTTTTAAATGTGTTAAAAAACCAACTTTGGAAACACACAGTTCTTGCAAGAAAACTCAGTCTTGAAAGCCTTCATTTCGCAGTCTTTTTCATCTAAACAGTCTATTCCAACAATCGCAGATTTGTATACAGAATCCAAAGAATGTCATTTATCTGAATATTCACCTTAATACCCCAACATGGATCCACGTTTCGATTATCTGCATCAGGGGGTCCGTTCTTCTTTCAGAGATTCTTGTAAGACAAAAGACTGTTTGCTCAAAACTATGAAAACTTTTTTCTTTCAAACAGAAGCTTTTTTTCCGCAGTATGGGATAGATTTAAAAAGGTATGCGTGCGGCGTACATTTGTGCACGCTACCCGGCACACACAAATGTACGCCCGATTTTATAACATGTGCGCGCAGCCATGTATATGTTATAAAATCAGGGGTCGGCACGCGCAAGGGGGTGAACACTAGTGCACCTTGTGTGTGCTGAGCCCTTGGGGAGACCAGCTGGCTTTCCCTGTTCCCTCCCCCACCTTCCCCTCCCTTCCCCTACCTGTCCTGCACCCCAGCCCGAAAAAAAACAACCCCGTACCTTTATCTCAGAAGTTACACCTGCCAGAGGGCTTTTAGGCTTTTAAAATCTGCCTCTATATCTCGTCAACGTTTAGCTTCCCTTTAAAAATGGCGTCAGGTCCGACTCTTTAAATCCTCAAAAAACCGGAAGTCACATTAAATCTTCAAGACGGTCAAACCGCCCACATCCCTTATTTCTCTGGCAAATCACACAGAACACCTTAAACCACCATATCTGCCCTCAATCGTTAAATTAATGAATACCAGTTAATCACTTCATTTAACCCATTAGGTTGCACAGTGTTAAGTTTAAAAATCCAAAATAATTCCCGGTGATTCAGCAGCACTTGCACATCACCCCCCCCCGCACTCCCCGTAATGGGGGTTTCACCACTTCCAAAATCGTCCACTTGAAATCTCTAAATTGATGCTTCTTTTCAATACAATGAGGTACCATCGGAGCACTCAATTTCGATGTTTTTATACAAATTTTATGCTCTATTAACCGTGTCCTTATTTTTCTTTTGGTGCGACCAACATATGTTAAATTGCAGGGACATTATAGTACATAAATAACTAGGCTAGTATTGCAATCCGAAAAATTGTTCAAAAAATCTTCTGTTTTGAACCAGGGTATTGCCATACAGCCCCGGTCATCGCTAGCCCACACATCTCACACGCACCACAAGTATAGTTGCTTTTTGGCTGTTGTTCATGTTGTGTTCTGCGGCCGTGATAGGCCACAACCGCGGTCCCCCTACCTTGCCCGTGACGGCGAACCACCGCGGGAGTCCCGGGGGAAGGCCCCGACCTGAGGTCCATCGCTCCTGAATGGGTCCCTGTGCTGCTCGCCGCAGGGGGAGCCGTCCCTGCTCCCCCCTCGCGGCATCCAGCAGCGTTTTCCTCTGCGGGGGAAATCCAAGATGGCCGTCGCCATCTTTAGGCATGAGGCCGCGCCTCCTTGGCTGATTTAAAGGGACCTGATCCCTTTAACCAGCTGCAGCTGTTCCCTATCAGCCAGAGCAGGGGAAGTATATAAGCCAGCTTCCTCTGCTCATTCCTCGACTTGGCAACGTCCTTCGTTCATCAGGTCTGCTTGCTTCGGTGAGTCTTCCTGTGCTTTGGATCCGTTCCTGTCTTGTCTTGGTGTTCCTGGTTCCTGACTTCGGATCGGCTAGCGGTGATTCCTGGTATTGACTTCGGATCGGCTAGCGGTGATTCCTGGTATTGACTTCTGATTGGCAAGCAGTGATTTTCTGGTGTGTGACTTTGGACTGGCAAGTGGTGATCCCTTGGTGTGTGACCTCGGACTGGTAAGCGACTTTCCTCTGGCACTTGACCTTGGACTCCTTCTTGACCGCCGTCTTCAAGGGCCCCGCCTAAGTCCCAGCGGCCCAGGTCCCTACGGGCTCCTTCCGGGGGGACTGCGGGTCTCCAGGGGTGAAGCTCCAGTCAGCCCTTGCACCGAGTTCCTTGACCTCTCAAAGGGCCACCTAAGTCCCAGCGGTCTGGGTCCCTACAGGCTCCTCCTGGGGGGACCACAGACTTCCAGTGGCGAAGACACAGCTCCTCTCTTCTCGTCTCTGCATCCGTCTCCACAGTCGCCTCCATCTCCAGTGCCGAGGGTCAGCTGGTCACACCTCCTGCTCTGCCTCGCCATCCGACGGGAGAACCTACGGATCTTCTCCTAAGGTATACCATCCTCCTGTTGGTCCAAGGGTCCACAAGCCGAGCATAACAGTTCACAAACTGTTGTATCTTCAGAACATAAACACGCATGTACTAGTTGGTCACTGAGATTTTTATTCCTCACAAATGAGAAGCATGGTAAATTCTTGAAATTTTTATGGAGAGCCAAAATGGACCAATGTCTTTGTAAGATGTCTATTAAATCATGTACATGGTTACTAAAATGTAGGACATACATCAGTCCACAGTCTTCTTTGGTATTTTTATAATTCAACAGTAAATCTCTATTAGCAAATAGAGCTCTTTTATATGCCTTTTTTTATGACAGATTTGGGATACCCACAGTCCAGAAAACAGGTGAACATTGCAGTTGATTGCAATTTAAACTCAGTCTTGGTAGAGCATATGTGCTTAAGGCGCAGGAACTGGCTTACAGGCAAACTGTCTTTCAATTTTTTGGGGTGGCAGCTTGACTATTGTAAAAATTGATTGTGGTTAGTGTTTTTACGGAATAAATTTGTTTTAAGGCTCCCTCCTTCTCTGATGATGGTAATGTCCAGAAATGTTATTGTTAATTCATGATATTGCATAGAGAATGTTAAAGAATTATTCTGATCATTCAACCAAAATAGAAAATCATGCAATTCCTCTTCAGATGATTACCAGATGAAAAAAATATCATCTATATACCATCTTCAGATTGAAATCTTTTGAAAGCATCCCGACGGATATAGTACTGTTTCTTCAAACTGGGCTACAAACAGGTTGGCTATATCCGGGGCCACTGTGGCCCCCATTGCCACCCCCTGTATTTGCAGGTAATAGGTCGACTCGAACCTGAAAATTTTTTGAAAAAGCAGCACTTCCATCAGCGACATCAAGAAGGGATGTGGGAACTTGATCATACCCACGAATGTAAAATGCTTTTAATCAAAGTAAAAGTTTCTTTCTGTGCAATGATGTTGTATAAAGCAGCTATATCCAGTGTCACCAAGATACATACCTTATAAGAACATAAGAAATTGCCATGCTGGGTCAGACCAAGGGTGCATCAAGCCCAGCATCCTGTTTCCAACAGAGGCCAAACCAGACCACAAGAACCTGGCAATTACCCAAACACTAAGAAGATCCCATGCTACTGATGCAATTAATAGCAGTGGCTTTTCCCTAAGTAAACTTGATTAATAGCCGTTAGTGGACTTCATCTCCAAGAACCCATCCAAACCTTTTTTGAACCCAACTGCACTAACCACATCCTCTGGCAACAAATTCCAGAGCTTTATTGTGTGTTGAGTGAAAAAGAATTTTCTCCGATCAGTCTTAAATGTGCTACTTGCTAACTTCATGGAATGCCCCTAGTCCTTCTATTATCCTTTGGAAGCGATGGTAATGACTGCAAAATTCCCAACATGTGTGTAGTATCTTGTATGAAAGAGGCCATCTGACACACAAACGGTTTCAAGAAAAAATCCAGAAAGTTGGATAGTGGTTCAAGAATAGATCCTCTACTAGCCATAATCGGCCGTCCAGGTGGTTTTTGGAGATTTTTGTGGATCTTTGGAAGAGTGTATAATACAGGACACATAGGATGTTCCATTTTCATTGCCCATATCTCTCTACTTGAGAGAAAACCATCGTCAATCCTTGCTTGGATGATATCTTCTATCTGAACTTTTAATTTTGGTGTAGGGTCCTATGTCAGGACCTGATAGTAAGAACCATCTGTTAACTGGCAAATCATTTCTCTTCTATAATCCTCCCTTTTCTGTACCACAATGCTTTTCTCTCAAATAGAGAGATACGGGCAATGTGTCCTGTATTATACACTCTTCCAAAGATCCACAAAAATCTCCAAAAACCACCTGGACGGCCGATTGTGGCTAGTAGAGGATCTATTCTTGAACCACTATCCAACATGTTGGGAATTTTGCAGTCATTGCCATCTCTTCCAAAGGAATGTATCTTGGTGACACTGGATGTAGCATTATGTGAAGCTACTGCTGATGTGGAATTTGTCTTGTTAGTTCAAATGGGGCATCACTTTAGTTGTGCCAGAAGATTAAAGAGGGGACTCCTACTCCAGATATTGCGGGGACTAATCCTATAAGGATTAGTCATGCCTCAGCTATTTCTCTCACTGAGAGCATCCCAATCTATGCAACACTACTATATAGCCCTCTTGCATAGAATCCAGTGGTTCCAGCTTCACCTACAGAGGGAGCAGCAGTGTCATCACCAAGTCTCGCTACGAGATGCTACAAGATGCTACACTGTTCAGTATTGACTATGGAAAGGCCAAAAGCAGATAGGAGTGGAATACAAATAGGACTGGGAATGAGGTAAACCTCAACCAATTTTCAGAAAAGTGTGTTCATGTGGAATTAGCTTAGTGGATAAAGCTATGGGGCTAGATGGGATACATCCAAGTGTATTAAAGGAACTTAGAGAAGACTGGAGACAGGTGGATGCAGTTCTTATTTATAAAAGTGGAAGTAAGGAGGAGGCTGAGAACTACAGGCTGCTTATTCTGACTTCTGTGGTGAGCAAATTAATGGAATCACTGCTAAAACAGAGTCTAGTACAGTTTCTGGAATCCAATAGATTACACAGTCTGAGGCAGCTTGGTTTTACCAGAGGTAGGTCTTGTCAGACAAATCTGATCATAGAAACATAGAAACATAGAAATGACGGCAGAAGAAGACCAAATGGCCCATCCAGTCTGCCCAGCAAGCTTCACACATTTTTTCTCTCATACTTATCTGTTTCTCTTAGCTCTTGGTTCTATTTCCCTTCCACCCCCACCTTAATGTAGAGAGCAGTGATGGAGCTGTATCCAAGTGAAATATCTAGCTTGATTAGTTAGGGGTAGTAGGGGTAGTAACCGCCGCAAAAAGCAAGCTACACCCATGCTTATTTGTTTTACCCAGACTATGTTATACAGCCCTTATTGGTTGTTTTTCTTCTCCCCTGCCGTTGAAGCAGTGAGCTATGCTGGATATGCGTGAAGTATCAGTTTTCTTTTTTCTCCCCTGCCGTTGAAGCAGAGAGCTATGCTGGATATGCGTGAAGTATCAGTCTTCTCCCATGCTGATGAAGCAGAGAGCCATGCTGGATGTGCATCGAAAGTGAAGTATCAGGCACATTTGGTTTGGGGTAGTAACCGCCGTAACAAGCCAGCTACTCCCCGCTTTGTGAGTGCGAACCCTCTTTTCTTCTCCCCTGCCGTTGAAGCAGAGAGCTCTGCTGGATGTGTGAAGTATCAGTTTTTCTTCTCTCCTGCCGTTGAAGCAGAGAACTATGCTGTATATGCATTGAAAGTGAAGTATCAGGCTTATTTGATTTGGGGTAGTAACCGCCGTAACAAGCCAGCTACTCCCCTCTTTATGAGTGCGAATCCTTTTTTTCCACATTTCCTCTTGCTGTTGAAGCTTAGAGCGATGTTGGAGTCACAGTAAGCATGTGTATGTTTATTTAATAAGGGTATTGTCTCCAGGCAGTAGCCATCATTCTGGCGAGTCACCCACTCTTCATTGGCGGCCTCTTGACTTTATGGATCCACAGTGTTTATCCCACGCCCCTTTGAAGTCCTTCACAGTTCTGGTCTTCACCACATCCTCCGGAAGGGCATTCCAGGCATCCACCACCCTCTCCGTGAAGAAATACTTCCTGACATTGGTTCTGAATCTTCCTCCCTGGAGCTTCAAATCGTGACCCCTGGTTCTGCTGATTTTTTTCCTACGGAAAAGGTTTGTCGTTGTCTTTGGATCATTAACACTTTTCAAGTATCTGAAAGTCTGTATCATATCACCTCTGCTCCTCCTTTCCTCCAGGGTGTACATATTTAGATTCTTCAATCTCTCCTCGTACGTCATCCGATGAAGATCCTCCACCTTCCTGGTCGCCCTTCTCTGTACCGCTTCCATCTTGTCTTGTCTTTTTGTAGATACGGTCTCCAGAACTGAACACAGTACTCCAGGTGAGGCCTCACCAAGGACCTGTACAAGGGAATAATCACTTCCCTTTTCTTACTCGATATTCCTCTCTCTATGCAGCCCAGCATTCTTCTGGCTTTTGCTATCGCCTTGTCGCATTGTTTCGCAGACTTCATATCATTAGACACTATCACCCCAAGGTCCCTCTCCTGCTCCGTGCACATCAGCCTTCCCCCCCCCATCGAATACAGTTCATTCGGATTTCCACTCCCCATATGCATGACTTTGCACTTCTTGGCATTGAATCTCAGCTGCCATATCTTCGACCACTCTTCCAGTTTCCTTAAATCCCGTCTCATTCTCTCCACTCCTTCTGGCGTGTCCACTCTGTTGCAGATCTTAGTGTCATCCGCAAAAAGACAAACCTTACCTTCTATCCCGTCCGCAATGTCGCTCATTGAACAGGACCGGTCCCAACACCGATCCTTGCGGTACACCACTTAAAACCACTCTCTCTTCAGAGAAGGTTCCATTTACCATCACACATTGTCTTCTGTCCGTCAACCAATTTCTTTTGATTGGGTGACCAGAAAGTTGGATCAGGGGAGTAAGCTAGATGTAGTGTACTTGGATTTAAGTAAGTCCTTTGACATAATTTCACCTAGGTGATGTAAAATAATGCAAGTACCCTTATTTATTTATTTATTTATTTAAAATTGTTTGTGTACCGCTTTTTCGATTAAAAATTGGTCAAAACGGTTCACGTGCAAGTACATACATAATATAAAAACAATATAAAACAAATAAAATAGAAAATAAGGATTAAAAATTAACATCTATCAGAGTAACACTACAAAGACCAGATCGAATACAAATTAAAGGTAATGATGGAGGAAAAAATTAAGAGTATTCTGGTATATGAGTATTGAATGCCTGTTGAGAGATATCTGTTTAATGTTTTTTCGAATTCCTTTGTGTTTGAAATTTCTCGAAGAGTGTTAGGTAAGTTATTCCAAATTGATGGACCTGCAACTGAAAGAGCTCTTTTTCTGGTGATATCTAATCTTGCAAGGCGGACCGAAGGGACGTCTAATAGGTTTTTGTTTAATGACCTTGTGTCTTCTAGGTTTATAAATTCGCAAGGTGGAGCATAACCAAGTTGATGTAGGATTGTGAATGGATGATAGGGTTTTGTATTGGATTCTGAATTTAATGGGGAGCCAGTGCAGAGAAGACAGAATAGGAGATATGTGATTTTTCAATGGAACACCGGATAATATACGTGCAGCTGAATTTTGGATTAATTGGAGAGGTCGGATAGCTGTATCAGGAAGACCCAGATAGAGTGCGTTACAGTAGACGAGTCCAGAGAAAATCAAAGATTGAAGAACTGTACTAATGTCTTGGTAGAAAAGCAGAGGACGGAGGCGCTTCAGCATATGTAATTTGTAAAATGTTTTCTTTACTATTGTGGAGATGTGTTGTGTTAGGGAAAGATCGGAGTTTATTAACATCCCAAGGTTACGTGCATGAGTTGAAATTGGAATAGGGAAACCATTTAATAGAAGATGATAAGGAGGTCCATTAGTAGGATTTGCAATTGATGCTAGATGGACGATTTCTGTTTTAGTGGGGTTTAATGGGCCCATACCCTTGGTATAGGCCCTAAAGTGATCGACTGGGTTAGAAACTGGTTAAGTGGGAGATGACAAAGGGTAGTAGTAAATGGTGATCACTCCAAGGAGAGGGATATTACTAGTGATGTGCCATAAGGATCAGTCTTTGGACTTGTTCTTTACAACATTTTTGTTAGCGACATTGCAGAAAGATTATCATGAAAGGTATGTATTTATTTATTTATTTATTTATAGTTTTTTATATACCGCGGAACGTAATACACATCACCTCGGTTTACAGCAAACAGTTATTCAGCCAAAGGCTTTACAATAAACATCAGAGGAATAAGTAATGTGCTAAATTAACAGCAAAAACTAGAAGTATACATATCAAATATATATGAGTAATGAGAGGAATGGGAGTAGGTGGGAAAGGGAAAGGTAAGGCAGTATATAAGAGTCAAGAGTAAGTTGAGAAGCGAGGTAAGTAATTGCATAATTTACATCTTTTTGTCTTTTTGCTGATGATATCAAAGTCTGCAACAGAGTAGACAACCAGGAAGTTGTGGTAAACATAAGGAGGGATCTAATGAAGTTCGAGGAATGTTCTAGGCTCTGGCAGCTAAGATTTAATGCTAAAAAAAATGTAGAGTTATGCATTTAGGATGCAAAAACACAAGGGAGAGGTACTGTATAGGGGTGAAATTCTAAGCACAAAAGCTATGTTTTATGTTTAAATGGAGAAACTCTAGCAAAATCTAAAAAAAAAACAAAACCCAGATACCACCTCCAATCCCTTTTTACCTATATTTGGCAGGGCCCTTAATTTTGGTCATGCCCCAGGAGCTTACTATGTGCTGAAACTGCAGAGTGTAGAGTGCTTCATCTGGACTTCAAAGTTGTGCTTCAGACCAGGGTGAAGAAATACAAATATTCCAGGACCTCTGGTTGTTTCCTTGCACAGGACAAATGTTCTGCAAAACCAGAATCTGCAGGGTTCACAACCTGCATAACAGAAAGCCCACTCTGCTCCACTTCTGAGAGATCAGCTAATGCAGAAGCAAATCAGAGCAGCTGGATCACCCATGAGGGCTGTTTTTTGTTTTTCCCAGGATCTGACACAGCCATTAGCTGAGAGGGATAGTTAAGAAAGCACCAGTGCAAACACCAGGGCTGAGAACAGGGAGAGCAGAGCTGATATCTGAAGCCTTGGAGTGTGCAGCATTGGAGAAAGAGAAAGCTAGAAAAGTCTGGACAACCAGAGATCAGCAGCAGTGTGATATCCCCATCTTCCTATTGTCAGGATCTTGGACTGATTTGTATTCTCAGGGACTTAGATAAGTACAACATAACCTGCTTAAGAGATACTCGACACTGTTCACAGTGCCAGCGATCTGCTAAGTGAATTTTGATTTTAGCCTGCCCTTTCTATGGAGGATTCAGAAGACTGGGGGTTCTCCCAAGGAAAGTAAACACTGCACATACCACAGCACTCATACTCTGGATCTACCCACTGTGTTCATCTAAATCTCAAAGGGCCCCAATGTGTTTTTCTTCTGGGTGTGCATATTATTATATTCGATTGTGCAAGAGACTAAATGTACAATCAAATCTTTATGGGTAGAAATCCCTTGTGTGTTGGGGAAGAGTATAGTGATAGGAGTATACTACCGTCCACCTGGCCAGGATGGTTAGACAGACAGTGAAATGCTAAGAGAAATTAGGGAAGCTAACCAAATTGGTAGTGCAGTAATAATGGGAGATTTCAGTTACCTCATTATTGACTGGGTAAATGTATCATTGGGACATGATAGAAAGGTAAAGTACCTAGATGGAATAAATGACAGCTTTATGGAAGAGAGAGCAATTTTAGATCTAATTCTCAGTGGAGCACAGGATTTGGTGAGAGAGGTAACAGTGGTGGGGCCACTTGGCAAAAAAATTGAATTAATGACTGGAAGGGGGACAGTAAGCAAATCCATGGCTCTAGTGCTAAACTTTCATAAGGGAAACTTTGATAAAATGAGAAAAATTGAAAGGAGCAGCTACAAAGGTAAAACGTGTGCAAGAGGTGTGGACATTGTTAAAAAATACTATCCTAGAAGATCAGTCCAGATGTATTCCACACATTAAGAAAGGTGGAAGGAAGGCAAAACGATTACCAGCATGGTTAAAAGGTGAGGTGAAAGAGGCTATATTAGCCAAAAGATCTTCATTAAAAAATTGGAAGAAGGATCCCACAGAAGAAAATAGGATAAAGCCTAAGCGTTGGCAAGTTAAATGTAAGACATTGATAAGACAGGCTAAGAAAGAATTTGAAAAGAAGTTGGCAACAACTCACAGTAAAAGCCTTTTTAAATATATTCGAAGCAGATAGCCTGCGAGGGAGTCAGTTGGACTGTTAGATGATTGAGGGGTTAAAGGGGCTCTTAGAGAAAATAAGGCCATCGCGGAAAGATTAAACGATTTCTTTGCTTCAGCACTCCAGAGAAGGTTTTCATGGGTAATGATTCAGATGGACTGAACCAAATAACGGTGAACCTAGAAGATGTGGTAAGCCTGATTGACAAACTGAAGAATAGTAAATCACCTGGTTCGGATGGTATACACCCCAGGGTTCTGAAGGGTGGTTGAATCACAGGTGAATTGTGATGAATTGTGGGAGGACCTTGTGAGACTGGAGGATTGGGCATCCAAATGGCAGTTGAAATTTGATGTGGATAGGTGCAGAGTGATGCATGTAGGGAAGGGTGACCTGTGCTGAAGTTGCACAGTGTTGGGTTCCATGTTGGGAGCTACCATCCAGGAGACAGATCTAGGCTTCATGGTGGATGGCACATTGAAATCGTTGGTTCAGTGTGCTGCGGCAGTCAGGAAATGGACAGAATGTTGGGAATTGTTGGAGGGGGAGTGGTGAATAAATGGAGGATGTCGTGATGCCTCTGTGTCGCTCCATGGTGAGACCGCACCTTGAATAATGTGTACAATTCTGGTCACCGCATCTCAGAGAAGATGTAGTTGCAGTGGAGAAGATACAGAGAAGAGCAACAAGAGTGATAGAGGGGATGGAACAGCTCCCCTACGAGGAAAGACTAAAGGGGTTAGTACTGTTCATCTTGGAGAGGAGACAGCTGAGGAAGGATAAGATAGAGGTGTTTGGAATCATGAGAGGTCTAGAACGGGTAAATGTGAATCGGTTATTTACTCTTTTCTGATAATAGAAAGACTAGGGGGCACTCCATGAAGTTAGCATGTGGCACATTTAAAACTAATCAGAGAAAATTATTTTTCACTCAAAGCACAATTAAATTAAACTCTGGAATTTGTTGCCAGGGGATGTGGCTATTGCAGTTAGTGTAGCTGGGTTTGAAAAAGGAATGAATAAGTTCTTGGAGGAGAAGTACATTACCTGCTATTAATTAAGTTGACTTAGAAAATAGCCACTACTATTACTAACATCAGTAGCATGGGATAGACTTAGTTTTGGGGTACTTGCCAGGTTCTTATGGCCTGGATTGGCTCAGGTGCTACTGTGAAAGAAGCAGTCTGGAGCAGAGTTTTTCTGTGCTGTTATGGGAGAACCAACCTGAGGCAAGATCTCTGGTGCTACTGTGGATGAAGCAGCCTGAAACTAGGTCTTTGGTACTGCTGCTGTGGGTGGTGAAGAGGCTTGGAATCTACTGTGAGCATAGTCAGGGTTAGAGTCTTTGAATCTGCTGTGGGCTTAGAAGAGAGGCTTAGATACAGCAGGAGAAGCAATCTGGAGTGAGCAGTCTGGTCGAGAGTAGCAGCCTGAAGTAAAATCTTTTTTAGTGCTTCTACAAGAGAAGCAGCTTGGAACAAGGCCTTTGGTGCGGCTACCAGAAAAGCAGCCTGAAGCAAGCTCTCTGGTGCTGCTGCGATAGAAAAAGTGGGAGCAAAGTCTCTGGTGATGTTGCAGAAGAAGCAGCATGGAATGAGGTCTCTGGCTGTTATGTTTTTGTAGGGATGTGAACCCTGGGCCGAGGTGAGAGGTGTCTCTGCCCACAGGGAGGAGCCCTGTGAGCCTCACCCTCGGTAGGCGTAGTCTCAGCAGCACAGGACACAGCTGTAAAGTAGAAACTTTATTGTGCAGGAAGGAAAGCAGAGCCTGCAGAGCAGGGAATGCAATTAAATAGTTCAGAGCTATGAGGTATACCCAGAGAGATGCCAGTGATGAGAAGGTCCAGTAGCAACCCGCAGAGCGGGGTATTCCTGGATGTCTCTGTAGATGAATGGAGGCTACCTCAGAGGTGCAGTTCCGGTAGTGGCCCGCAGAGCGGGGTATAAGAACATAAGAACATAAGAAAATGCCATACTGGGTCAGACCAAGGGTCCATCAAGCCCAGCATCCTGTTTCCAACAGTGGCCAATCCAGGCCATAAGAACCTGGCAAGTATCCAAAACTAAGTCTATTCCATGTTACCATTGCTAATGTCAGTGGCTATTCTCTAAGTGAACTTAATAGCAGGTAACGGACTTCTCCTCCAAGAACTTATCCAATCCTTTTTTAAAACACAGCTATACTGACTGCACTAACCACATCCTCTGGCAACAAATTCCAGAGTTTAATTGTGCGTTGAGTAAAAAAGAACTTTCTCCGATTAGTTTTAAATGTGCCCCATGCTAACTTCATGGAGTGCCCCCTAGTCTTTCTACTATCCGAAAGAGTAAATAACCGATTCACATCTACCCGTTCTAGACCTCTCATGATTTTAAACACCTCTATCATATCCCCCCTCAGTCGTCTCTTCTCCAAGCTGAAAAGTCCTAACCTCTTTAGTCTTTCCTCATAGGGGAGTTGTTCCATTCCCCTTATCATTTTGGTAGCCCTTCTCTGTACCTTCTCCATCGCAATTATATCTTTTTTGAGATGCGGCGACCAGTATGCCAGGAAGTGTCTGTAGATGGATAGAGATTACCTCAGAAGTGCAGATCCGGTAGTCGCCCGCGGAGCGGGGTATGCCGATGATGTCTGTCATGATGATAATGAGGTAGTCAGAGCTGCAGAGCCTTTGCAGCTCAGGGTATATTGGAGTCAGTAGAACTGAAGAGAGAATGGTAGTGGCTCGAGGCACGGGGTACGCCGTAGGATAGCTTCAGTAAGGCTGGAATCGTAGAAATCTGTAATTGATACTCACAAATGAAAGTCCCAGGAGAATGTCCCGAGCAGCGGGCCAAGAAGAAGTCCAAGGCAGAAGGCCCTCCGAGGAGCGGATAGCCAGGATGCGGAAGAGCCCCCGAGGAGCGGGTACCCAGAGTATCCACACACTGAGAAGGAATCTGGAACAGACGTTCGAGAATGGAGCGGATTCAGCAATGAGGGAACTCCTTGCTAACTCGTCTTAGCAATGGGCTAGTCAGCTTAAGTACAGCATCGAGTTGACATCATCGGGAGGGGACGCCCCCGAGGTTCCCTCCATGACATGTACAAAGGAGGCCCTTGTGCGTGCGCGCCTAGGGGATTCTGGAAGTAAGATGGAGGTCGGCAGTGCCCACGCGGTCCCAGGGATGCCGGGGAGGTCGGCATTCACTGGCGGAGGCCGCCATTCTTCCCAAAATAGACGGAGCAGGGAAAAAAGAGGTGAGCATGAGAGGTCACAGCCATCTGCGACCGGGTGCAACACTGGTGCTGCTGCATAAGAAGCAGCCTGGAATGAGGTCTCTGGTGCTGCTATGGGTGAAGCAGCCTGAAGCAATGTCTTTGGGACTGCTGCAGATGAAGAAGCCTGGAGCAAGATGGTGCTGCTATGGGAGAAGAAGCCTGAAGCACAGTCCCCATTTCTATGTTTCTATGTTTCTCTAGTGCTGCTACTGGAAAAGCAGCCTGAAGCGAGGTCTCTAGAGCTGCTGTAAAATAAGAAGCCTGGAACAAGGACTGTGGCGCTGCTCCAGGAGAAGCAGCCTGTAGCAAGGTCTTTGAATCTGCTATAAGCACAGCTTGGGTTACAGTTTTTTTCTGTTGTGGGCAGAGCCTGGAATACTGTCTTTGAATCTGCTGGGGTAGAGTCTTTGACAGTGCTGTGGGAGTAGCCTGGATTGGAGTCTTTGGACACACTGTGGGTGCAGCTTGCAGCAAAGTCTTTGGAGATGTTGCTGGTGTAGCCTGGTCTGGAGTCTTTAGAAGTGCTGCTAGTGCAGTCTGGCTCAGAGTCTTTGGATTTGCTTCTTTTGCCACCTGGACCAGAGTTTTTGGAAATCTGCGGGAGCAGCCTGGCTTGCAGTCTTCAGAAATGCTGCTGATGCAGCCTGGACCGGAGATTTTGGAAGTGCTGTGGGAGCAGCCAGGAACTCAGCTGATATCCCTGTGGCATGCACTACCTGAAGCCAAGCTTTTGACAGTGCTGCAGATTCAGCCTAGAGCTCAATCTTGGACGCTACTTGTGCTATCTGAGACTGTCTTGGATGCTGTGGTCACAGCCTTGGATGGCGACTTGGATGTTGTGGGTGCAGCCTTGGACGAAAGTGTGGACACTGCAGATGCAGCCTAGAGTGGAGTCTTTGGAAGTGTTGTGGGAGCAGCCAGGAACTCAGCCGTTATTGCTGCAGCACATACTACCTGAAGCCAAGCTTTGACTGTGCTGCAGATGCAGTCAAGAGCTGATTTTGTTTAGAGCAGGTCAAGAATTCTTTCAGAATACTGGAGCGCCAGCTTGCAGTTGTGCATAACCTGAGCTATATGTGCTTCATCTTTCCATAGCTAAGGATCATAGCCCAGGGGCTCTGCATAGGAACAGGCACTTCTATGCAGATCTTGTTGTTGAGGAGAGTCATAGACATGAGAAAACAATCCTCAATAAGTTTTTTCTGAATGGTACATTTTGAAACAGGGTATATGATTCGCAGAGCAAAAAATTAAGTTGGCATCCTTTTCTATGGTTTGAGCTGGTCCAAATTGTCACAGGGGTCTGGGCCTAGCAATCAGGTCCACCTGGTGGGAAAGTATGTACCTGAGAGGCAAGGTGGAGGTATGATGGTGGAGGTCAGGAGCTGTTAGAAGAGCCAGGAGAGAAACATGGAAGAAGAACACTGAAACTGGACACAAGCAGGACATTGGAGACTGAAATGTGAAGCAGAAAGGTTTATATGCAGGAGTGATGGAACACAAATACAATTGCAGGAATCTTGGAATAGGTTACTTGAACAAGGTTAGGATACTTAGAATAAGCCTTGGAAATCTGAGAACAAATGGATGCTGCTTCCACAAGTTGGATGCCGACTGCTATTGGACCAGCACTATATGGCTTCTGAGCAATATTTATGTACTGGTGGGAATATAGGGCACACCTAGTGCTAATCCAATCAGCAGGGCAGGGTAGGTGCAGTCACCTAGAGTGCTAAAATGTTGGGTGAGAAAATCCTGCCAGCGCAAGGTACAGAGAGGATGCCTTCCAGAGCCAATACTGCAGATTCTACAAGAAGTAGAGAGATAATGGATGCCCTTCAAGGGGCTCTGCTCAAACAAATGGTAATAGAACCCACGAGGAAGGGTGTGATACTTGACTTAGTGCTCACTAATGGGGAAAATGACTCTAATGTCTGGGAAGGTGTCCACCTGAGCACCAGTGATCATCAGACGGTATGGTTTGATATTTCAAATGGGATACAGAGAATTCACACGAAGAGCCGAGTTTTGAATTTCAAAAATATGGACTTTGTCAAAACGGGAACAAACCTGAAAACAGAACGAGAAGACTGAGAGAAAATGAGTGAGGTGTATCAAGAGTGGCCATATTAAAAGGAACTATTACAAAGGCAACAAATCTATATGTTAACAAAGTAAATAAAAGTAAGAGGAAAATGAAACCAATCTGGTTCTCAAATGAGGTGGCTGAAAAATAAAGACAAAAAGAACAGCGTTCAAGAAGTATAAAGGATCCCAAAAAGAAGAACACAGAGAATAATACTTGGTGAAACTGCCGGAGACGAAGAAAGAAATCAGGAAAGCAAAAGGTCAAGTGGATTGCCAAAGAGGTAAAGCGAGGTGGGAAAACATTCTTCAGATACTGTATATCAAAGAAAGAAGGAAGACCCAAAGTTGTATAGTGAAATTGAAAGGTGACAAGGAGCAATGTGTAGAGAGAGACAAAGAAATGGCAGAAATATTAAGCAAATATTTCAATTCAGCGTTTACTAAAGAAGACCCTAGAGAAGGACCATTGCTGGCTGACAAGATCATAGATGGAGTTGAGTAGACAAAACTCTACTTACAGAAGAGAATGTATTGGAAGAGCTAGGCAAACTGACAAGGCCATGGGGCTGAATGAGGTACATCCCAGGATATTGAGGGAGCTCAGAGATGTGGTGGCGGGTCCGCTGAAGGATCTGTTCTATAGATCCCTGGAAATGGGAATGGTGCCACAAGATTGGAGAAGAGCGGTTGTGGCCTCACTTCTCAAGAATGGTAGCAGAGGGGAGGCTGGAAACTACAGGTTGGTTAGCCTCACCTTGATGGTGGGAAAATTAATGGAGTCTCTGTTGAATGAAAAGATAGTGAACCGAAGGATTGCTGGGCTTGAAGCAGCATGGATTCACCAGGGGAAGATCCTGTTAGATAAATCTGATTAATATTTTATTTGGGTGACTAGAGAATTGGATTGAGGAAGAGCGTTTTACTTGGATTTTGGCAAAGCTTTTGGTATGGTACCACATAAGAAACTTGTGAATAAAATGAGAAGCTTGGGAGTGGGCTCCAAATTGGTGGAGTGGAGTCAACAAACTGGTTGACTGACAGGAGATAGTATGTAATGATAAATGGAACCTACTCTAAAAAGAGAATGATATTAAGTAGAGTACCAAAGGGAAGGTTTTGGGACTAGTTCTCTTCGATGTCTTTGTGAGCGACATTGTGGAAGGGATAGACGTTAACATTTATCTTTTTTCAGATGATGCTAAGATCCGCCTGAATGAGTAGAGAGAATGAAAAGTGATTTAAGAAAGCTTGAATAGTGGCCAAAAATTTAGCAGCTGGGATTCAATGCCAAGATTTGCAGTCATGCATTCTGGGGTGCAGTAAATAAAAAGAGCTGTATGTGATGTGGGGTGAAAGACTAATGTACACCGACTGTGAAGCAATGTGCCAAGGCAATAGCTAAAGCCAGAAGAATGCTGGGCTGCATAGAGAGAGGAATAACCAGTAAGAAAATGGAGGTGGTAATGGCCTTGTACACGTCCTTGGTGAGGAGTCACTTGGAGTATTGTGTTCCGTTCTGGAGCTCATATCTCAAAAAGATATGAGGTAAGATGGAGGCAGTCTAGAGAAGGGCGACCAAAATGGTGTTGGGTCTGTATTGGAAGACTTATGAGGAGAGGCTGAAGGATCTGAATATGTACATCCTGGGAGGAGCAGGGGAGATATGATACAGACCTTCAGATACCTGAAAGGTTTTAATGATGCACAAACGTTGACCCTTTTCCATTAGAAAGGAAACAGTAGAAGTAGGAGTCATGAAATGAAATTCTAATGGGGATGACTCAGAACCAACATCAGGTAATATTTCTTCACAGAGAGGGTGATGGATGCCTGGAATTCGCTTCTGGAAGAGGTGATGAGAATGAAAACAGTAAACAAATTCAAAAGGACCTGGGATAAACACTGTAGATCCCTGAAGGCTAGAGGTTGTAAATGAAGAAAAGGGTGCATGGGATAAGCTGCAAGGAATGGCAGTTACTACTCTTAACAGAAAGCATGGGGATTACTACTCTTAATCAATTAGCCTTGATTCTTTTGACACAACTGTAACATTGATCTTTGCTTCAATGGGTATGGGGAAAATGGGAAATTGGTTTCTGATGACAGCCAATGCTGGTTCTTTACTTTTATTGTCCAAGGTACTGATGTGGAGACATTAGGGAAAAAGTGCAAGACTGCTTCTATAACCAAGTCCAAAAGCAAAGCATGTTCCAGCAGCATTGTCTGAATTATCAAGAAGGCTGCTCACCCCATAAAAATGTTGCCAGCAGTAATTTTGTTATGGATTTAACAGTTGCCTTGTTTTGATTGAAAATATTATTATCTTATCAAAAGGCTTGGGGATAACCAGCATGGAGCGGCAGTTACTACCCTTAACATAAGGCTTGGGGTAAACTCGCATGGAGCAGCAGTTACATAAGAAACTTGCTGGGCAGACTGGATGGACCATTTGATCTTTTTCTGCCATCATTACTATCAGGGTCAATGGAAGCATTAGGTGGGGTAAGCGGTGGCCTAGGGCACCGGAAGTGCCGGTAAGGGCAGCAGTTTTGAAAGGATGGATGAAGCATGGAGCTGGAGCACGTTTTTGGGTACGTATTTAATTGAAGAGCTGTGGTCATTTTTTAGTGTGCGATGAGAGAAAGAGCATATGACAACATCACCACCTAGGGTGGCTGGACACACCTCCACTGGCACTGATCACTATGTTACTATGTTACTGTCAAAGGGAGCACTTGTTGGAGCCACTGCCTCCTGTAGGAGGGAGAGCTGTGATGGAGCTACTGCTAATAAGTAAAGTTGGGGGGAAGGGAGTGCATTAACAAAGGTTTGCATAGAACACCAGATAATCTTGCACTAACCCTGACTGAAGGGGCATGTGTAACTCTCCTAGGAAACAGGACAAATAGACTAGAACTCCAAGGAAAACCAGCTGTTTCTGCAGCCCTGTGGCAGGTTCAAGGCCTGGAAGTTCCAAGGTTAGGGATTCAAACTCTGACCCTGACACCTACCCTCTTTTTCCTGTCTTTTATCTAGTTGCCAATCCACAATAGATCACTGCCTCCAATCCCATGACCTTCCAATTTCCTGAGGAGTCTCTCATGAGGGAATTTGTCAAATGTCTTCTGAAATTCCAAGTACACTGTATCAAGTGGCTCAACTATATCTGCATATTTATTTACACACAAAAAAAATCTAGTAAATAGGTAGACTTCCAATGGCATAAACCATGTTGACTCTCTCCCATGAAACCATGCCTATTTATGTCATCAGTAAGTTTGTTTTTAAGAATAGCTTTAATCATTTTACCCAGTACAAACATCAGGCTCACTAGTCTATATTTTCCTGGATCGCCACTGGAGCCCTTTTTAAAAATCGCCATCACATTGCCCACCCTCCAATCTTCAGGTATCTTGGCTGATTTAAATTTTATTTATTTATTTATTTGAGTTTTTTTCTATACCGGCATTCACGGAGATTCGTATCATGTCGGTTTACATAAAACAGGGGTGATCAATACATTATAAACGTGTATAAATATAACATGATAGGTATAAATGATAGGTTGTCAGGCCATCATTTAGGGGGATCAAATTTCCATTAAAGTGGGTTACAAATTCTTTCAAAT
This sequence comes from Rhinatrema bivittatum, assembly GCF_901001135.1. NCBI lineage: Eukaryota > Metazoa > Chordata > Amphibia > Gymnophiona > Rhinatrematidae > Rhinatrema > Rhinatrema bivittatum. The sequence continues at coordinate 232,375,942 of NC_042617.1, read as the reverse complement.
ATTTAGGTATTATTTTACACAGAGATCCTTCCCAGCTCTATAGGGTAAATTTTCAGAAGCTATATATGGATACATAATATTTATTAAAGGCATGGACTGATTTTCCTTTGACCTTAGTGGGTAAGGTGATTCTTTTTCAGATGGTAATCTTACCCAACTGGCTGTACTTGTTTCAAACTATCCCCTGATACATGTTGAAAAAAAGATTTACGAAGATTGGAGAGTCTTATCAGATAATATTTGTGGAAGGGGACCAAACCTAGAATGTGTTGGTTAAGCTGATGGGTAAATGGGAGGGTTTGGGGTTAGCTAATTTGAAGTTATATAATGTATCTTGCAAATCTTTGTCATGATGGAAACAAACAGAATGTTGGGAATTTTTAGAAAGGGAATGGTGAATAAAACGGAAAATGTCATAATTCCTGTGTATCGCTCCATGGTGAGACCGCACCTTACATACTGTGTACAATTCTGGTCGCCACATCTCAAAAAAGATATAGTTGCGATGGAGAAGGTACAGAGAAGGGCAACCAAAATGATAAAGGGGATGGAACAGCTCCCCTATGAGGAAAGACTAAAGAAGTTAGGACTTTTCAGCTTGGAGAAGAGACGGCTAAGGGGGGGATATGATAGAGGTGTTTAAAATCATGAGAGGTCTAGAACGGGTTAATGTGAATCAGTTATTTACTCTTTCGGATAATAGAAAGACTAGGGGGCACTCCATGAAGTTAGCATGTGGCACATTTAAAACTAATCGGAGAAAGTTCTTTTTCACTCAATGCACAATTAAACTCTGGAATTTGTTGCCAGAGTTTGTGGTTAGTGCAGTTAGTGTAGCTGTGTTTAAAAAAGGATTGGATAAGTTCTTGGAGGAGAAGTCCATTCCTGCTATTAATTATCTTAGAAAATAGCCATTGCTATTACTAGCAACAATAGCATGGAATAGACTTAGTTTTTGGGTACTTGCCAGGTTCTTATGGCCTGGATTGGCCACTGTTGGAAAGAGGATGCTGGACTTGATAGACCCTTGGCCTGACCCAGTATGGCATCTTCTTATGTTCTTATGGAGACTGGCTCTTAGCTTCAAGATATACACCTGTAGACATGGAACAAGCTTTTCTTTCTCCTATGTCTTAGTTAAGTGCTACATGTGCCGCGCTCAGTGTTACATTTGCCTGTCAGAGATAGCCTTCTGGTGGTGCCATTGGTTAAGACATGGAGATATTTATCTTCTGTGTTGGGGTTAAAAAGCTCAACTTCCTAGTTTTTGTCTTTTATAGGCAACTATGCATTTTTGCCAGGGATGCATTCATCTGTTTTTTTGCAATGGGTTGCTAAGGGATTGCAAAATATATGGGAGAATTAGAATGTATAGCAGTGAATGATGACATAGACTTAATTGGCATCTCAGAGACATGGTAGAAAGAGGATAACCAATGGGACAGTGCTATACCTAGGTACCCTCTATGTTCCCCCCGCCAAGTCAGCTCTCAAAAAACGAGCATTCTCTATTGCTGGACCATTACAATGGAACAATCTGCCCTCGGAACTCCGAACAGAACCCTGCCTGCGGACGTTCAAAAAAAAACTGAAGACCTGGCTCTTCTCAAGAGCATTTACTTAAAGTTCCTTACCTGACCCTACTTTATAGAACTTAGGTTCAAACGTGTCTAACTGATCGAAATTTCCCCGTAACCTTTATAATGTACTCCCTGTGCTGACTATCATGTTTTTCCTTTTTTGATTTTCCCCATATTCCACTCGTTATGCTTGTTCAACTATAACTCTATTCGCGTACAATTTTGTTAATTATGTTCATATAGTTTGCTGAACAATTTTTTGTTAAATTAAGTTCATATTGTTTGATGTAATTTCCAAATGTTGGTTCACTGTAAACCGAACCGATATGTACTTGTACATGATCTTCGGTATAGAAAAGTATTTAAATAAATAAATAAATAAATACCGGGGTACAAATTATATTGCAATGACAGAGAGGAGCACCCGGGAGGAGGTGTGGCGCTTTATGTCCGGGATGGCATAGAGTCCAACAAGATAAACATCCTGCATGAGACTAAATACAAAATCGAATCTTTATGGGTAGAAATCCCTTGTGTGTCGGGGAAGACTATAGTGATAGGTGTATACTACCGTCCACCTGGTCAAGATGGTGAGACGGACAGTGAAATGATAAGAGAAATTAGGGAAGCTAACCAAATTGGTAGTGCAGTAATAATGGGAGACTTAAATTACCCAATATTGACTGGGTAAATGTATCATCGGGACACGCTAGAGAGATAACATTCCTGGATGGAATAAATGATAGCTTTATGGAGCAATTGGTTCAGGAACCGACAAGAGAGGGAGCAATTTTAGATCTAATTCTCAGTGGAGCACAGGACTTGGTGAGAGAGGTAACGGAGGTGGGGCCGCTTGGCAATAGTGATCATAATATGATCAAATTTGATTTAATGACTGGAAGAGGAACAGTGTGCAAATCCAAGGCTCTCGTGCTAAATTTTCAAAAGGGAATCTTTGATAAAATGAGAGAAATTCTTAGAAAAAAACTGAAAGGAGCAGCTACAAAAGTAAAAAATGTCCAACAGGCGTGGTCATTGTTAAAAAATACCATTCTAGAAGCACAGTCTAGATGTATTCCACACATTAAGAAAGATGGAAAGAAGGCAAAAAGATTACCAGCATGGTTAAAAGGGGAGGTGAAAGAAGCTATTTTAGCCAAAAGATCTTCATTCAAAAATTGGAAGAAGGAACCAACAGAAGAAAATAGGATAAAGCATAAACGTTGGCAAGTTAAATGTAAGACATTGATAAGACAGGCTAAGAGAGAATTTGAAAAGAAATTGGCTGTAGAGGCAAAAACTCACAGTAAAAACTTTTTGAAATATATCCGAAGCAAAAAGCCTGTGAGGGAGTCAGTTGGACCATTAGATGATCGAGGGGTTAAAGGGGCACTTAGAGAAGATAAGGCCATCGCGGAAAGATTAAATGATTTCTTTGCTTCGGTGTTTACTGAAGAGGATGTTGGGGAGGTACCTGTAATGGAGAAGGTTTTCATGGGTAATGATTCAGATGGACTGAATCAAATCACGGTGAACCTAGAAGATGTGGTAGGCCTGATTGACAAACTGAACAGTAGTAAATCACCTGGACCGGATGGTATACACCCCAGAGTTCTGAAGGAACTAAAAATGAAATTTCAGACCTATTAGTAAAAATTGGTAACCTATCATTAAAATCATCCATTGTACCTGAAGACTGGAGAATAGCAAATGTAACCCCAATATTTAAAAAGGGCTCCAGGGGCGATCCGGGAAACTAAAGACCAGTTCTAAACACCAAAATCACAGAACATATAGAAAGACATGGTTTAATGGAACAAAGTCAGCATGGCTTTACCCAAGGCAAGTCTTGCCTCACAAATCTGCTTCACTTTTTTGAAGGAGTTAATAAACATGTGGATAAAGGTGAACCACTAGATGTAGTATACTTGGATTTTCAGAAGGCGTTTGACAAAGTTCCTCATGAGAGACTTCTCGGAAAAGTAAAAAGTCATGGGATAGGTGGCGATGTCCTTTCGTGGATTGCAAACTGGCTAAAAGACAGGAAACAGAGAGTAGGATTAAATGGACAATTTTCTCAGTGGAAGGGAGTGGACAGTGGAGTGCCTCAGGGATCTGTATTGGGCCCCTACTTTTCAATATATTTATAAATGATCTGGAAAGAAATACAACGAGTGAGATAATCAAATTTGCAGATGACACAAAATTGTTTAGAGTAGTTAAATCACAAGCAGATTGTGATAAATTGCAGGAAGACCCTGTGAGACTGGAAAATTGGGCATCCAAATGGCAGATGAAATTTAATGTGGATAAGTGCAAGTTGATGCATATAGGGAAAAATAACCCATGCTATAATTACACAATATTGGGTTCCATATTAGGTGCTACAACCCAAGAAAGAGATCTAGGCGTCATAGTGGATAACACATTGAAATCGTCGGTTCAGTGTGCTGCGGCAGTCAAAAAAGCAAACAGAATGCTGGGAATTATTAGAAAGGGAATGGTGAATAAAACGGAAAATGTCACAATGCCTCTGATTCGCTTCATGGTGAGACCGCACCTTGAATACTGTGTACAATTCTGGTCGCCGCATCTCAAAAAAGATATAATTGCGATGGCGAAGGTACAGAGAAGGACTATCAAAATAAGGGGAATGGAACAGCTCCCCTATGAGGAAAGACTAAAGAGGTTAGGACTTTTCAGCTTGGAGAAGAGATGGCTGAGGGGGGATATGATAGAGATGTTTAAAATTATGAGAGGTCTAGAACAGGTAGATGTGAATCGAGTATTCACTCTTTCGGATAATAGAAAGACTGGGGGGCACTCCATGAAGTTAGCATGGGGCACATTTAAAACTAATCGGAGAAAGTTCTTTTTTACCCAACACACAATTAAACTCTGGAATTTGTTGCCAGAGGATGTGGTTAGTGCAGTTAGTATAGCTGTGTTTAAAAAAGGATTGGATACGTTCTTGGAGGAGAAGTCCATTACCTGCTATTAAGTTCACTTAGGGGCAGATTTTTAAAAAATACGCGAGTGCGTACTTTTGTTCGCGCACCAGGCGGGAACAAAAGTACGCTGGATTTTATAAGATACGCGCGTAGCCTACAAAATCCGGGGTCGGCGCGCACAAGGGGGTGCACATTTGTGCAACCTGCGCGCGCCGAGCCCAGCGCGAGCTGCATGTTCCCTCCGAGGCCGCTCTGATTTTGGAGCGGCTTCGGAGGGAACTTTTCTTCGCCCTCCCCCCACCTTACCCTTCCTTCCCCTACCTAACCCACCCCACCGGCCCTATCTAAACCCCCCCTTACCTTTGTCGGCAAAGTTACGCCTGTCGCTGGCAGCCCCGCACCGTCCTCCAGTCCCGGGGGCTGGTCCGGAGGCCTCGCCCCCGGGCCCGCCCCCGAAACACGCTCCCTCCCTCCCCTTTTCGAAAGCTCCAGGACTTACGCGCGTCCCGGGTCTTTACGTGCGCCGGCCCTGCGCGCGTAAATCCGGAAGGATTTACGCGCGCGGGCCTTTTAAAATCCGCCCCTTAGAGAATAGCCACTGCCATTAGCATTGGTAACATGGAATAGACTTAGTTTTTGGGTACTTGCCAGGTTCTTATGGCCTGGATTGGCCACTGTTGGAAACAGGATGCTGGGCTTGATGGACCCTTGGTCTGACCCAGTATGGCATTTTCTTATGTTCTTATGTTCTTATCTCTCAGTTTTTTGATGAAGAGGGTAATCTACTAACATTTCAGGGGTTGATAACTGAATATAATTTAGATCATAAGCATTTTTATGCATACTTGCAGGCACGTCATTACATAAATTCATTGAAAATCGATGATTAGCAACAGAAGAATAGAGTACTGTTGTCTGATATGTACGACATTTCTGATCCTTCACATCATACCATTTCTTTCTTATACCAAATGTTATCAAAAAGATTGAAACTTTGTAGCCATGTTCTGGTTCTGGATGCCTGGAGACAGGAATAAATTTTACAGAAGCACAATATGCCCGGCTGTTTAACCGCATATGTTCTCTGACATGTAATGTAACTGGGAACTGCAATATAAATTTTTATTACGTTATATATTTCTCAGCGTAAAGCCTTTGTTATGAAAATCACCAGTTCAGATCAATGAGCTAAATGCTCACTGGAAGGATGGGTCATTATTTTTGGGATTACTCGAGAATTCTTAGTTACTGGAAATTAGTAGTGTGCTATGTTTTCACAGTAGTTGGGGTCATGTTACCTTTTACAGCCACCATGCTTCTTTTTGATCAGTTTCCAGACATTGTCTTTAATACTTGTTTTCATAAACTGTGGGTTCGTAAACTGCTTTTGGTGACAAAAAAAATGTATAGTACAATGTTGGCTTACAGAAGACCCTCCTACACTTATATTATGGAGGAATCAACTTCACCAGATGTGTGTTTTTGAGAAATACATGGAAAAAACGGACACATTTATAAAAAAAAAAAAAAAGGTTTCTTTGTGAATCTGGACTCCATATACAATCATTATCTCCAAGAGCTCGGTTTGATTTTAAATTACTTTTAGTGTGCCTGCCTTCTGCTAGTTTTTCTTTTTTCTTTCATGCTGCTCTGAATTGAGAAGTGTTAAAGCGGGTGGGGGTGGGAATAGGATAGGGGAACCTCTGTTTTTATAACATGCCAGCATGCGCTTGTTATAAAATCCAAAGGGGGCGCACACAAGGGGGGTTAAATGATGCAATTTTTGAATTGCGGCCGTCTCCAGTTCCCTACCCCCACCTGCCCATACTCCATCCCTCTTCCCCTGTTCTCCCTGACCCCTTAAAACAGCCTACCTTTTTTTATCTTTGTTTCAGAACTTACACCAGCTCCTGAGCTGGCATAAGTTGTGTGCACTGGCAGGCTGCCGGAGCACAATACCCCAGCACAGCGGCAAATGGCCGCTGTACCGGCCACCTCTAGCTCTGCACATTCCCGCCCCTTGGACCGCCCCTCTCTGCCCCTTTTGTGAGGCCTGGCTCTTGTGCGCATAACGGGTTGTGCGCACAGCCGGGTCCCTTCTAAAATGCGTGCGGTGCTCGGAAGGCCCAACCGCACATATAACCCCCGGATTTTATGCGCGTGGGTTTTTAAAAATTTGACCGGTATTGTCAGTTAATGGTGGTGGACACTGCACAGGATATACCAGTGATCCGGCATATTTGTTGTAGTTTATTGTTGGCAAAAATGAACAAAGATTTGACTATCAATGATAGCTTGCAGATCACCAGAAACAGGTCTACAGTTTCATGTTTGAGTTCCTTCAGAATTCTAGGGTGAATAGCATCTGGTCCTAGTTATTTGTTTGTTATTCTTTAATCTGTCAATCTGAGCTATTATGTCTTCCAGTTTCACAATGAGTCCATCTATTTGCTCAGAATCATCACTATCAAAAAAAAATTTCCAGTGTGGGTATGACCACAGTATCCTCTTTAATAAAGACAGAGGCAAAAAATTAATTTAGTTTTTCTGCTATTTCCTTGTCCTCCTTATTCATTCCTTTTACCTCTCCGTAATCTATTGGCCCAACTGACTCCCTAATAGGCTTTTTGCTTCAAATGTACGTGAAAAAGTTTTTGTTACTTGTTCTATCTCTTTGGGAAGCTTCTTTACAATAGGTAAAGTTGGAGGAAGGGCGTGCATGAACAAAGGTTTGCCTAGAACTCCAGATACTCTTGTACTGGCCCTGACTGAAGGGACTTGTCTAACCCTCCTAGGAAACAGGACAAATATACCAGGACTCCGAGGAAAACCAGCAGCCTTCTTAATTATTTTTTTATGTTTAAACAATTTTTATTGGTTTTGTTCTTACAGCAAATACAAAAAACAACTGTGAGGAAGGTGGAGTTCTGACCTTACCTCAATAGAACATCACCTATCCCTATAGGTCACAAAGCAGAAATTTCCAAATACCATCCCACCCCACCCCATCCCCTACTGTCCTTGAAATGAGATGTCCATTACTATAGGGTCCGAACGTAAGGCCTCCAGGGCATCTAGGCTGACCACGGTTCAGTCAGTCACGACCAGGCTGTGGGCATGTGGCGGTAGGTGCTGTAAGTAGGAATTCCAGACCATGAGGAAGCGGCGTTTGTGACGCGGGGATTCTTGAGACGCCAGGTGTTCCATCATCATCAGGGAGTGAAATTGGTTTCTCCAAGCCCAAAAAGACGCTTGGTCAGGGGAACGCCATACAGACAAAATCACTTTTTTCCCAACAAGACCAGCTTTTTGCAGTAGCATGCAGGAGCCAGGATCTCGAATCCGGATTGGGGAGATGCAGCCAAATAGTAACCACATAGGGGACACAGGGAATACCACATCAAGTATATCCGCCATATAGTCCGCCACCCGACTCCAAAAGTGGCGCACCAGGGGGCAGTACCAAAAAACATGAGATAAGGTACCAATGACGGTATTACAGTGGGGGCAAGTAGCTGATTGGGTTATGGTTAGTTGTCGTGCCACCTGAGGAGACACATAGGCACGACATAAAAATTTAAACTGTAATTCCCGATAGTACATACTGGTAGAGATCCTGGCTTCGCGCCTGAAACATCTCTGTAAAATATTGTGTGTCACCATAAAGTCCCCATCCTGATTCCAACGGGTTACCAAAATTGAAAAGACATCTAGGCGTACCTTGTGACGGAGGAGTTTATGATAAACTGACAAAGAGGGGACTTTTGAATACTCAAAGTAGAACACCCGATCCAGTGTCATAAAAACCTCGGGTTGCTTAGAGACATCCGGCAAGGCCTGGACATAATGCCGGATCTGTAGGTATGGAAAAGTATGAGGGACTCCCAAACCATACATCTGACCGAAGTCAGCAAAGTCCAGCATCCGCCCATCCCAAGAAAGCTGGTGTCCCAAACAGGTAAGACCTTTAGACTCCCACACCTGAAAGGAACTCGATTGGGACCCAGGAAGAAATTCTGCATTCCCCATAATAGGAAGAAAATGGGCACATAGTATTAGGGATGTGAATCGGATCCGATATCGGATCCGATTCTGGTTCCGATTCACATCTCTATAGATGTGAATCGGATCCGATATCGGATGTGAATCGGATCCAATATCGGATCCGATTCACATCCCTACATAGTATGGAGGTCTGCAATATTTTGGTTAATCTCACCCATGTCTGTCGGATGTGCTTAAGCAAGGCCGATTGAGACAAAAAAGGGGAGAGCTACGTGGACTGAGCTTGTAAGACATATGGGAGAGCTCGTGGGTGGGTTACCGTAGTATCTGACACCAGCGGGACAAAGTGCAACTGGTTCAGCAGCCAATCTCGAATTAGACGTAAATTACATGCTAAATTATATAAAGGTAAGTCAGGGAGCCCTATGCCCCCGTCTCTTCTTTGTGCCTGTAACCAGGAAAGGGGAATCCTAGGCTTCCCCCCGCACCACACAAAACGGCAGATAGCGCTATTTAAAGTGGCCAGATCCCTCTTCAACCATAAAGGTACATTCTGCAGGAGATAAAGCCATTTTGGTAAGATGGTCATCTTAAATAAGTTAACGCGGCCAGATAATGAGAGTGGGAGGGTACCCCAGGTTTTTAATAAAGCTTGAGTGTCTCGAAGCAACCCTGGTACATTCGCTTGGTAAATCTGGTCCGGGCCAGCGGGGATAAATACCCCCAGGTAGCGAATATTATCTCCAGACCATTTCAGAGGAAACACATCCAGCCATTGAGCCCTCAAGGTTACTGGAAATGCTAAGGCAGACAACTTGGATTCATTGAGTCTTAGCCCCAAAAAGGTCCCAAAACTCCCCATTAATCGCAGCAAGGATGGTAACGAGGTGTGCGGATTAGTAATAAATACCAACAGATCATCTGCGAAAGCCAAACATTTAAAAATGTTAGGCCCTACATAGACACCACGGATGTCGTTCTGAATTTGTATAGATAGCAGAAGGGGTTCCAATTGTAGTATAAACAGTAACGGGGAGAGAGGGCATCCCTGCCACGTACCCCGTTTTACAGAGAACCTGTCAGATTGTGCACCATTAGCGGTAATCGGAGCCTGCAGATCCCAATATAGCAGGTGGACGGCGTTTGAAAAAACCCCCTCAAAGCCCATCTTTTGCAATATAGAAAAAAGATACTCCCACTCCACCCTATCAAAAGCCTTCTCGGCATCGAAACTAATGGCCAAATATGGAGAAGCTGTTTGCTGGCAAATGGTCATTGCAGTCAACACTCTGCGAATGTTAGCCAATGCATAACGCTTGCGTACAAACCCCACCTAATGGTCTCCAGTGAGAGTGGGGAGAATGACTGCCAGCCGGTCCGCCAATATCTTGGACAGCAATTCTCTTATTGGCGAAGGCCCTGGCCCCCCACCCCCTCTCCCAAAGGTGTATTAAAAATAAGAAATGGTGGTTCAGTGGTCCTCCTTACCCCCCACCCACACAGTGGTGTAGTCAAACAAACATTGGTGGCTCAGTGCCCCCCCCCTTCCTTTCCCACCTCCTAAGTAGTCCATGTCCGGGCCCCAACCCTGCCTGCCCCAGGCCCTGACCCCCTTCTCGTACCCCTGAACCTTAGAAATGAGTATGGTATCCCATGGTGGGGTCAGGTTGCCCCCTTGCACCTGGCCTGGTTGCGACAATGACCTTGCCCCAGCCATGTGACTGAGCAAGGTCCAGGGATCAGGCGGTGGCATCCAGGCCGCAACAAGATGGCAGGCTGGCAGTGGAGAGGTGAGAAGCTGCTTGCGGGCCTAGCCTGCAAGCAGCATCGTAACAGCACCCCCTCCTCAAAGATCCCCTCCACGGGCCTCCTTTTGCCAGTGGAAGGGGTCGAAGAACTGAAGCTGGAATTTCTTGGTGGAGTACTGAAACAATGAAGTACTTGAAGCTGAAGACATGACATAAAAGGTCAAAGATTCAAAGGAGACGTAGACAAACACTGAAGGCACAGATCAGGCAGGATATAGGATTGCAGGACAGCAAGGCCGCATCTCAGGTTTTAAAAGTTCAGAATGGAAAAATTGAAGACAAGGAGACCAGGTTAAATGAGAAACACAGATGAAGTCGCACCTTGGAGTATAGTCTGGCTTTGGTGCTTAGTTAATCAAGACGGAAGTGGAAAGCACATAGGCATCATCTTCTTGGCAATAGCAATGATGAAAACCGATCAGATAACAAGCTGGATTTAGATGTAAAAGGGAGGTACAACTGGAGAGTGAGTAGGTAAACTATAGGTACCACATGTTTTTGGGTAGGCAAAAAGAAGGAAGCTCAGGGTTACTGCCTCCAGGCTTGCCAAGCCAGATGATAAGATAAATCCTTTAACTTGGTCAAAGAGATTATTTCTCAGGAAAATCCGTATGTTAACCCAGGTTCTCATATGGTGGTGAAGCTGTTCCCAGGAGGAGCTTGGTAGTCGATAGACTTCACTGCGGTATTTAATGCAAGGTACTGATTCGTTATAGGGGGATTTCCCAGATGGGTGTATAGATGTAGCTTCAATCAGGATTGAATCAGAAGAGCCGCTTTAAGGTAGACGGTTAAACACAATAAACAGGGCTCAAGGATAGCAAAGGATTCAAATGGGTGTGTAAAGACATATTTCCACAGTTGGTAGAACAGCACCCATGGAGTTGCTGTGGAGTACACTCTGATTGGTTATATACTCACAGAAGTGTGAAGATATTTGGCGATGAGATCAGACTTGGTACTGGATGGAAACCTGGGCGCAGGTGCCTCCTGCACGTCGTATGGAACTCAGGAAGATAAGCCAACATCTAAGGGTGAAGCTGAAAGACTGTATTGAGCATCCCTACCAACGCACTAAGGGCCTCAGAAGTCTCTAATTCTTCCCCACCGGTATCCCAGGAGCTATGTGTGTGATAAGATGGCAGAGCGACAGAGAGATCCGGGGCGTTGATAGCATCCTAGGAATTCTGTGGCCCCAGGACTCAGTCCTTAAAATGAACCAGGGGTTACAATAGGAAATAATTTGGTTGGAAGATGTTACACATCTCATTATATTGTTATTTGTTGATTATTCTGATGATACATGAATATTAAGTAAAGTGGTTAAAAAATTATGTATTTACAATAGATTTCAAAAATACACAAAAGAGAGGGAAAAGGATCAATGTCCAATATCAATCTCAAACCCACTTAATTCGCAAATGACAATATCATAAACAGTCTTTGCTTTAAAAGATTTACATCTGCAGCCTCTCGTCTCACAATGGGCCGCAAGCTTCAATCAGCTTATAAAGCAGAGTGTAATTCCTTTTTAATCATTTATTGTCATGTTGCCTATCCCTAATCAGAACTTTATTCAAAATAATTTATCACTAAACTTCATTCTAAACACCCCTAAGAAAGGTATACCAGTATGAAAAACTTTATACTTCTCACTTTTCACTCTGTTTTAACCCTAAATCTTCTGTAAAAGAATACTTAGCCAAGTCAACGTGAAATGTAAATCAAATTGTTCCCGACATGAATCACGTTTCGATTGTAAAAACAATCTTCTTCAGGGGATCATTTCACAGTGCTCGTTACTTGACACAGCCAATATTCTTCAATATCCTTAAAAACAGACAAAAAAGAATTAAAAGTGCATCTAACTTTATTCCTGCCTAAATAACCACAGTTTACCCATTTTATCTATCCAAAAATTATCCACACACCTCTCATACTCAGCAGAAAAACTTACCCGGACAAACAATGTCTCACCGCTCTTGTTCAAAAATGGCGCCACAGCGTCTTCAATCCACTCAGGCGTAACCTGCTTTTAAAGCCTACTTCCGTTGTGCCACATCACCGGAAATAGTACTAACTAAAAAAGTGGTCAGAAAACTGCAAATCCCATACTGCCATAGGGCAGAGCAATTAATTGTCCCATACAGCTTGTGGATTAAAAATAGTAATTAACAGAACACACAAAGAGCTGCACATCCCCCGCTTGCCATAAAGTAATCAATTTGTTGCTTTATCAAATTGTGAAAAGAAACAATATATTAATATATCGCTTCTCACTGTTTGTTCAAAAAACAAACCAATCTATTTCTCTATTCAAACCCTTAGGGGCGACAGTGTCAAAATGATATATCCATTTCTGCTCTCTCCGCAAAAGGTAATTGTCAAAATCTCCTCCTCTACTACTGGGTGTCAGCTGTTCAATGACTGCAAATCGCAATACTTCAAAAGAGTGATCACATTGTAGACAATGCTGTACCACAGGCGCCTCCAAACGTTGTCGCATCAAAGCACTCTTATGTTCAATTATGCGAGTCTTTAACACCCTTTTGGTTTTACCAATATACAGTAGCGGACATGGACACCACAAACCAATAGATTTTACATAAAAGGGACATAAAAATATAAAACATGCATTTTATATTATATGTTCAGTTATGGTGCCAACTAGAAAACCCTGCAAAATAAAAAAGACACTTGGAACCCATATGGCATTGGGCCTATTATAATGAGATTTATTACTTACCCTTCTAGGGTTCAAGGTGGGGTACAATAAAACATACATACTAACTCAATCAAATACTTACAAGGAAAATATACAGATACAAGAATTTAAATCAGGAATAGCTGCTAAAAATTGTATTCATAGACATCAGCTATCAGGATTATAAGCCTTTTGAAATAGATAAATCTTTAAGGCTTTCCTAAAAACTGATAAGATATTGATCTTATCTCTTTGGGGAAGGAGTTCCACAGCATGGGGCCAGCTGTAGAGTAGGCCCATTCCTTGTCTTATCCTGGCACACATTTCTGATGGAAGGAAGGTCCTGGAGTCCTTGATTTGAAGACCTCAATGAACAGGAAGGCATATATAGTTTTAAAGAGGTGGTAATCCATGGGAAGGAGATATTATTTATCAAAGTATGGATTGTTGTAGCAAGTTTATACTGAACATAGTAGGTGAATGGAAGCTAGTGAAGGAATTGCAATATAGGGATGATATGGTCACTTAAAGGAGTATTAGTTAATAAGCAAGCAGCAGAGTTTTGAATTATCTGTAAAGGACATGTGACATATGTTGGGAGGCCAGTGAAAAGGTGTATGAATGTGGGTGTGGCCCTCAGAAATCCTTGGGTAAACTGAATTACAGTTACAATATAGTGAACCTCCCAACGCTAACTGCCAGCTCTCAAGCAATAACAACCCTATGGAAAAGCAACACTGGAAATATTAAACCAGACCTTAAAACAGCAATGCACCTCCTATTAGGAAAACAAAACAATCAGGCTGCTATAGATCCCTACACAGAAACTACATGCTAGCAGAATACCTCTCCTCAGTCACACATACAGAACACAGCAGACCATCATCAAATACAGAATAAAGACACCATAAAGGATAAATAGAAAAGTGTAGACAAACACTAAACTGGAAATCACAACAAGCCAGATCCTGTATGCATCCCACCAAAAAAAAAAGAAACACCATCATTCCTTATAAAACATCAAACAATAAAATAAAAAATATAAACCTTCAATCGCAATAGTAAAACCATACTAATAAAAAGAATAAATATTTCAAAACAGCTGATGAATAGAACATCCAATAATTAAAAACATGTACATTTTTTTTAAATGGCCCAAACACCAATACAATATTGTAAAGCAGCAGATATATCAATTAATATCCAATAATTAAAACTAAAAAGGACATAAAATATCCCCTGCTTGCCATTCATAGAAACTTTTGATTCCAGTCACCTTGAGATTATCATGGATTTATTTTCTAATTAACATTTTTTTTTCCTGCTGCCCAAGTATAAGGGACTTCACGGATGAGAGTAGTTGGAGTTGTCCAGCCGATGGTGAGGCAGCACTAGGAAGTCTATATGCCGGTTCCCTCAGGTAGAAGCAGGATAGGGTATGTGTGTATGTTGGGGGGGAGGGCAGCAAGTCTACCTCCAGCTTCTGTGGGTGATGGTAGGGGAGGGAAGGAGAGCAGCAGGAGCAGGCTGATGGAGCTGTTGCTACCACTGCCACTGTGTGAAAACTGAAGAGGCAGGAAGGAAAGCCTCTAGGGAGGCTCCTGATGTGAAATATAAGCTGCTGCGGGGCCTGGTGTTAGTCACAGTAACTCCATGGGCACTGAGCCGCTGTGACCAACAGCAATCATGTAGTCGGCCTGACTGGCCCACTGTGGCATGCCCGAAGCCCCAATAAGCCAATTTGTCCCTGCTGTTTTAGTGGTAAGCCAAAGTAACATTTTCCAAGTAAAGAGTACAGAGCTATGCACACCTATTGGAAGACTGGAAGAATTTTCTGTACAGAGTGAACTGCTGCTTTTTCAGTGCCATATCATGTGTATTAGCAGTATAAATACAAGCAGAAACTGTGGAGTCACCTAGTACTGTCCATGAGTTTGTACTGCCCTTGCAGACCAGCTTCTGTTTCCTTTTACTCAGCATCACCAGTGTGCAGCGTTTCGATAATGGGTCATACGTCTGTAAGCTGAAAGTCAACAACAAAGAAATAGTATCAGATCCCATCTTCGTTCAAGTGGAAGGTGAGTTAGGATTTTGGTCTTGCTGGTATTGTAAAGCCATGTTCTCAACCTGTATTTAATTTGCTGTCACAAAGTTAATGTTAGATGCAGCGTTATAATGACAGGTCAGGAAGAGGAAACCTTACCACTTCCAGAGTTGGAAGAATGTGGTTTTGATTGAATGATAATTGTATGCTATATTGTACTAGTTCTTTTGTCTGAAAACTGTTGTAATTTTGAATAGTGCTTCCTAAATATAATGGGCCCAATATTTATTAAGCTGGTGAGCAATTAAGTTATTCGGCTAAAGTTAGCTGGGTAACGACCCGAATATTCACTGGGATAAACAATAACAGATTTTGAACATGTCCAGTTAGGTATAAAGTTATCCGGCCTAGTATGGAAGGATAACTTCAAAAGATTTCTGGTTAAGTGGTGCTCCAGTAAGTAACAAAAACCCCTTAACAATGGGCCTCCTGGCCCGATTCCCCCCCCCCCCACCACCACCCATTAATCTTGTAAAAATACTTCTGGTGGAGCCCTCCCAAACCTCTCCAAAAGGGAAATTAGTAATACTTTTTCTGTTGGCCCTCTCCCCCATTCCCCCTCACTCCACAGAAAGTAATAAAATAAATACAGGCTCTTCAACCACCACACTCCCTTATGCTACCATCCCCCAAGCCCTCCCATCAACCAGGTATCTCAATTGCTCCTCCACTTCCAGAATTGTATGGTGAGTTGTACAGGGAAATCTCTTAGTTCTGCTCTGCACTAATTGTTAGGAAGCGGGAGATTCTTGTGGACACAGAGTATATGTTTATATTTAGTCCCATGATGGTCATGTCTCAGTGTGTCATACATGTGAGCGTCATCTGCAGATGTGTCCTGATAAAAAAAAAGGTTGAGAACCACTGGTTTATGCTTCCAACGCGGCTGCCCAGAGCTGCACTGGAAGTGCCTGGGATTGTATCATTCTGCAATCTCAGCCCTGAAAATGGGGCTACGTTTGAGGTACTGGGTGGGTGGGAGGTCTCTGGAGGAGTAGCATTAGGGGAGTGGGATACTCTGGAGGAGTAGCATTAGGGGAGTGGGGATAGGGTCGAGGAGCCTGTCTTTATTATTTTCTGTGGGAACTGGGGAATGGGGGGGGGGCAGCAGAAATACTATTTCTCTTTGAAGGGGTTTAGGAGGACTGGGCCAGAAGGGTTTTACAAGATTAAAGGTTGTGGTGTGGAGGAGGGGGGAATCGGGCTGGGAGGCCTGCAGGTAAGGATTTTTTTGTTACTTATAGGAATGTTACTTAGCCGGGTATCTTTTGAAGATATCTGGTTAAGTAGCAGGTTATCTGGCCATACAAGGCTGGATAACTTTAGACCTGTTCTGAAGTAGGTCTAAAGTTATCTGGCTAAGGGGGTCATTTTCTAAAGGGATTGCTCGCGAAAAGGGACTTTTCCCGTGCATTACCTATATCGGGGTGGAGTCGGGGCAGAGTCCGCACCGGAAGGGGAGGAGTCGGGGCGGCGTCGGGGTGGACTCCGCGACAACTTCGCTGATGGCAAAAAGTAAGACTCCTTATCACCTCCAGTGGCGCTATTGGGTGCGAAAGCCGGCAGTGATAGCACCGCTGGCTTTCGCAGGCCTGCCCCCCACTTCGCCCTCCTGCCCCCCGTTACTGCCAGATTCTCTAAGGTCTATGACCTTAGAAAATCCAGGCCTAAATTAACCAATTATAGTTCAAATCGATTAAATTAGCTGGATATCTTTACTCCTCCCTGAAAAACCCCTGGAATGCCACTTTTTAATCTAGCTAGATTTTAGCCAGATAATAACAAATGACTCAATATTCAAAAAGTTACATATGGACGGATAACTTGTGAATTATCCATTTAAATGACTTTGAATATTGACCCCAGTGTATATTGGTTAAAACAAGTTTTATTTTAGGGGATCTTTTTTAACATTATTTTTAGGTGTGGAGAGTTTCGACAAGACCAAGATACAACCATTTTACCCCAGGTCAGAGTTATTGGAGCTCTGATTTCTGCATTTAGGTATTATACAAACAAGTTCATTCTCGTTCACCAGATTAACTATAACTAGGAACATTTGTTTTCTGTTTTTATTTTATTTTCCCCAGGAATTTAGGCCATGCTAATCATAATGAAATAAACAGGAGAAAAATCATTACAATAAATGCTGATACATTTTCAGGAAAAATAAAATAAACACTGAAAATGAAGGTCCTGACTATAACAAGAGAAAAGTATTTTCATGACCGGTTTATGTTATATAAAAGCTATTCTAATTCTATCCAAGCAATAATCCTCCTTGGACAGGGAAGTGTGAGTTGGTGGTTAGTGAACTGATGTATGAAAAAGAGAACTGTCTGACGTTAACATTGCCTAGCCCTGCGCCTGTATTTTCTTGTACCGTTAGTTTTGCCAACTGTTACTGGCTAATAGTAGCATTGTTCCTGCTCTGCCTTCCATGGAGAGATCTCATGTGGTCCAAATGCTATAAATGTGTTGCCAGGCCTTCCATCCCAGCAATGGCTGCATGCATGTTTTTGAGGGTTTAAATTATAAAGTGTTTTGTGATCCTCTTTGGATGAAAAGCATGACATCAATCCCAAATTTGTTTTTTTTTACTTGCACTTAAATGTTGACGTGAGTCTTCTTCTGTATGTGATTGGGATGGACAACACAAAGTGTACGAACCTCCCATAAACTGCTAGTGAAAGTGAAACATTTTTGTGTGTCTTTTCTTGATGTTTTTGATTGTGAAATAGAGAATTTTGTAGCATTCAATGCCCTGTGATTAGGGTGCAACTATCCACATGGTTGATGTAATAGTTATCACTCTGACCTTCTGTAGGACTGGGTTCTTGTTGTGACACTTGTCACTTTTATGCCTTGTTAAATGACATTTTTGTCTCTTGCAGGGCTCCCATATTTCATTCGGCAGCCAGAGAGGTTGAATGTCAGCAAGAACGTTCCATTCAATCTCACTTGCGAGGCGGTGGGACTCCCGGGACCTGTGCAGATTTACTGGTTCCAGAACAGCAGCAAGGTGAACCAGGACCCTGATGTGTCGCCCTCTGTGCTGACTGTTCCAGGTAAAGTGGTAGATGGCTGTTGGAGGGTGCAACCTGCAAACAACAAAACAATGCTATTAAGCCAGGCACTACCTCAAAGAAAAGAAACCAAAACAAAACTAAAAACCTGATTTGCAAACATGTTCAGCTTTTCTTTCCTACTTTTGTGCAAAATTTATACCTGGCCCTTAATTATACCACTCCCCTTGCACAGGCTACCCTGAGAGAAAGGAGGAGGGAACGGGAGAAAGAAAAAAAGGGAGAGAGAAAGAACGCATTCAGCCATGCACCTCTTGTGTGCAAGACTCAGAGTGAGGAGGATGGCAACCGCCGTGAGTAGGAAGGTCAGTGGCAGCGGAGGCAGTGACCATGCAATAATGGAAATAAAGCAGTTCCCTCTGACTCAGTGGTGTATGGTCTCATGTCTGTTGCAGACTGCACTCTCCTACCTTACCAACATCTCACTGGACTGGCAGCCACTGTAGGATAAGGAGGGCGGCAGCAGGGTTGCTGCCGCCAATAGCAATAGGACTCACCTGAGCTTGATCCCAGCTTCTCCCTGCAGCTGTCCGAATAGCAAGGTCAGCAGTGGCAGAGGCAGGGATCTGACAGAGGCGGCTGTGAACAACCTGGGAGTGCCTATATGCAGTCAGCTGCTGGAGGAAAAAGAGGATGTTGCCTAGGCAGACGGTGATAAGATATTGTTTCCTTGAGTCTAGGACCCAGAGCAGAACTGCCGATGAGTGTGATCCCTCCCTTCTCTTTCTAGACGTGTGCAACAGTGCGTCATTCAGAAGATGGTGGCTGGGCCGGAAACCATAGAGTTAGGCGGGCTGGATTAGACAAGGAGTCGGGCCAGTTCTGGCCCATGGGCAGTAGTTTGCCCACCCTGTCTTATGTAGGCAGTCCAAAGCCTACATTTTGGTTCAAGTAAGAACCTTCATGATTTTGGACTCTACAATATATAGTAAGCCTGATTATTCAAAGCATGTTCAGCACTATTTAGCCGGATAAGCAGGACATGCAGCTAAGTAGCAGCCGCTGAATATGTGCCTACATTCAGCACTGGCCACTTAGCCGTATAAATCCCTTATAGGGATAAAAAATTACACGCACAAAAAGTAGGCTACTGGGCGGATTGGGGCGGAGTGAGTTAGCCGTATAACTTATATGGCTAACTAATGATATTCAGAGTTAGCTGCATAAGTATTCGTGTAAATTTAGGCACCCCTTAGAGCAGGTCTAAACTTAGCCAGGTAGACGTATCCGGTTAAGTGCGAATATATATGCATATATTCAACGGCTTTGCCATGCCACTGAATTTACATCATAACTTAGCCGGATAAGTTCTAAATGGCGAAGTTACTTACACGGCCAGCTTTGGATATCTACCCCAATATTTTTTCCTATAGACTCCTGGCTTAATTTAGGAGCTTCTTTGACCATTTGCTGTGTTTGGAAGCATCATAATACTACTTTCCTTTTTGCCCTTAGTAATGTATTTTATTTATTTATTTAGCATTTTTTATATACCGAGGTATAGCAGAGTTGCCTTCACTCCGGTTTACATACAGAACAACGTGTTACATTGAACGATGTTTGAAATTTAAGAATATCAAAAATTAACAATAATGAGCAAAAACATAACAAGGAGAATGAGTATAACAGGATAACACAGGGTGGAAACCCTGAGTATGTGAACAGAGATAACTGGGAACATTGAAAACAAAGGACATCTGCGTCATGAAACAGGGAGATTGATTGAAGGAGATATTGAAAGATAGCAGGCTATGTTAATATACTATAAGTTCATTGAGTGCAGACTTTAAAAGATTGGCTGAGTAGCCAGGATTTTAGGTCTTTTTTGAAGGATTTTAAGTTTTCTTGATTGGTGAGGAAATGAGGCAATGAATTCCAAAGTTTTGGGCCAATAATGGAAAGGGCTCTGTTTCTGGTGGAGGGTAATTTGGCCTGTGGAAGTGAGGGAATTACTAGTTGAATTTTACTAGTAGATCTTGTTGTTCGTTGAGAGCAATGTAAGTGAATGATGTCATCAAAGGTGGAGTAATCGGCTTTGTATATTGCATTGTGAAGAATAGAGAGAACTTTGAATTCTACTCTTTTTTCAATAGGGAGCCACTGTAATTGATTTAGAACAGGTGTAATGTGATCGGCTTTTCTTTTACCTGTTAGAACTCTGGCTGCAGCGTTCTGAAGGAGCTGTAGGGGTCTCAAAGAAGATTTAGGAAGGCCAATCAAAAGGGAGTTGCAGTAATCCAGAATGGAAAATAAAAGGGCTTGTAGGACGGTTTTGAAATCGTGGGGGTGAAGCAGAGGTTTTAGATGTTTTAAAATTTGAAGTTTGAAGAAGCCTTCTTTTATTTTTGTAGCGATGTGTTTTTTGTAGTTTAGGTCAATGTCTATCCAAAATCCCAGGACTTTAACGCTCTCTTTAAGATGGACGAGGGTCTTATCAAAGTGGAAGGGAGGAATTGTTTTATGATCAGGATTTTTTTTGGCAATTAGAGTTCTGCCCGGTGTTACAGGGAGAATGTTGCAAGCGTGGAAGTGGACCCTTAGGCTGGTCTGATGGAGTGAAGAAGTGGAAGAGGAAGCACACTCTGTAGAGAAAGAGCAGACCGGGAGGCGGATACTGGCAAGGCGTCGAGCAGGAGTCTTCACCCTGGAAGCCCAGATCCCCCCCCCGGGAGGAGCCCGTAAGGACTCAAGCCGCTGGGACTTAGGTGACTGGCGAGATGAAGACTTCACCCTGAAAGCCCAAGGTCCCCCCGGGAGAAGCCTGTGAGGACCCGAGCCGCTGGGACTTAGGCGAAGAGAGCGATATGAAGAAGGCAGTCCAAGGTCGAGGCAGGCGGCAAGCACGGAAGGTCGGAAGCAAGCAGGAGTCAGGAACCAGAGAAGCAATGCCAGGAACTGAAGGAGAAGATCCGGAACTGGAACTGAAGCGGGATCTGGAACTGAAGAAGGTCCGGAACTGGAACTGAAGCAGGACCTGGAACTGAAGAAGATCCGGAACTGGAACTGAAGCGGGATCTGGAACTAAAGAAGTTCCGGAACTGGAACGAAGCACAAGCAGGATCGGGAACCCACAAGGAAGCAGGCAAAGGTCAGCAGAGCGCAGCAACTAGTTACCAGCAAGGAACCTCGTTGCAAAGCGTTTGACTGAAGTAGACGCTGGCTTTACGTACTTGCCGGCGTCTGACATCACTTTAGGGGGCGGTCTGCAGTCCGGCGGGAAAAGCCCTTTAAATTGGGCCTCCATGCGCAGGCGTGCCTAGTAGGGGAGGGGCTGGATTCTGAGGCTCAGCGGTGTCTCCCTTGTGGGGACGCCGCCGTGAAGCAGGCAGGGCAGGCCCGACCGGCCGCGGGCCTTGTCCCCGGCACGCCGACACAGATGGCAGCGGCCTGAGCCATGGACCCCGACAAAGGAGTCCCGAGGAGAGAGGTAAGGACCCGGTCGCAAAACCTGCGACCGTGACCCCAACAGAGAAAGGTTAGCTGTTCTTCCCAGCTTTCTGTTCTGTACTGTTTAGGCTGGGGCACAATGGCTCTTGCATGAGAGAGCCAGATGGGGAAAAATAGAGAGGCCTAGCAGAAGAGGAAAACTGCAGTTAATACTACATGTTTAGGTAATTTTGACAATTTTTTAACTTGGTTATATTTTGGAAAGGAGGCTATTGTGTTTTAATATACTCTTTTGTTTTTTTTGTTTGCGTCCTAACAAAATACCAAGAGCTTGGTTTCAATGTAAATTTCTTGTTGAACTGGCAAAAAACTTTGAAGCATCTTTAAACTTTTTTATTCCTCCTATATTGGCCCACCTATAGTAGGCAGATTCCAAATGAACATCCATAAATAAAATGTACCAACAATAAAATCATACATGACATACAGTACCCATAAGATCTTTGCTTTCTCTTCCCTTTCTAAAACTCACTGTGACTTTTTTCAGGGTTGAATTGTTCAAATTCTCAAGAAACCAGTTCTTGGCATACAGCTGCTTAGGCATCTACCCTGAAAATGCCTGAGGCATTGGCTTAACATTTGCTGCTGTGATTTAATTTTCACATGCAGCTGCCCCCAGGGAAGAGGTGGTGGGAGGCACAATGGGTTTTAAAATTCTTAATTTTTTAAAATTTACTGAATTCCAGAGCAGAGCAGCTCAGAATAGAGCATGCTTTCCTCAAAATCTGGTCAGCCACTTTTACCTTGCCATGACTCCATAATAAAGAAGGGGACTGTAAGCATTAGAGATGTGAATCGTGTGATCGATCGTCTTAACGATCGATTTCGGCTGAGGGGGGGAGGGAATCGGATCGTCGCGGTTTTGTTTTTGTAAATATCGTGTAAATCGTAAATCGGGGGAGGGCGGGAAAACCGGCACACTAAAACATCCCTAAAACCCACCCCGACCCTTTAAAATAAATCCCCCACCCTCCCGAACCCCCCCAAAATGCCTTAAATTACCTGGGGTCCAGAGCGGGGGTCCCGGTGTGATCTTTTACTCTCGGGCCTGCGGTGCGTTGTAGAAATGGCGCCGGCGCTACTTTTGCCCTGTCATATGACAGGGCAAAGGTAGCGCCGGCGCCATTTTGTTTTTTGTCCCCCGACGTCAGGAGCGTAGGAGATCGCTCCCGGACCCCTGCTGGACCCCCAGGGACTTTTGGCCAGCTTGGGGGGGCCTCCTGACCCCCACAAGACTTGCCAAAAGTCCAGCGGGGGTCCGGGAGCGACCTCCTGCACTCGAATCGTTTTGCCGTACGGCCAGCGCCATTTTGCGCAAAATGGCGCCGGCCGTATGGCAACACGATTCGACTGCAGGAGGTCCGGGAGCAATCTCCTACGCTCCTGACGTCGTTTTGCCGGCAAAACGCTCCTGACGTCGTTTTGCCGGCAAAACGATTCGAGTGCATTTATTTATTTTAAAGGGTTGGGGTGGGTTTTAGGGTTGTTTTAGTGTGCCGGTTTTTCCGCCCTCCCCCTTCCCCTCCCCCTTCCCCCGATTTACGATTTTTGACGATAAATCGGGGGAATTCCTATTGTATCGCGCTTCTAACGATTTTTGACGATTTAAAATATATCGGACGATATTTTAAATCGTCAAAAAACGATTCACATCCCTAGTAAGTATGTCACTTTTGACAGTTCATCAGAGTATTCATCAGAGGTAGGGGAGGGGGATTTAGGTAGGGCCAGGGGGTGGGTTAGATAGGGGAAGGGAGGGAAAGGTGGGGGGGATAAAAAAAAAAGTGTGCGGGCTCAGCGCGCGCAAGGTTCGCGCGCCGACCCCAGATTTTATAACATGCGCGCGGTAGCACATGCATATTATAAAATCGGGTGTACATTTGTGCACGCCAGGTAGCATGCACAAATGTACCCCGCGCCCTTAAAATTTAAAATCGGCCCCTTAAAGAATACCCACTGCTTATTACTGTCATTAGTAGCATGGGATTTATTTTATGTTTTGAGTACTTGTATCCTGGTTTAGCCACTGTTGGAAACAGGATGCTGGGCTTGATGGACCTTTGGTCTGACCCAGTATGACAACTTCTTATGTCTTTTTTTTGCTTTTTTGCAGCAGTTTCTGGTTGGTGCCACCACAGTGCATATAAATATAATATACATGTTATAAGTGATGGGGTTTTTTACCTCAGAAAACTGTACTTTGTCCTTTTTCATGTAAAATATGTTATTATAAATGCATAAGTTTTTTATTATTTTATTGGAATTTTAACAAGATACATTAAAAATATCCATAAAGCAAACATATTGGATTACAAGTAAACTTATACATTATCCACTTATACCAAAAGAAAAATATATATTCCAATTGACTAGTCCCCAAATCGTGGGAGGTTAATTCAGGCAAGACCTAATAGGTCAAAAAGAAATCTGTAATAATTACAGTAATGAGAGATAATTCAACTAAGTGCCGAACCTTACAAAACAATCATATATATTACACCATATCACATCCCTTATCCACTAAAAAGGTCTCAAGGTGGGAAGGGTCTTGAAATATAAACTTGTTCTTCTGGTATGTAACAAGACATTTGTAGGGTAATTTTAAGGAAAAAACCACTCCCAGAGATAAAACTCTTGGCTTTAATGTCAAAAATTGTTTCCTCCTCAACTGAGTGCTTCTGGCATCATCAGGGAATATTTGAATTTTTTGATCACAGAAAAGAAGATCTTTATTTTTAAAATATTTCTGAAGCACCAAGTTTTTATCTTGTTCACTACAAAATGATACCAGGAGAGTAGCTCCGGTGGGTGTATCATCAATAGAAGCCTCCAAAAAGGAGGTCAAATTAGGGCTATCCCCTTGCAGTATATCCAGTTCTTCTTCCCTCTCTTCTGACCTAATCTTAAACCTAGGAATATAATACATTTTAGAAATAATCATTTCGTTTACAGGAGGAAATAGACAAAACTTCACCAAGATATTTTTTGAACAACTCAGTACCTGATAACCTTGAAACAGGAAAATTTAGGAAACGAAGATTCCTTATACAAATCTCATTTTCCAAATTTTCAAGATGTTTTTGTAACATTAAACTATCCTTTATAAAGGAATTATTAGATAATTGTAAGGAAGATATTTGAGATGTTGACACTGAAGTGGCTTCCAAATGAGTTAAACGAGTACCATATTCATCAAGAATATGGTACTTAGTTTCAACTGGTAATTAGTTTCAACTGAAAGTTTACCAAACTGGGATATGGAATATGATAGTGACTTTTCCATATTAATAAGTACCTTCCACACATCAACTAATGTTTCATTCTGGGGATCAATAGACTCTGAACCAGAACTTCCAGGTTGAAAAGTCACCCCCCTAAAGGATGAGATCCAGAGTCCTCTTGAACCCCCTGTTGCTCAGTAATTTCTGCTATGCCAGCCTGTGGGACGGCAGCTACTGGATCTAGTTTTTGCTGTAACATCTGAGGATTAGCTTCAGGAGAATCCATCAACATGTGAGGTGACGGCTGTTGGTTAGGACTCTCTAAGGACCCTGATGAAAAAGAAATCTCTGGGATAGAATTTCTAATAAATTGACTCACCCTCCGAGCCACATGTGAGTCCATGGATCCTCTCACAACCGGCAAACCAGGCGATGGTGTCAGGACTTTGGTCTTCTTCTTCCTTCCCATATATCTTCCATAAAAAAGAAGTAAAAAATATGCTAGAAGGGGGAGGCTACGGCACACAGCCAAAGCTGCGTGCCGTAGCCTCTCTGGCTTTATCTGGTTGTCAGTCTCCGGATGATGATGTTATTGGGGTCGGGGAGTGTCCTGTGGCACAATGGACCCAGGTGGAAGAGCCCTTAATTCAGTCCTCCAGCCAGCCTCCCGGATGGGAGGAAGTTCTCTCCAGATTCCTCTGATAAATGCATAATTTTTAAGTGCAAGGCTGTAAGGTTCATGTTACGTCGGCAGGCTGCGGAGCTCTTGACTGGCCTACCTCACCTTCCCTTCATCCTGCCAGGGGTGGTTCCTGGAGCTGCTACAGAGCAGGGGGAGCATTCCCAGCACTGCCCCCCTCTTTGCGGCTCTGTCCGCTGCCGGAGTATCGCAAAGTGCAGCAGGAGAAGCCGCCGCTGTCGGCGGCCCCTTCCACCTGGTTTCCCAGGCGCGCGTGCGCGTCTCTCTACATTCTTTAAAGGGCCCATGGCATGCCGGCTATCTGCCCTTCCTTCTGATGTCATCACTCCAGGGCCCTATATTAGGTGAGCCCTGACCATCAGGACTCGCCTTGGCAACTGATCTGCACTCTTGTTTTGTGCCTAGCTCCTTGCCCTCACTTCCTTGCCTGTGTTTCTGTCTCCAGACCCTGATCTTTGCTTCGCCTGATCACACTTCGGACTTTCTCCTGACCCTGACCTTTGCTTCGCCTGACCACGCTTTGGACATTTCTCCAAACTCCATCCACCCTGCGAACTGCCTATAGACTCTGATCACCGCCTCATCTGACTCTGCCTGCCGATGGTGGGGACCTGAGGGGCCTTCCCCTCAGGTGGCGTCTACCCTATCTCAGTCCAAGGGTCCACAAAGCCTATGAACTGTAACAGATTGCCAAGGCCATGGACCTGACAGATCTGTCCGCTCTCCAGGCTATACTGGGCCTGGCCCAGAAGATCCAGGAGCAGCAACGATTCCTGGAGGCTTTGGCTACTTCTATTGAACGCCTAAATGCTTGACTGAACTCACAACCGGTGGACTGGGCTGCCCTGAAGTCTGTTCCCGGCCTCGTTCTGAAACTCCAGAATCTCCAATTGACTCTAGAACTGGTAGTGGCAGATGTAAACCCTCTTGCCGCCTGTCAAGACCTCCTGACACAGCTTAACGCCCCACCTCTGTCCCCAGCAGTCCCTGTATCGGTTTTCGATTCAGGACGGGCTGCCAGCTGCCAGCACCACCTCGTTACTCAGGAGATCCTAAGTGGTGTCAGGTGTTTTTAAACCAATGCTACATGCATTTTACCCTCCAGATAGCACTTTTTCCAAATGACGTGGTCAAGACAACCTTTATTCTTTCCCTTTTGGATGGCAAAGCCTTGGCTTGGGTTTCCCTCCTATGGGAGCACTCTGATTGATCCCTTGCTCTCAAATCTGCCGCAATTTGTCTCCGCCTTTAAACAGGTTTTTGAAGAACCCGGCAGGCTGCCAGCCATGGGCTCTGACCTTCTTCATCTGCGACAAGGGTCCCGCTCCTTAAATGATTACACGATCAAGTTTCGAACCTTTGCCATGGAGCTAAATTGGCAGGGGGACAGCTTACACGCCACGTTTCTAGAAGGCTTAGCTCCCCAAATTAAAGATGAACTTGCAGCACGAGAACTTCCTACTTCCCTCGAAGGAATCATCAATCTCGCCGGGAATATTGATAGACAACTCAAGAGCAGGCTTGGGAGAATCGCCCTACTCAGTGGGCTCACGTCAAGGAACCACTCTTCTCTGGCGGTGACCATTCCTTGCCCTCTGAAGAACTGATGCAACTAGGTCACGGCCACCTCACGATTGCAGAAAACTCCCATCATCGTCAGTTAGGGCTTTGTCTTTATTGCGGTAACTCCACGCACTTGCTGTCCCATTGCCCAGAAAAGAAGAAGGCAACTCATTGCCGAGAGACGGAGTCGGTAACTCTCTGTCTCACCGCAACTTCACCCCTGTTCTTACTGGCCGCTTCATTGGAACTATCCTCTACCTGTGTTTCCATCCAGGCCCTAGTGGACTCAGGTGCTGGGGGAAACTTTATTCAGCAGGACCTCGTGGATCAATTTCAAATCCCTACGTGTCCTTTGACGCCTCCGTTGGCTCTCTTCTCAGTCCATGGGGGACTTCCTCCCGGGTGTGGTGACATGGGCTACATGACTTCTTTCTCTGAAAACTGGACCGGATCATCTCTTTCTACATTCTCCCTACTGCTGTGAATCCTGTGATCCTGGGTCTACCATGGCTGCAGAAGCACCAGCCACAATTCGACTGGTCCACGGCCGACCTGATTCAGTGGGGACCGCGGTGTTCGGAGTCTTGTCTCGAACCGGTGGAGTCTCTCCAGTTCCTAACCGTGGCCACCGCAATCCCTAATCTACTTCCCTGTAAGAAGCATCAGGAGACTCAGACCAGGCCTTGCCCTCTCCAGAGGAACGTCTTGAGGGCGGTTTTCACCCAGTTGAAAGATCAACTGAGGCAAAAGACTGCCAAACACGAAGTCTTCGTGAATAAACATATTCAAACTACGAAAGGATTTGTGGCTCTGCTAACCTACAAGGAAGAGGAGATCCAGAAGTTACATGCCCGTTGAGAAGGGAAAAGGGCCTCTCTCTGTGGCTCTCCCGATTCCGTCAAGGCTCCCGGTCATTCCTCGGGGTAATACTAAGACAGACATTCCTCTGTGTCCTGCAGGACATCAGCCCACGAATCCACAAGAACCAAAGAGTAACTGGCCCCCTGGCTACTTAGACTCCCAGAGGGGGGGTCTAGAGGAGGGGGTACTGTTATGTTGGCCGGCCACGGAGCTCGTGACTGGCCTACCTCACCTTCTCTTCGTCCTGCCATGGGTGGTTCCTGGAGCTTCTGCAGAGCAGGGGGAGCGTTCCCTGCGCTGCCCCCCTCTTCGCAGCTCTGTCCGCCACCAGAGTATCGCGAAGTGCGGCAAGAGAAGCCGCTGCCATCAGCCCCTTGAACCCAGTTTCCCAGGCGCGCGCACACACCTCTCTACATTTTTTAAAGGGCCCATGGCATGCCGGCTATCGGCCCTTCCTTCTGACATCATCACTCCAGGGCCCTATATTAGGTGAGCCGTGACCATCAGGACTCGCCTTGGCAACTGCTCTGTACTCTTGCTGTGTGCCTAGCTCCTTGCCCTCGCTTCCTTGCCTGTGTTCCTGTCTCCAGACCCGGACCTTTGCTTCGCCTGACCACACTTCGGATTTTCTCCAGACCTTGACCTTTGCTTCGCCTGAGCACGCTTCTAACTTTCTCCAGACCTTGACCTTTTCTTCACCTGACCCCACTTCGGACTTTCTCCAGACCCTGACCTTTGCTTCAGCTGACCACACTTTGGACTTTTCTCCAAACTCCATCCACTGCTATGCCTGACCACCCTACGAACTGCCTATAGACTCTGACTACCGCCTCATCTGACTCCGCCTGCCTATGGTGGGGACCTGAGGGGCCTTCCCCTCAATTGGCGTCTACCCCATCTCGGTCCAAGGGTCCACAAAGCCTACGAACAGTAACAGTTCATTTAAGGCACCTAATACCCTTACAGCAGCCCTGAGCGTGCATCACATACAGACCCATACCATTTACCCATCTCCTACTTCCCCAGGAGGCAAATGCAGGAGAAGGTTGGGAGGCAGGTGGCAAGGTTCTTGGAAGTGTGACAGGATAGCTTCCTAGAAATATCATTAGCACTCTTTCTGCCACTCCTCTGGGAATCCTCCCCCAGCAATTCAAATAGCCAAAAGGCTAGATGCTTAGTATTCCCCCTTTTTCCTTGCTGATTTGAACTGTGCCAGGCTTTGGGGGGGTTACTATCTTTTTCCTCGCCTTAGGCAGCATATTGCCTTGTGCTGCCTATGCCTAGCTGACCTGGGAAAGACCTGACCTGGAAATCAAACCCAGATTCTTTACATGGCAGTACCAAACAGGCCAGTGCACAAAGTGCTGCGCTCGGGGGTGGACCCTTGTCCTGGAGCAGTAGAGAACGGCTCGCTGGTAGGGACCAGGAAGCACCTGCACCAGGGGGCGGAGAACTGGAGGAGACAGAGGCTTGGATGAGCTTCACCACTGGAAGCCCAAGGTCCCCCCCCGGGTGGAGCCCATAGGGACCCGGGCCGCTTGGACTTAGGTGGACCTCGCAGGGTCTCCTGTAGAGGTAGTAGACAGGTATGCCCACGGACAGCAAGGGAGCGCCGTCAGACTTGAGATCGTAGGTCTGATGGAGCAAAGAATACCAGAACAGCATAGGCGATGACAAGGCAAGGGACAGAGACAGAATCAGGAGACGTAGTCAATCAGGCAGAGGTCAGAATCCGAGGGTCAGTCCGAGGAGTAGTCAACAAAGCAGAGGTCAGGTTCCGGAGGTCAGACGAGGTCACAAGGCAGGCAGAAGTCAGAAGGCAGCATTTATGTATTTATTTATTTAACATTTTTTATATACCGAGGTATAGCAGAGTTGCCTTCACTCCGGTTTACATAGAAAAAACAACATGTTACATTGAACGATGTTTGAAATTTAAAATTTCAAAAATTAACAATAATGAGCAAAGACATAACAAGAGAATGAATATAACAGGATAACACAGGGTGGAAACCCTGGGTAGGTGAACAGAGATATTTGGGAACATCAAAAACAGAGGACATCTGCATTATGAAACAGGGAGATTGATTGAGGGGGATATTGAAAGATAGCAGGCTATGTTAATATACTTTAAGTCATAGAGAGCAGTCTTTAAAAGATTGGCTGAGTAGCCAGGATTTTAGATCTTTTTTGAAGGATTTTAAGTTTTCTTGAATGAGGTAATGAATTCCAAAGTTTTGGGCCAATAATGGAAAGGGCTCTGTTTCTGGTGGAGGATAATTTGGCCTGTGGAAGTGAGGGAATTACTAGTTGAATTTTACTAGTAGTTCTTGTTGTTCGTTGAGAGCAATGTAAATGAAAGATGTCATCAAAGGCGGAGTAATCGGCTTTGTATATTGCATTGTGAACAAGGAACAGGCCGAGGTCAGTACCAGAGAGACAGTCCGAGGGTACTACCTGGGGAGACGGACAGACAAACACTGGAACAGAAGGACGCTGGAACAGTAGGATGCAGGAACAAGGCTGGAACAAGACTGGAACGAGACTGGAACAAGGCTTAGAAGTCCAGTGACAATCTAGCACACGATACAATGCCGACCCAATTGCCAAGGCAAGGAAGTGCAGGCAGGAACTTTCTTAAGTAGTTCCTTCAGTCAGGGCACGCTGCAGAGCTAGGACCCGCCCCTGGCCCTACAAGAGGCCGGGCGGTCCGCGAGTGCGTAGGGGCAAGGCCAACGCCATGGGAGACGCCGAACAACGGCGTGAGGCCTGATGCACAGTGGAAGGCCCGGCGACCGCTGCCGCGGGACGCTGAAGCCTGGAAGAGCTTGCGGCTGCCATTGGGGAGGCCAACCCGGGTCCTGCAGAGGATCTAGAGAGGTGAGCAGGCCCGTGTGCAGGCCGGACGCAGATGGAGCGCACAACACAGAGCCCTCTGCAGAAATTAAGAGGTGCCATGCTGAGATAGGGCAATGGTCTATCAAGCTTAGCATCTTGTCTCTCACAATGGCCACTCTGTGTCATTTGAAAGACATCATATCCTAATAGGAAAGTTCATTCTCCATCTCTCAGTCCGAGAAGTATGATGTGAAGGCACTCAAGTCTGTGTTACTAGTAACTGTTTCCTCCAGGAATATATCCGAAATATTCTTAAACTCTGCAAAACTTCTAGCCTTGATCACATTCTCTGGCAACAAATTCAATAGCTTAATTGTTCGTTGATTGAAAAATTACTTTTTGAAATTAGATATAAACCTGCCACTAATTAGTTTTATGAAATGTCCTCTAGCATTTTTTGATGGAGTAAATAACAGTTCCCTATTAACTTGTTCTATACCATTCATGATTTTGTAAACCTCTTGTCATTTATTTACTTACAAGCCGTTAAGCCCGTAACAACAAGCTACATTAAAAAAAAAATTTCGGTCCGTTTTCGGACACTGTACCCTTCTACACTTCTCCCTCACTCCCCTTCCCCTCGCTCATTCACCTTAGTCACTCATCCTCCTCTCCCTCGGTCACTCAACCCCCCCTTCCCTCCCCTGCCCCCACTCAAACTCCCTTCCCTCAGTCTTACCCTCTTTCTCCCACTGCCTCTCTCCCCTCTCACTGAAACCCCCCTTCCCTCACTTTCACCTCCCCCCTCATCTCCACCCCACTCCCTCCCCTTCCCTCAGTCACTCCCCACCCCCCACTCTCATCCCCTCTCAGCTCATCCACAACCCCTTCCCTCTCCCTCAGCCCTCCTCCACTCCCTCTTTTTCTGTTCTCCACAACTTACCCTTCCCATTTACTCACTCACATCCCTTTTCCTTCCATCCCGTCTCATCTTCCCCACTCACCTCATCCACAACCCCTTCCCTCTCCCTCTTGTTCTCTTCAGTGCGGCCCCGCTCTCGCTGGGCGGTGCAGACACAAAGACGGGAGGTCTCCAGGGATCTGTCTCTCGCGCTCGCCTCAGCTGCTCGTCAACACCCCTGCATTTCCTCCCAGCACCATATGCTGGCCCGCCCGATAATCCGATACCGCCGCAGCTCCTCCCGATATCGCCGCCGCCTCTGCTCCTCCCAATACTGCTGCTGCCACTTCACTGCTGCTCCTCCCAGCACCATATTGTAACTCCGCTCTGACTGACGTGCTCTCCCGCCCGCGCATGTGCGGTAGAGCTGCTCTCTACTGCGCATTTGCGGGCCGTCGGTCAGAGCCCATCTATAAGGTTGATACGTTTTAACTGCTCAGATTCAAAACAATCTCTAGGCAACATACAACTAATCAAAATAATATATAGCAGTAATTAGGCATAAAGACATACAATATATACATTAAATCATATTAAAATAAATAGCAGTGACTCATATCCCTTCTGTCTTCTGTTCTTCAAGATGTTAAGTTTTTCCTCCTAAGGGATCCATTCCATCCCCTTTATCATATTTGTTGCCCTTCTTTGCACCTTTTCCAATACTGCTTTATTTATTTATTTATTTATTTATTTATATATACCGACATTCGATCGAAATATCACATCGGTTCACAGGAAACTTAGAGACAGGGCGGGGACCGCCCTATTTTACATTATAACATGGTAGATTAAAACTAGAGCTAAATTACATTATAACATGGTAACAGCAACAAGGTAAAATATAACTATATTACATTATGACATGGTACCATTATAACATGGTAACAATGTTCCCAATAACATGGTAGGCATTCAGATATGACTTAAGTGACAGGAGGGATTAAATAATTGTGGAGAGGAGGGGGGTATAGGTAATTTAACATAAATCGTATATAATAGTTGGTGGAGAGTGGGCAGTGGCGTGTAGGGTGGGGAGCAGGGGTGTGTGGGTGGGTCGGGGGGGTCAGGAGGGGGTGTGATGTATTCGGGAAGGGTGAGGTGCATGTGGGTGGGTTAAGTGTCTGGTGGAAAAGCTTTTATGAACAGCCATGTTTTGAAATGTTTTTTGAAGATTTGCGATGAGGGTTCATTTCTGAGCTGGGGGGGGAGGGAATTCCACAGGGAGGGACCTGCTATGGATATGGCTCGTTTGCGGGTTGCATTGAGGTGAGCAGCTTTGCAATTGGGGACAGAGAAAAGTCCAGTGTTGGAGGACCTGAGGTTTCTTTGTGTGGGGTATGGGTGTATTGAGGTGTTTAGCCAGTTCATTTCGTTGTTGTTTAGTTTTTTGTGTATGAGGGTGAGGGTTTTATATTGGATTCTTTGTGTGATGGGGAGCCAGTGGAGTTCTTTGAGAGTGTGTGTGATATGTGAGGATTTTCTGCTGTTAGTGATGATTCTGGCGGCGGCGTTTTGTAGAACTTGGAGGGGTTTGAGGTGGATTTCAGGGAGGCCAAGAAGGAGAGAGTTGCAGTAGTCGAGTCTTGAGAAGATAATTGATTGAAGGACTGTTCGGAAGTCGTGCGCTTGGAGCAGGGGTTTGAGTTTTTTCAGTGTTTGTAGCCTGAAGAATCCATCCTTAATTGTATATCTTTTATAAATGAGCTGACCAGAATTGCACAGAATACTCATGCTAAGAGAAATCAGGGAAGCTAACCAGAATACTCATGCTAAGAGAAATCAGGGAAGCTAACCAATTTGGCAGTGCAATAATAATGGGAGACTTCAATTACTCCAATATTGACTGGGTAAATGTAACATCAGGACATGCTAGAGACATAAAGTTCCTGTTGCCGCAGCGGCCTCCCTTACCTGCCTCAGCAGGCACCGACTCTGGGCTCCCCCTCCTGCGATGTGGGTCGGTCTTGCCCCAAATTCAGCCGCAGCGTCTGTGCCACGCGGTCCCAGATGCCGCCGACTTCCTTCCTGCACACGCCTCCCTAGGCGCGCACGTGCAGGGCTTGCCACATCTTAAATGGGCCGCGACGAGAAACTTTGGTCCGGCCCCCGAAGATGACATCTTCACACTGGGCTATTTAAGCCCGGCTAGTTCCCTGCTCCTTGCCTTGGCAATAGGTCCAGCTCAAAAGAGTGTGTTGTTGCTTCGTTCCAGTGTTCCTGATCCTGAGTTCCTGCCTGCTCCTGATCCAGTGGTTCCGCTTGTCCCTGTTCCTGGTACCCCGCTCCTCGGATTGTTTCTTGGTCTCGACTTCGGCTTGGTATCCTGATTCTGCTCGTCTGCTGCCCGTCCTGACCTTTACCTTGCTTCCCGGTTCCTGTGTGTCTGCCGCCTGTCCTGATCTCCGGCCTGGTTCTTCGTTCTACCTGTTCGCTGCCTGCCCCGACTTCTGGACTGTCCACAGTTACCCTTGATCTCCGCCAGCCTCGACCTGGACTCCCTGACGCTGCTTCTTCTCCTGGACCCCGCATCGCCAGGAGACCCTCGTCTAAGTCCTGCCAGCCATGGTACCCAAGGGCTCAACCTGAGGGGAATGAGGGCTGGTATAGGTGAAGCTCCAGCTGAATCTCCTGCTCCAGCCCCGCCTCCCGGTGATGAGATCCACAGAGGACCTTCCCCCGGTGGTGGATCCAATCCTCGTCCCGGCTCAAGGGTCCACATCGCCAACAGTTGCCAAGCCCATGGATCCGGCGGACCTGTCTGGCCTCCAAGCCATTCCGGGCCTGGCTCAACAGCTCCAGCAACAGCAGCAGTGCCTGGATGTGTTAGCGGCCACAGTCACGTGACTGGCCAATCGATTGGACACCTCACCCATGCTGGGGATCCCGTAGACGCCACCTGCAGCTGCACCAGCTCCTGCCGCCTCTTTGCACCTCCCGGCACCTCCCCGCTACTCCGGGAACCCGAAGCAGTGCCGTGGATTCCTCAACCACTGCTTTATGTGCTTGTCCATCCAACCAGCGCAGTTCCCTTCTGATCAGGTTAAGACGACCTTCATCCTATCTCTACTTGATGGCAAAGCCTTGACATGGGCCTCCCCCTTTGGGAGTGTGGCGACTCCTTACTTGGGGACCTCCCGCGTTTTGTCCAAACCTTTAAACAAGTCTTTGACGAACCAGCTCGACAATCAAAGGCCACCTCAGAACTCCTTAACCTGTGCCAGGGGTCTTGCCCCTTGGTGGATTATGCAATAGAGTTTCATACCTTGGTGCCGGAACTAGGCTGGCGGGAGGACAGTCTCCGAAGTATTTTTCTAGAGGGCCTGGCCTCTAGAATTAAAGGCGAGCTAGCCACTCAGGAACTATCTGAGGACCTGGAAGCCCTGATCGACCTGATGGGGCGAATTGATCACCGCCTACAGCAGCGCTTACGTGAGCTGAAGGCAGGGTGCAGGACTTTACCTTTGGCGCCGTCCTTCTTCCGGCCGTTAGTTCGACCCTCACTTCCGGAACTCACGCCCTCATGCAGTGAGAAACCTATGCAACTTGGCCGCAGTCATGTCACCCCAGAAGAAAGACAACAATGCCGGTTGCTCGGACTTTGTCTCTCCTATGGTGGCAAAGGCCACATGCTGGCTCAGTGTCCAGAGCGGCCGGGAAAATCTCAAGCCTAGGCATCATGGGAGAACTGACCGTAGGCTGTGTAAACCCCACTCCCCAGTGCACCGCTCCAGTGACACTCCTTTACCCTGGAGGGTCTTTTCCTACGTTAGCCTTCATTGACTCCGAGGCCAGGGGGAATTTTATCTTGGCTGACTTGGTGAAGCGACTACAACTCCCAGTGGTCCCTAGGGTTTCCCCATTGCTGATCTCCTTGATTCAGGGGGACCCACTATCAGGCCGTCACCTCTGTCACAGCCCCGGTGTTGCTTCGCACTGGGATCCTCCACGCGGAAGAGATTACCTTTTTTGTGCTTGAGAAGGCCATTCACCCGTGGTGCTGTGACTCCAAAAACACACCCCACACCCCTGCAGATCGCCTCCTAACTGCTTCTCCTCTTGTCTCCAAGATCTGCCTTGATCCTGACTTCCGCTGCCCACTGCCTCATTGGCCCTTCCAGCCCACTACACAGACTTCGCAGATGTATTCTCAAAGGAAAAAGCAGAAACACTCCTGGAGTATCGACCATTTGACTGTGCCATTGACCTCTTGCCCAATACTACACCTCGAGGTCGGGTGTACCCACTGTCTCTCCCTGAGACTCAGGCAATGTCACAATACATTTGAGAAAATCTGGATAGGGGATTCATTCGACCTTCTACCTCCCCAGCAGGAGCTGGATTCTTCTTTGTAGCGAAGAAGGATGGCTCCTTAAGACCGTGCATAGACTATCGAGGACTCAACGCCATTACCCGTCGGGACAGGTACCCACTTCTGCTTATCCCGGAGCTACTGGACCGCCTCCAATGAAGGAGGATCTTCACAAAACTGGATCTCCGTGGGGCCTACAATCTGGTCCACATTAAGCCTGGAGGCGAATGGAAGACCGCCTTTAATATGCGAGATGGGCACTAGGAATATTTAGTGATGCCTTTCGGACTATGTAACTCCCCAGCGGTCTTCCAAAACCTTATGAATGAGGTTTTCCGGGACATGCTCCACACCAATGTTATTGTCTACTTGGACGACGTACTAGTCTATTCCAAGGACCTCTCCATTCATCGCCTGGAGGTATGCCGTGTTCTACAATGCCTATGTGAACATCGCCTCTTCGCCAAGCTAGAAAAGTGCCTCTTCAAATGAAAATCCCTTTCCTTTCTGGGGTTTATTGCATCTTCTACCGGCTTCCATATGGATCCTGAAAAGGTCACGAGTATCCAGGACTGGCCGCGTCCCTTGGGGTTCTGCGCCCTCCAGCGTTTTCTCAGCTTTGACAATTTTTACCGACACTTTATTCCCTGGTATTCGCATATGGTAGCTCCTCTTACCGCCCTCATGAAGAAGGGTTCTAACGCCAGACATTGGCCGCCAGAGGCGCTCTGAGTGTTTGAAGAGTTGAAACAAGCCTTCCTTCACGAGCCCTGCCTCTGCTACCCTGACCCCTCACACCCGTTCGTGGTGGATGCCTCTGACATCGTAGTAGGGGCCGTCCTCAGCCAGCACTCTAGCAATGGGGCCCTACTACCGTGCTCTTACTTCTCCCGAAAAGAACTACGGCATCGGAGACAAAGAACTTTTGGCAATCAAGATGGCGTTTGAGGAATGGCGGCAATGGCTAGAGGGGGCTCAGCATCCCGTCACAGTATATACTGACCACAAGAACCTGGAGTATCTCTGCCAGGCTCAATGCTTGAATCCTTGGCAGGCTCACTGGTCGCTGTTTTTCAGCTGTTTCTTTTTTTTTTTTTAATATTTAAATTTTTATTGATTTTCAGTATTAGACAGGTAAAACATCGTTATTACACCATAACTACTCTTCTACAGTTATTATCATAGATTATATAAGTAACATAATATATATCTAATTATGACATAATCAAAAGAAAGTTTTTCATCCAAACATCTATATCAGAGACAAGGGAAATATTAGGGAGTTATAATTAAGAAAAGAAAACAGTTAAATTCAACATTGCTATCCTGCAATCATTTTATTTATCATTGGACTGATTTGGTAATGTAGCTATTCTTTTTTGTTCAACAAAAGCTTTTAAATCAACTGGATTGAAGAATATAAATGTGTCCTGATGTTTTTTAATGACACATTTGCAAGGGTATCTCAAGGTATATGAAAATCCTAATGCTATTAATTCCTGTCTAAAGACCAGAAATTCTCTCCTTCAACCTGCAGTATAGCCCAGCCTCAAAAATTGCTAGAGCAAATGTCCTCTCCAGGATTCTTGAGACTGAGGA
Source organism: Rhinatrema bivittatum (assembly GCF_901001135.1). Classification (NCBI taxonomy): domain Eukaryota; kingdom Metazoa; phylum Chordata; class Amphibia; order Gymnophiona; family Rhinatrematidae; genus Rhinatrema; species Rhinatrema bivittatum. Next base: position 232,338,205 of record NC_042617.1, on the reverse strand, counting down.
CACGTCCATTGTTCCCCAGTACATTTTGGACCTAGTTAAAGTCCTCCTCACTGCCACTGACATGGTACCCCTGGGTAAGACAGTCGTCTCTCTCCGCCTTCGTAGGAGGGTCTTGTCCTGAGCGCATGACTCGCTAACTGCCTGCCACCCCAGCAGGGCCCGCACACTGGAGCTCCTCTCTCTCGCTACTACTGGTGGCCTAGGATGGAACGCGATGTCCAGGCATACGTCAGTTCCTGCCTGACCTGTGCCCAGCAGAAGCCATTGCCCCTGGGGTCTCTTGCAACCGCTACCTGTACCCAAGGAACCATGGACTCACATCTCCATGGACCTCGTGTTAGATCTACCCCCATCCAATGGGAATCAAATTATCTGGGTGACTATTGACAGGTTTTTAAAGATGGCACACTTCGTTGCTCTTCCAAAACTACCCTCAGCACCCAAACTTGCTCAGTTGTTCACTCAACACATCTTTCGCCTCCATGGCCTTCCCCGACACATAGCCTACGACTGTAGCTCTCAGTTTACAGCAAAGTATTGGCGATCTCTATGTAAAAGGTTTGGGATCCAATTGGACTTCACATAAGCTTTTCACCTTCAGGGGAACGGCCAGGCGGAATGAACTAACCGAGCTCTAAAGACCTTACTTCATTCCTTTGTTGGAGACAGACAAGATGATTGGGCTGCTCTGTTACCTTGAGCAGAATTTTCCCATATCCAGCATGTCCATTCCGCCACAGGAACTTCTCCTTTCCAACTAGTCTTTGGGAAGCAACCGGTGCCACCATTACCGTTACCGCTGGTGGTGCCCTCTCCTGCAGCTCAACTTACTGCCCAACAACTCTACTCACTCGAACACCACTCAGGCCAATCTCCAACAAGCTGCCGAGGCAGCCAAGAAAGGTGCTGCAAACATCATCGTCCAGCCCCACTCTTTAAACCCAGAGATCGAGTGTGGGTAAGCACTTGCCATATCAGTCTTCGAGTGCTCTCCATGAGATTGGCAGCCAAGTACATTGGACCCTTTACAGTAAGCGAATGCCTGGGTCCAGTTTCCTACCATCTGCGTCTACCATCGAGTCTGAAGATACATAATGCATTTCATGTTTCCTTGTTGAAACCATTAGTGCTCTCTCCGTTCCACCGCAAGCCACCAGAACCCCCGGACATAGCCTCAGATGAAGACCAGGTCTACCAGGTCAAGGACATACTTGATGTGAGAAACAACCACAGGCACTGGGAGTACTTGATCTCCTGGGAGGGTTTTGGACCAGAGGAGAACACCTGGGAGCCGGCCTCGAATATACTGGATAAATCCCTCCAATAGTTTCATAAAGCACACCCTGACAAGCCTGGTCCTTCTGTGAGGAGGCAAAAGAGGGGGGAAGGGTACTGTTGGGAATCCTGGCCATGGTGAACTGTGGCCAGGCTCCCTTACCTGCCTCAGCAGGCACCAACTCCAGGCGCCCCCTCCTGTGGTACAGGTCGGCCTTGCCCCGAATTCAGGCATGGCATTCGTGCCACACGGTCCCAGACGCTGCCGACTTCCTTCCTGCACATGCCTCCCTAGGCGCGTGCGGGGCTTGCTGCTTCTTAAAGGGGCTGTGTTGGTAAACTTCAGCCCGGACCCCGAAGATGACATTATTACACCGGGCTAAGCCCGGCTCAGTTCCCTGCTCCTTGCCTTGGCAAGAGGTCCAGCTTGTGAGAGTGCATTGTTGCTGTGTTCCAGTGTTCCTGCCTGTTCCCGATCCTGAGTTCCTGCCTGCTCCAGTGTTTCCGCTTGTCCCTGGTACCCCGCTCCTCGGATTGTCTTCTTGGTCTCAACTTTTTTTTTTTTTTTTAATTTAGACTTATATTCTGCTTTTTGCACTTTCTTCAGTGCTTCATAGTGGATTACATTCAGGTAATGTAGGTATTTCCCTATCGCCAGAGGGCTTACAATCTAACCCCCTCATTTATCAAAATGTGCTAAGGTGTTTTCGCATGCGTTAAGGGCTTATAGTATGCGAAAACGCCTTTAACGCATGTGATAGCACCATATCGTATGGTGCGATGCAAATCCGAAAAAGAGGAGTTAGGTTTACATTTTTGCAAAGTCCTATTACATTGCGTTACGGGGTGGTAAGGTGTTAGTGCATTTTGTGATGTCTCCTCAAAGGCCTGTTTTAGTAGGTTTGAAGGGCCTGGAGCACCAGCCTAGCCATTGGGGGGAAAAGAGAGAGAGAGAGACAGACAGACAGAGAGAGACTAGCCATAATGTCCTTTCCCTAGATAGGTATTTATATCCCTATGGGAGGCCCACCTAGTAACTGGAGGTGAGGTTTAGGTATAAGTGTAGGGGGTTAGGGGCCACTTTGACATTCAAAGTGAGATGTAAGAACAGAACAGTGGTCTCTTGTGAAGATTTGATGACTTTCAGAGTGAGGAAACTCACTCAAAGGTGAGATTTGTGCAATGTTCTCTCAACCTAGCTTGATGGACTCTAACTTTGGCTTGGTTCCTGTGTATCCGCCGCCTGCCCTGATCTCCGGCCTGGTTCATCGTGCTGCCTGTCCTGACTTCTGGACTGTCCATGGTTACCCTTGATCTCCACCAGCCTCGACCCGGACTCCCTGATGCTGCTTCCTCTCCTGGACCCCGCATCGCCAGGAGACCCTCGCCTAAGTCCTGCCGGCCCCGGTACCCAAGGGCTCAACCTGAGGGGAATGAGGGCTGGTATAGGTGAAGCTCCAGCTGGGTCTCCTGCTCCATCCCCGTCTCCCGGTGATGAGATCCACTGGGGGCCTTCCCCCGGTGGTGGGTCCAATCCTCGTCCCGGCTCAAGGGTCCATATCGCCAACAGTTCCTGGAAGTAATAAACGACTGCTTCAGGGAGCAATTGATTCAGGAACCAATGAGAGAGGGAGCTATTTTAAATTCTTAGTGGAATGCAGGATTTGGTGAAAGAGGTAACAGTGATGGGGCCATTTGGCAATAGTTATCATAACATGATCAAATTTGAACTAATAACTGGAACGGGGACAATAAGAAAATCTATAGCTCTAACACTTAATTTTCAAAAGGAATACTTTGATAAAATGAGGAAAATAGTTAGAAAAATAATGGAAGGTGTAGGTGCAAAGGTTAAAATGTTCAATGGGCAATGTACATTGTTTAAAAATACAATCTTAGACACACAGTCCAGATGTATGCCATGCATTACGAAAGGTGGAAAGAAGGCAAAACGATTACTGGCATGGTTAAATGGTGAAGTGAAAGAGGCTATTTCTAACCAAAAAAAATCCTTTAAAAATTGGAAGAAGGATCCATCTGAAGAAAATAGGAAAAAGCATAAGCATTGTCAACTTAAGTGTAAAACATTGATAAGACAAGCGAAGAGAGAATTTGAAATGACGTTGGCCATAGAGGCAAAAACTCATAATAAAATCTTTTAAAAATATCTCTGAATCAGGAACCCTGTGGGGGAGTCAGTTGGACCGTTCTATGACCGAGGGGTTAAAGGGGCTCTTAGGGTAGATAAGGCCAAACCAGAAAGACTAAATGAATTCTTTGCTTCTGTGTTTACTAATGAGGATGTTGGGGAGTTACCAGTTCTGGAAATGTTTTTCAAGAGTGATGAGTTAGATGAACTGAACTAAATCACTGTGAACCTGGAAGATATAGTAGGCCAGATTGGCAGACTAAAGAGTAGCAAATCACCTGGACCTGATGATATGCATCCTAGGGTTCTGAAGGAACTAAAAAATGAAATTTCATATCTATTAGTTAAAATTTGTAACCTATCATTAAAATCATCCATCATACCTGAAGACTGGAGGGTGGCCAGTGTTGTCAGAAAATATGTTATTAAATATGAAAATGTGTTTATTTGTAATCAAGTATCTACAGTGTAGTTAATAATATTAAGTTAGTATTGAGACCTAAGAATTGCTTTTCCTAGGTACTGCACTAGAAAGGGGCCTCTTTGGGGATGCTTTCCAATTACAGACAGCTTTCCAATTAGACACCCTGGCCTTGGAAGCTCAGAAGAAAAAATAAAAAAAATAGAAGATCTTTTATTTTTTTATCATTGTTCTGGGTTAGAAAAAAAATGAGAGCTCTTCCTGACTACCCCCGTCGGAGGGGGGGGCAAGGAAGGCAACTTTATTGAACTGGGAAGCCTTCCAGCTTCAGACCCCTCTGTTTTAGGAAGGGGGGCGAATTTGTTAACTTTTTTAAACAAGAAGGAGCAGACTAGCCCCTACCTGGCTGTTCTGTTTATTTAAACCCCTTGCAACAAAGAAAGAAAGCAATGCAGGCAGAACTTTGAATGACCGTATACACGAGAGAGAGACAGATAATAGCGGGCTAATAGCTTCGTGAGATCTGGTAAGAAATTTTACTTTTCTGCATATGAGAACCCTCCCTAGCTAGTATAATTAAATCCTAGCCAGTATTATCTAAGCATATAATAGCTAATATGTTTGCATGTTCTAGAATTAATTTGTTTTCCAAATAATGTCTTTAGTAGATATTTATCTAATTTCTATTGTTTCAATTACTATTGTTACAATATTCACACTTTTAGCTCTGCACTGTTTGGTTCAAATGAGATTTAAGCACTATAATGCTTCATAAAGTTATTCACATGCTTTATCACTTATCTGGAATTTGTTGCCAGAAGATGTGGTTAATGCAGTTAGTATAGCGGTGTTTAAAAAAGGATTGGTTAAGTTCTTAGAGGAGAAATCCATTACCTGCTATTAAGTTCACTTACGGGCCGATACAGTAAGGAGCGGTAGGAAGAGCTGCGTTAGTGCCGGGCGCACCCGCGTTTGCCGCACGCACAGTCCTGCTCACCTACTGCTCGATACTGTATTTAAATAGCTTGCAAATGCAAGCCGGGTCCAAGAAGCGTCTGTGACGCGTTAGGCCCGCGCAACCCATTTTACTGTATAGGCACTTAATACAGCGCCTATACAGTATTCTGGGTGCGCTGGTACCTGTCATTTCAAATGTCATTTGAAATAGGCACCAGGAAGTGGATCCCAACTTTAACCCATGAAAACTTACTTTTTGTTGCTTTCAGCCCCTTCCCTTCTCTGCCGTCTTTTGGAGGGGGCAGCCGGCGGCGAAAGCAGCTTGCAGCGGTCCCCCCCGCGCAGGTCCCGGTTCTCCTGGCTCAGCCCTCATCTGAAGATTGTGAAGTCAGGTAAGAGCCCACTGTTCTGTGCCCTCTACAGTCACGGCGCGAGCGGAGTGAAGTGAAGCGTACTTTCATTGGCTGGAGCGCCCGTCATTTCGGGCGCTCAAGCCAATGAAAGCACATGACATCACCCGCCCGACCATGTGCTTCATTGGCTGGAGCGCCCAAATTGACGGGCGCTCAAGCCAATGTAAGCACATGGACGGGCGGGCGTGACGTCATGGCGTGCGTCACGCACGCCCGTCCATGTGCTTTCAGTGGCTTGAGCGCCCAAATTGACGGGTGCTCAAGCCAATGAAAGTACGCTCGCGCCGTGACTGGAGAGGGCACAGAACAGTGGGCTGTTACCTGACTTCACAATCTTCAGATGAGGGATGAGCCAGGAGAACCGGGACCTGCACGGGGGGGACCGCTGCAAGCTGCTTTCGCCGCCGGCTGCCCCCTCCGGAGGACGGCAGAGAAGGGAAGGGGCTGAAAGCAAAAAAAAGTAAGTTGGTAACATGTCAAGTCACTTTGGGAGGAGGGGATTTTAGGTTTCTAGGTTTCCTTTTGGGGGAAAGTTTGCCGTCTACCCTTACCCCTGCCTCTAACGCAGGGGTAGGGGTAGGAGGTAAATTAGCAGGTTAAACGTGCGGTAAAACGGCAGGGTAAAAAAGCGATAGTCGGGGCGCGCGTTACTGTATGGGAGGGAATAGCTAATTCGATCGTTTACATGTAATATACATGCCGCAGGCGGAAGGGGTTACCCGGTAACTTAAAGAGGCGGTAAGATTAGGTTAAAGGGGATAGTGTATCGCGGGTTGGACTAACGCGGCCGAAAAGTGAGTAGAAAGCGGGTTAGGAGCAGGGTAACTGCGGCCGCACTTTACTGTATTGACCTGATAGAGAATAGCCACTGCCATTAGCAATGGTAACATGGAATAGACTTAGTTTTTGGGTACTTGCCAGGTTCTTATGGCCTGGAATGGGCACTGTTGGAAACAGGATGCTGGGCTTGATGGACCCTTGGTCTGACCCAGTATGGCATTTTCTTATGTTCTTATGTTCTTATCTGAAATAAAGAAATTATTTTCATACATTCAGACTGGTTCATTCCTCTAAAGTAAGAATCCACATCTCTATATAAACAATAAACTTCTTCCTAAGGGAGAAAGGTCGTGTGAAGTAGGTAGGGTAAGAGCAGAGTGTACCCTGCCATTTCACATGACAATGTAACCCCAATATTTAAAAAGGACTCCAGGGGCGATCTGGGAAACTATAGACCAATGAGCCTGACTTCAGTGCCAGGAAAAATAGTGGAAACAATTCTAAAGATCAAAGTCACAGAACATATAGAAAGACATGGTTTAATGGAACATAGTCAACATGGATTTACCAAGGGAAGTCTTGCCTTACAAATCTGCTTCATTTTTTTGAAGGGATAAATAAGCACATGGATAAAGGTGAACCAGTAGATGTAGTATATTTGGATTTTCAGAAGGCGTTTGACAAAGTCCCTCATTAGAGACTTCTAAGAAAACTAAAAAGTCATGGGATAGGAGGCGATGTCCTTTCGTGGATTACAAACTGGTTAAAAGACAGGAAACAGAGATTAGGATTAAACAGTCAACTTTCTAAATGGAAAAGGGTAAACAGTGGAGTGCCTCAGGGATCTGTACTTGCACCGGTGCTTTTCAATATATTTATAAATTATCTGGAAAGGAATACAACAAATTAGGTTATCAGATTTGTAGATAATTTAAAATTATTCAGAGTAGTTAAATCACAAGCGGATTGTGATAAATTGCAGGAGGACCTTGCAAGACTGGAAGATTGGGCATCCAGATAGCAGACAAAATTTAATGTGGACAAGTGCAAGGTGTTGCATATAGGGAAAAATAAGTTACATGATGTTAGGTTTCATATTAGGAGCTACCACCCAGGAAAAAGATCTAGGCATCATAGTAGATAAAAGATTGAAATCGTCAGCTCAATGTGCTGCAGCAGTCAAAAAGGCAAACAGAATGTTAGGAATTATTAGGAAGGGAATGATGAATAAAAACGGAAAATGTCATAATGCCTCTGTATCGCTACATGGTGAGTCTGCACCTTGAGTACTATGTACAGTTCTGGTCACCGCATCTCAAAAAAGATATAGTTGCACTGGAGAAGGTACAGAGAAGGGCGATCAAAATGATAAAGGGGATGGAACAGCTCCCCTATGAGGAAAGGCTAAAGAGGTTTAGGCTGTTCAGCTTGGAGAAGAGACAGCTGAGGGGGGGATATGATAGAGGTCTTTAAAATCATGAGAGGTCTTGAACAAATAGATGTGAATCGGTTATTTACTCTTTCGGATAATAGAAGGACTAGAAGGCACTCCATGAAGTTAGTAAGTAGCACATTTAAGACTAATCGGAGAAAATTCTTTTTCATTCAGCACACAATTAAGCTCTGGAATTCGTTGCCAGAGGATGTGATTAGTGCAGTTAGTGTAGCTGGGTTTAAAAAAGGTTTGGATAAGTTCTTGGAGAAGAAGTCCATTAACTGCTATTAATCAAATTGACTTAGGGAATGGCCTCTGCTATTCCTGGCTTCAGTAGCATGGGATCTTCTTAGTGTTTGGGTACTTATCAGGTTCTTGTAGCCTAGTTTGGCCTCTGTTGGAAACAGGATGCTGGACTTGATGGACCCTTGGTCTGACCGAGCATGGCAATTTCTCATGTTCTTATGCATTCATACCATAGATTGATACAGAATCATTATTACAATCCTTGTTTTGTTTTCTGTTCCTTTCCAAATATTTCCTAATATTCTATTTTATTTTTTGGTTGCTACTGTACACTAAATGGGTATTTTAAAAAAGGAGTTACAAGTGTAAATGTAACATACTATTGTAGAAATTTTCAAAATCTATTTGCATTCGTAAAGTGCACTTACAAATGTATAACCTATGGACAATTCAATGGTGTTTACTGTAGCAATTTTCAAAAGCCCACTTACACATGTATACCCAGTTTTATGCATATAAATCCTTTTGAAAATGACCTCCTTAAATGGTGATTTCATGGAAACATAGAAAACGTAAATGCAGAAAAAGACTATACAGCTTATATAGCTTTAAAATCCCTATCACTCCATCAGAGATCCTCTGTGTTTATCCCATGCTTTCTTGAATTCAGATACTGTCCTTGTCTCTACCATCTCCTTGGTGAGGTTGTTCCAGGAATCAACTACGTTCCCTGTAAATAAATATTTCCTTAAATTACTCCTGAGTCTACCCCTTTTCACCCTCATCCCATGATCCCTTGTCGCCTTTCTAACTGCTCTAGATTTTCAGGACAGGTTGATCCAGTCCTGGTTTTACTCCTCGGCATGTAGGTATTTATAGTCTTGCCTTTCTTAAGTAATGCAATAGGGAAATCAGAATAAGTCCCAACACACAATGTGGTAAAACCAGGACTGGATCAGCCTGCCCTCAAAATCTGAAACCAATTAGCAATCCTACTCCTTTCCTTTGAAAGAGGTCTGCCTCCTGTTCATGGAAACCTTGGAGAGATTTAAATGTCTGTATCATATCTCCCCTATCCTGCCTTTTCTCAAGAGTATACATGTTTAGATCTGTAAGATTGTCCCCATATGCTTTAGAAAGAAGGCCATTGACCATTTTAGTAGCCACCCTTGGACTGACAACATCTTGTTTATATTCTTTTGAAGAGGTAGTTATTCCAAATGAGGTCTCATCAGGATTTCGCCTGCTATGCAGCCTTAACCTAACTTCTGGACTCCTGCAATGATGCCTCCCCACCAGCAGAGGTCCTCAGTAAGCCTTACCTCTAGCCTTGCTGAACTGCTCCTCTTTGCCCTTGCCACGCCTCTGTTGCAGACCTATGTAAGCCTGTCTTGCCTGTTTCTCCTTGTCTTCTCATGGTGTCTCATTTGGCTCGTGACCTAACCCTCATTCTTGCCTTGCCTTGTAACCTTGTAGCCAAATCCCAACTCTAGTCTGGCAGCCTTGATGCTGCCTTGGAGGAAGAAGGTCTCCTGTTCAGAGATCATCAGCCTGGTGCAGTAGGAAATGATCCTATAGCAAGGACCTGCTCTCCAGGTGCTGCATTGTCCTCTTGCACCAAGGATGTGTCTCCCAGGGCTACTGCTCAGGAGGGAAGGGTTAAGTTGGTTGTCATAGTTGGTGATTTGATTATTAGGAATGTAAGCTAGGTAGCTGGTGTGCGTGAGAATCGCCTGGTAAAATGCCTGCCTGGTGCGAAGTTGGTGGACCTCATGTGTCTCTGAAATGTTCCCTGTTCCATGCACAGGTCCCCAGAGGCAGCCAAAGGTCTGGAGTCTCAATGTGTGGATGAGGCAATGGTGCAAGGAAGAGGGATTCAGTTTTGTAAGGAACTGGGGAACCTTTTGGGGAAGGGGGAGTCTTTTCAAAGGGATGGGCTCCATCCTAACCAGGGTGGAACCAGGCTGCTGACGCTAACCTTTAAAAAGGAGATAAAGCAGCTTTTAAACTAAATCAAAGGGAAAAGCTGACAATCGCTCAGCGGCGCACGGTTCAGAGGGAGGTATCTTCTAAAAATACTAATGAAGCATTAGAGTTAGGGCATCCCAACAGAGAGGGGTAGATTTTATAAATTTGCACGAGCGCGTACTTTTGTTCGCGCATCAGGTGCGAACAAAAGTACGCTGGATTTTATAAGATACGCGCATAGCCGCGCATATCTTATAAAATCCGGGGTCGGCGCAAGCAAGGGAGTGCACATTTGTGCAACTTGTGCGCGCCGAGCACAGCATGCGCTGCCTGTTCCCTCCAAGGCCGCTCCGAAATCGGAGCGGCCTCGGAGGGAACTTTCTTTCCACCCCCCCGCACCTTCACCTCCCTCCCCCTACCTAACCCACCCTCCCGGCCCTATCTAAACCCCCCCCCACCTTTGTTGGCAGATTTACGCCTGCTTTCAGCAGGCGTAAATCTGCGTGCGCCAGTGGGCTGCTGGCGCGCCATCACCCGACCCGGGGGCTGGTCCGGAGGCCTCGACCATGCCCCCAGGCCGGCGCCATGCCCCGGTCCCGCCCTGAACCGCCCCTGACCCCGGACACACCCCCGGACATGCCCCCTCCCCCCGCCCCTTTTACGAAGCCCCGGGACTTACGTGCGTCCCGGGGCTGTGCGCGCGCCGGCGGCCTATGCAAAATAGGCGCACCGGCGCGCGAGTGCCCTGCGCGCGTAAATCCAGCCGGATTTACGCGCGCAGGGCTTTTAAAATCCGGCCCAGAGGTTCCAATAATAAGAAAAGTAGCCCTTGTACCTGTAATTAAAAACTCATCTGAGCTAAAAGATTCCAATTTATCCCTGTCAACTGAAAAGCAGAATGTTAATACAGATAAAAAGCACACTTTTAAATCTTTGGATGCTAATGCCAGAAGTCTAAGAAGTAAGATGAGAGAGTTAGTATATATAGCACTGCATGATGACATAGACTTAATTGGCATCTCAGAGACATGGTGGAAAGAGGATAAATAAAGGGATAGTACTATACCAGGGTACAAATTATATTTCAATGATAGAAAGGAGCAACTTGCTGGCAGGATGGAGCTTTATGTCTGGGATGGCATAGAGTCCAACAGGACTGACTTCAGTGCTGGGAAAAATCATGGAAACTGTTATAAAGAATAAATCACAAAACATTTAGATAGACATTGTTTAATGAGACACAGCCAGCATGGATTTATCCAAGGGAAGTCTTGCCTCAGAAATCTCCTATATTTTTTGAAGGGGTGAATTAATATGTGGGCAAAGGTGAACCGGTAGATGTGGTATTTATATTTTCAGAAGGCATTCAACAAAGTCCCACATGAGAGGCTTCTAAGAAAACTAAAATATCATAGAATAGGAAGCGATGTCCTTTTTTGGAATGCAAACTGGTTAAAAGGCAGGAAACAGAGAGTAGGATTAAATAGTCTGTTTTCACAGTGGAAAAAGGTAAGCAGTAGAGTGTCTCAGGGATCTGTACTTGGACTGGTGCTTTTTAATATATTTATAAATGATCTAGAAAGGGGTACGAGGAATGAGGTGATAAAATTTGTGTATGACACAAAATTATGCAGAGTAGTTAAATCTCAAGCCGATTGTGATAAATTGCAAGAGAACCTTGTGAGACTGGAAGATTCTGCTTCCAAATGGCAGATGAAATTTAATGTGGACAGGTGCAAAGTGATGCATATAGGGAAAAAACACTTGCTGTAGTTGAACAATGCATCTTAGAAGTTACCACCCAGGAAAGGGATCTAGTTGTCATTGTGGATAATACATTGAAATCATTGGCTCAGTGTGCTGTGGCGATCAAAAAGCAAACAGAAAGTTAGGAATTATTAGGAAGGGAATGACAAATAAAATGGTGGATGTCATAATGCCTCTGTATTGCTCTGTGGTCTGACCACATCTTGAATACTGTGTGAAATTCTGGTCGCTGCATCTAACAAAAGATATAGTTGCCCTAGATATATATCTCCTTCTGTAAGAGGGGCACTCAACTCAGGGTGGGTTTTGGAGGGGAGGGGTGTTACATTGGTCTTCCTAGGGTGCAGGGATCTGTAGACCTTTGTAGCACCAACCCCCCCCTCCCCCAAACTCACCCTGAGTTGAAAGTGCCCCTCTTACAGTGGGAGATATATAGATTGTCAGATTGTCTCTTACTCTTTCTCCCTCCCCTCTCATTTGGCTCACTTGTGCAAATACACACGTAAAGGTTGCACACATACTTGCAGCAGGGATATTTTAAATGAAATGTGTGTACTTGCACGTACGATATAAAATTAAGTGTATCTTTGCTTGCGTGCTCAATATGCGCATTTATGGGCACACATGCGCTCCTTTTAAAATTTACCTGTGAGTGTGAGAAAGTGCCTTTATTTGTGTGAGAGAGTGCCTGTGTATGTGACAGCTACTGAGTGTGAGAGAGTGCGCGTGTGTATGTGTGTGTGAGGGAGAGAGAACCCAGAGCTGGATTTAAGATGGCGCCCTCAGGCAGAGGTTTTGGGGCAAGGGCTTCCTTCTGGAAATCATAGAGCAGCAGGGAAATCAAGTTTTTGGGCACCTTCAGTATCTAGTTCCCAAGGTATGTGCCTATGTTGCCTGTGCTTAAATTCAGCCCTGAGAGAATTGCTGCGTGTGAGAGAATGTCTCTGTGTGTGTGTGAGGGAGAGAGAGCCACTGTGACAGCATGCCTTTGTGTGTATGTGTGTGAAGAACAGAAAGCCAGAGTGTGAGAGAGTGCCTCTATAGGTATATATGTGTTTGTGTGTGTGTGTGTGTGAAAGAGAAGGAATACATCTGATAGAGTGTGTGAAGGAGGGAGAGAAAGAAGATAAAGTTTGTGCACCCTCTCCCCCTCAAATAATCCAGGACAATCTCAGGGTGACTGGAAATCAAAAGTTCCCAGGTATGGAGAGCAGAAAATATTTTTAATTCCTATCAGTTTTAATTGTCACTTATTATTTGAGATGTCTGCAGTTTTTAAATATTTCATTGATGTAATATTTGCAGTGCTGCTCTTTCCTGGGTAGGATGCTTGTAGTTTGAGTCCTGGAAGTTAGTGTTGTTTTGATACAGCAAATTTGTCTCATGAGGTAAACTATATTCTTGGCAAGCTGTGATAGCTTTATTGGACTATGTAATAAGCTATTGAGACACTATAGGACACATATTTAGATATGAATGTCTCAGATCTGACATCTAAAGATAGGGCCTATGTAGTTTTAAAAGCTTTTGTACAATATTTTTAGGAACAGATATTTTTTTATTTTGCAGATATATTTAGGCATCCTGGCTTGTTCTGTTTACGTGATAGGTATTGATATTTTAGGGCCTGATGTAATATTTGCAGTGTTGCCTTTTTATAGATAAGGTTGTGCTGTTTGAGTACCAGCAGTTAGAGGTGTTTTGGCATAGGAGGTTTACTATATTATGTTTATTCATGGCTTTCTGAGGGCCAAGCCCACACCCAATGCATGTTACAAAAGGTCTAATGCCATATGGGTTTCAACTGTCTTTTGTATATTGGGGTGAGGGGACAGAGGGAGTGAGACTGCTGAAGACTGGGGGAGTGGGGGTGGGAGCAGAGAGGGGTCAGCGGTGAGATTACTGGTAACTCGGGATGGAAGTTGAGAGGGGGCTGAGAGAATGAGACTGAATCCCCTACTATAAATGTCACTGCACGGCACTGATGCCAATTAATTCTTGTTGCGTTCCCGGGTCGACCCCGGGATCGCCACCTACCTCCGACGCGGTCCCGGCCCGTGCCCACCTCGCCTAGGCCTGCTGGGGCCTCTAACGCCGCGCTCCTGCTCCGACGGAGCAGTTGGCGTACTGCCGCGGCTAGCCCCGCCCCCTTAGACGCGCGCGCGCGTCTCAGCATTCAATTTAAAGGGGCCAGCGCGGGAAAGCCCTGCTCCTCCCTCGGATGACGTCAGACGCTGCAGGGCTATGTAAGCCCTGCAGCCCCAGGTTTCCCTGCCTTGCAACGAGGTTCCCAGGGTGTCCCTGCTTCTAGTTGCGGTGTTCCTGCTTCGTCTCCTGCTCTTCCTTACTCCTGACTCGGACTGGCTTTCGGAATTCCTCTGGCTCCTGACTCGGACTGGCTTTCGGAATTCCTCTGGCTCCTGACTCGGACTGGCTTTCGGTAATCCTCTGGCTCCTGACTCGGACTGGCTTTCGGAATTCCTCTGGCTCCTGACTCGGACTGCCTTTTGGTAATCCTCTGGCTCCTGACTCGGACTGGCTTTCGGGGTTCCTCTGGCTCCAGACGCGGACTGGCTCTTGGTGACCCTCTGGTTCTCCACCTTGGACTCCGTCAAGACCTCGTCTCCGAAGAACCGCCTAAGTCCCAGCGGCCGGGTCCCTACGGGCTCCTCCTGGGGGGACACCGGCTTCCAGGGTGAATCGCCTAAGTCCCAGCGGCCGGACTCTTACGAGCTCCTCTCGGGAGAGTGCCGGCTTCCAGGGTGAAGACCTTCTATCACCGGGCCAGCCTCGCCTCCTCTTCATCTTCCTGCTGCGCCCTTGGTCGCATAGGGTCTTCTGTGGTTCTTCCTCCGGCCATCCTCGAGCCCGCCTCTGCCGCCTACCGGTCGGGACCACTGCTGCAAACCCTCACAGCATTCCATCCATCGGTTCCGGTTGGCCCAAGGGTCCACGAAGCTAACAGATTGCAAGGCCATGGACCCGGCGGACCTTGCCGGCCTCAAAGCCATTCCGGGCATAGCCCAGAAGCTACAGCAGCAACAGATCTGCCTCGACACCTTGATGTCGACTGTTCAACGCCTGGCGGACCGCGTGGAGGGGGCTTCTGTAGCCGCCTCTGTGGCATCCTCGTCTCAGGCCAGTATGGGTTCCACCGCTCCTGTACAGATGCCTGCACCAGCCCGGTACTCAGGAGATCCGAAGTCGTGCCGAGGATTCCTCAATCAATGTTATATCCGCTTTGACCTGTTGCCCGCGCAATTTTCCACGGATCGAGTCAAGACGACTTATATTATTTCCCTCCTTGATGGAAGACCTTTGGCCTGGGCTTCGTCCCTCTGGGAATGTCAGGATTCCCGACTGAACAACCTAGTGCAGTTTATTAAGTCCTTTCGGAGAGTCTTTGATGAACCGTCTCGCGCCTCCACAGCCGCTTCGGAACTGCTCCAGCTGAGACAGGGGAACCGGCCTCTGGAAGAATACGCGATGGAGTTCCAGACCCTCGCCTCTGAACTGGCCTGGGGAGAGGACAGTCTGCATGGAATTTTCCTGGAGGGGCTTTCACCACGGCTCCAGGACGAACTTGCGGCTCGGGACCTTCCTGACGACCTCCAAGAATTGATTGAGCTGGCCGGGCGAGTCGATCGACGCATCCAGCGTCGCTTCCGGGAGCGAAGACCCACTCCGGGACAGACCGGCCGTAGGACCACGCCGCCTCGGGTTCGAACATCACCACCCGCGGCCACTGCCGTCCCGACGGAAGAACCCATGCAATTGGGCCGGGGTCCTCTCTCGTCCGAGGAACGGAGGCGCCGACGCTCGCAGGGGTTGTGTCTCTATTGTGGCGGTAAGGGGCATTTCCTAGCCCGCTGCACCGAGCGCCCGGGAAACGCCCGAACCTAGAGTCTAGTGGGGAGTTGATTCTAGGCAACACTTCTCCGAACTCCCCATGTACCGTACCGGTAAAACTCTGTCTCCCGGAGGGGGGATTTGACGCCTTGGCTCTGCTAGACTCCGGGTCCGGGGGGAATTTTATCCTCCGAGACTTGGTACAACAACTCCAGCTTGAGGTGTTGCCTCAGGAACCGCCCGTGCGGGTATCCTCCATCCAGGGGACCCCCCTTCCTGGGACCATTACCACCCGGACCTGCTCTCTCCAGCTTCAGGTTGGCCTCCTTCATAAGGAGGAGATTTCATTCCTCGTCCTTGACAAATCCATCCACCCCCTTATCCTAGGTCTGCCATGGCTAAGGAAACACTCGCCAGTGATTGATTGGGGCTCGCTTCAGATCACGTCATGGGGGCCCTCATGCTTTCACCACTGTCTTCCTGCTCGTCCCGTGCACACGCTTCTGCTCCTGGCAGCCCCGCTGACAGTACCGCCACAGTACCACGCCTTCCGGGATGTCTTCTCTAAAGAAGGGGCTGAGTTACTCCCGGAGCATCGGCCTTTCGACTGCGCGATTAATCTGCTGCCAGGGACCACGCCTCCCCGTGGTAGGGTATATCCCCTATCACTACCTGAAACCCAGGCTATGTCTACGTATATTAAAGAGAATTTGGACCGGGGGTTCATAAGACCATCTAATTCCCCAGCCGGTGCTGGCTTCTTCTTCGTGGCGAAGAAAGATGGGTCTCTCCGGCCCTGCATTGACTACCGGAGGCTGAACCAGATTACCCGACGGGATCGTTACCCACTGCCTTTGATTCCGGAGCTCTTGGATCGCCTTCAAGGGGCCCGCATTTTCACCAAGCTAGATCTCCGAGGGGCGTATAACCTAGTACGGATCCGTCCGGGTGACGAGTGGAAGACCGCCTTTAACACCAGGGACAGTCACTACGAATATCTCGTCATGCCGTTTGGTCTCTGTAACTCCCCGGCCGTGTTCCAAAATCTTATGAACGAGGTTCTCCGCGATCTGCTGCATACCACGGTTATTGTGTACTTGGATGATGTCTTAATCTACTCCCGGGACCTTGTCTCCCATCGTCAACATGTCCGCCAAGTACTTCAGAAACTAAGAGAAAACCGGCTGTACGCCAAATTGGAAAAATGCCAATTCGAACAAGAGTCGCTGCCTTTCTTGGGATACATTGTCTCCTCAACCGGCTTTCGGATGGACCCGGATAAGGTCGCAGCCATCGAGAACTGGCCTCAGCCACAGGGGGTGAAGGCGCTCCAACGCTTCTTAGGCTTCGCCAACTTCTATCACTACTTCATCCCGCACTATTCCAGCCTGGTAGCGCCGCTGACGGCCCTCACTCGTAAAGGAGCCGATGCGCGTAGGTGGACTCCCCCCGCAATACAAGCCTTCCAGGAACTCAAGAAGGCCTTTCTACGGGATACCTGCCTCCGACATCCTGATCCTTCGCGCCAATTTATTGTAGAAGTGGACGCCTCCGATGTGGCGGTGGGGGCTGTACTGGCTCAACCCTCCAAGAATGGGAAAACCTGGCCCTGCTCCTGCTTCTCCCGTAAGTTTTCCTCCGCCGAGAAGAACTACGGTATCGGCGACAAAGAACTACTCGCCATCAAGTTAGCCTTGGAGGAGTGGCGCCAGTGGCTGGAGGGGGCCCAACATCCCATCATAGTCTACACCGATCACAAGAATTTGGAGTACTTTGCCGGGCCCAAAGACTCAACCCCCGGCAGGCACGCTGGTCCCTTTTTTTCAGTCGATTCAACTTTTCCCTCCATTATCGACCGGCGGCCAAGAATATAAGGGCAGATGCCCTCTCTCGTGCTACAGAGACGGAGGATACTCCAGAACCGCTCCGCTACATTCTGGACCCGGCTAAAGTTTGTCTGGCCGCTTCTGACATCGGACCCGCGGGGAAAACTGTAGTTCCACTCCGCTCCAGGAAGAGGGTCTTAGCATGGGCGCACGATTCCCTCACGGCCGGGCACCCAGGGATTGCCCGGACTCTTGAGCTCTTAACGGAGTTCTATTGGTGGCCACGGATGAGGGAGGATGTCCGCCTCTATGTACAGTCATGTCCTACGTGCGCTCAGCAGAAACCATTACCAGGCCGTCCCTGGGGTCTCCTTCAGCCGCTTCCCATTCCCACGGAACCGTGGACGCACATTTCCACAGATTTTATTGTGGAGTTACCTCCGTCTGAGGGGAAGACCGTGATTTGGGTCACCATTGACCGATTCTCAAAGATGGCCCACTTTGTGCCACTTGCCAAACTGCCTTCAGCTCCTGAACTGGCCGACCTATTCGTCCATCATATCTTTCGGCTACATGGACTACCCCTGCATATTACCTCGGACCGAGGCCCCCAAGTCACAGCAAAGTACTGGAGGGCCCTTTGCAGAAAGTTCGGGGTACAGCTGGATCTAACTACAGCCTTTCATCCGCAGGCTAACGGTCAGGTCGAACAGACGAATCGGACTCTCAAGGCTTTCCTCCGAGCCTTTGTGGGGGATCTCCAAGACAACTGGGTCTCCCTTATCCCCTGGGCTGAGTTCTCTTATAATCGACACAAACACTCCGCCACGCTTCAGCCCCCCTTCCAGTTGGTCTACGGGAAGGTACCCAAGCCTCCTTTGCCTTTGTCTGTGACGGTCTCTTCTCCGGCAGCACAGTTGACAGCTGACCAGATCCATCAGCTCTGGCACTCCACTCAGGAAAAACTTCGGAAGACCACAGCCCGGTTCAAGGAATATGCAGACCGGTCTCGACGCTCCGCTCCAGTTTTTTTACCTGGGACCAAGGTTTGGCTAAGCACTAAACACATCCAGTTGCGGACTCCCTCCATGAGACTAGCGCCTCGCTACATTAGACCATTCCCAGTAGCCGAACGCATAGGGGCAGTGTCCTACAGGTTACGTCTCCCATCCACTCTGAAGATTCATGATGTCTTCCATGTTTCCCTTCTCAAGCCGCTGGTACTCTCTCGCTTCCGGACCAGCCCGCCTGAGCCCACCGTTGCCTCCACCACCCAGGGAGACACGTACACGGTGAAGGAAGTCTTGGACGTACGTTGTCGCCGCCATCGGTGGGAATACCTTCTGTCCTGGGAGGGGTATGGCCCAGAAGAGAATTCTTGGGAACCCTCCTCGCACATCCTAGATAAGGACCTTCTTCTCCAGTTTCATTTGGCGCACCCGACCAAACCGCGACCCCCAGGGTGGGGGCGTAGGAGGAGGGGTACTGTTGCGTTCCCGGGTCGACCCCGGGATCGCCACCTACCTCCGACGCGGTCCCGGCCCGTGCCCACCTCGCCTAGGCCTGCTGGGGCCTCTAACGCCGCGCTCCTGCTCCGATGGAGCAGTCGGCGTCCTGCCGCGGCTAGCCCCGCCCCCTTAGATGCGCGCGCGTCTCAGCATTCAATTTAAAGGGGCCAGCGCGGGAAAGCCCTGCTCCTCCCTCGGATGACGTCAGACGCTGCAGGGCTATGTAAGCCCTGCAGCCCCAGGTTTCCCTGCCTTGCAACGAGGTTCCCAGGGTGTCCCTGCTTCTAGTTGCGGTGTTCCTGCTTCGTCTCCTGCTCTTCCTTACTCCTGACTCGGACTGGCTTTCGGAATTCCTCTGGCTCCTGACTCGGACTGGCTTTCGGTAATCCTCTGGCTCCTGACTCGGACTGGCTTTCGGAATTCCTCTGGCTCCTGACTCGGACTGGCTTTCGGTAATCCTCTGGCTCCTGACTCGGACTGGCTTTCGGGGTTCCTCTGGCTCCAGACGCGCACTGGCTCTCGGTGACCCTCTGGTTCTCCACCTTGGACTCCGTCAAGACCTCGTCTCCGAAGAACCGCCTAAGTCCCAGCGGCCGGGTCCCTACGGGCTCCTCCTGGGGGGACACCGGCTTCCAGGGTGAATCGCCTAAGTCCCAGCGGCCGGACTCTTACGAACTCCTCTCGGGAGAGTGCCGGCTTCCAGGGTGAAGACCTTCTATCACCGGGCCAGCCTCGCCTCCTCTTCATCTTCCTGCTGCGCCCTTGGTTGTATAGGGTCTTCTGTGGTTCTTCCTCCGGCCATCCTCGAGCCCGCCTCTGCCGCCTACCGGTCAGGACCACTGCTGCAAACCCTCACAGCATTCCATCCATCGGTTCCGGTCGGCCCAAGGGTCCACGAAGCTAACAATTCTGTTTTGCAGAATAGCTTCTACCATTTTGCTTGGCACAGATGTTGACGTCACTGGTCTATAGTTTCCTGGAGCCCTTTTGAAAAATTGGGATACAGTGGCTGATTTTAATGATAGTTAACAGGTCTGCAATTTCTTATTTGAATTCTTTCAGAACTCGAGTGAATTCCAACAGGTCCTAGTGATTTGTTACTCTTTATTTTGTAACTTTGAATTACTAAATTTCCCATTTCCACAGTAATTTGTTTACGTTTGTTTGAATTATCATCTTTGAAAAACAATTCTAGTGTGTGTATCTCCCCAATATCTTCCTCAGTAAAGACCAAAGCAAAGATTTAACTTAGTTGTTCTGCTATGCCTTTGTCCCCCTGTGATGCCCTTGGAGCAGTCTAAGACAGGAGAAAGTCGGAGAACAGACCAGGCTGGAGTCTGTTCTGCTTTTCAACAGTTTAATTACAAAAAGTTCAGCAAGACAGAATCAAAATGGCTGCTTACCTCAGCAGACTGACAATGCAAGGACAGTTTTTCCAAAAGAGCACAGCACTCCATTACAGCTTCTTTCTTCTCCCTGGGGCCTCTCTAACTCTCAGGGAAATGCCCCCACCTGAGGATCCCTTTCCTGTCTGTCTTAAGGTGGACCGAGCCAGATAGCTAGAGCCTGTCTGTTAAGGCAGTCTGAGGCTCTCTGTCATATACTCTATCACAGGCAATCTGAGGCTCTCTGTCATATACTCTATCACATTCCCTCCCCCTCAGTTCAATCTTCCTTGGTTGAGCGCCTGCCTGTACAAGGGAGACTTCTCTAGAAAGGAAGTCTGCATTTATATTCACCTTCCCTGCTCTGTGTCGAACTTTAAAGTCAAATGGTTGGAGTGCCAGAAACCACCTCATTTCTCGTCCATTGGACTCTATTCCGAGCGACCCAGACAAGGGGTTGGTGATCTGTTACCAGCATGAACTGGCAGCCCAGTAGGTAATAACGAAAAGCCTCCAAGGCCCATTTGACAACTAAGGCCTCTTTCTCTGTCATTGTGTAGCGTCTCTCTTGGGGTAGTAGTTTCCTGCTAATGAAGGCTACTGGGTGTTCTTCGTCTCCTTTCTCTTGTGTGAGGATGACTCCTAGACCCACCTCTGATGCATCTGACTGTACTATAAAGGGCTTGGTAAAGTCCGGACTTAGTAGAACAGGTTCCGAGCATATGTCTTTCTTTAAACCCTGGAAGGCTTCCTCTGCCTCTGCTGATCCCTTCTCTGGGGCTTTCTTTTGTAATAGGCATGTGAAGGGCTCCGCTTTTTCTGAAAAGTTTGGTATGAACCGTCAATAGTAACTGATGAGGCCTAAAAAGGCTCTCACTTTACTCTTTGTCTATGGGACTGGGACGTTCCCTCTCCCAAGAGAGTATCCCAGATATTGTACTTCTTGACCCCCTAATTTACATTTCTTGGGGTTGGCTGTCAATCCAGCCTTTCGTAAACTTGTAAGTACAGCCTGTAATTGCCTTAGGTGTGTCTCCCAGTCTCCACTGTAAATGATGATGTTGTCTAGATAGGAAGCTGCATAACCCTGATGTGGGCGTAGTAAGCGGTCTACCAAGCATTGGAAGGTAGCTGGAGCCCCATGAAGTTCGAACGGCAGGACCGTAAACTGGAAATGTGCCTTCGGTGTTGAAAAAGCCGACTTTTCCTTTGCACTTGGCGCCAGGGGAACTTGCCAGTACCCCTTTGTCAAATCAAGCATGGAGATAAACTGGGCAGTTCCCAAGCGTTCAATAAGTTCATCCACGTGGGGGATCGGGTATGCGTCCAGCTTCGAAGCCTCATTGACCTTCCAGAAGTCAATACAGAACCGGATACTACCATCCGGTTTAGGTACCATTACAATAGGCAAGGACCAATCACTATTGGATTCCTCTATTACTCCAAGTCGAAGCATTTCTTTCACCTCAGCTTCTACCACCTGCCTCCTGGCTTCAGGAATCCGGTAGGGCCATTGTTTAACTATTACTCCTGGGGTTGTAATAATATCGTGACAAGCTAAGTGAGTTCTCCTGGGCATAGTTGAGAAGACATCTTTATTCTGAGTCACTAGTTTATCCAGGTCCACTTTCTGCATTGTGGAAAGTTGGTCCCCATATTGGATCATCTGGGGCTCGGAAGTTTGTGAAACATCTGGACCAAAGTCTTCTTCTTGGACCAGACTGCAAGTCGGAGCAACCCATTTTTTTAATAGATTCACGTGGAAGATCTGGACGTTCTTCCATCTGTCAGGTTGGGCAACTTTATAATGCACTGGGCCCATCTTCTCCAGCACATCATACAGACCTTGCCAACGGGACAACAATTTACTTTCCGATGTCGGTAGTAGCACTAGTACGCGGTCTCCCAGCTGGAAGACCCGAGGAACAGTGGACTGGTTATATTGCCGGGCTTGGGTAGCCTGGGCCTTTTCCAGGCAGAGTCGGGCAGCCTCTCCTGCCCTCCCCAGTCGGTCCTGCATCTGGATCACATAGTCGGCCAAATTCCGTCCATAATTGGGTTCCTCCTCCCAGGTCTCTTGTACTACATCCAGGATTCCCCGTGGTCTACCATACAATAATTCAAACGGGGAAAACCCGGTCGAACTTTGAGGGACCTCTCGAATAGCGAACAATATATATGGCAAGAGTAAGTCCCAATTCTTGCCATCTTCCACGATGAACTTCCTCAATATCTGTTTGAGAGTTTTGTTAAAACGCTCCACGAGCCCATCAGTTTGTGGATGGTAAACTGATGTCCGCAGGGTTTTTACCTGCAATAATGTGCAAATGTGTTTCATCACTTTAGAGACAAACAGGTCCCTTGGTCAGTTAATATCTCTTTGGGTAACCCCACCTGGGAAATCACCTCCACCAAGGCCGTGGCTATTGTTTGAGTCTTCATATCTCGCAGGGGAATAGCTTCTGGATACCTGGTTGCATAATCGAGAATGACCAGGATATATTTGTTTCCGCTGCTAGACCTCTCTAAGGGGCCTATCAAGTCCATAGTGACCCTCTCAAAAGGTGTCTCTATAATTGGCATAGTCAGTAGGGGAGCTACATGCGTTGCTGCCGGTCTGGTCAGCTGAAAGGTGGGGCAGGACTGACAATAGTCTTGAACATGTTGATACAAGCCAGGCCAATAGAACTGGGCCAAAATCTTTCCTCGTGTTTTCTCTTCCCCTAGGTGGCCCCTCAAAAGGTGACTATGGGCAAGCCGCAACACTTGCTGACGATACTGCTGGGGAACCAAAAGCTGCTCAACCATTTCGCCTTCCAGATTCCCCTTTGCTACTCTGTATACTAGATTTTTCTTGAGTACAAAAAAAGGGGGGCTGGCTTTTGACCCTCCACCCCAAAGACTAATTCCCCATCTGTTATCTGTATATTCTCCCGGGCCCCTTTTAGTGTCCCATCTTCTTGTTGGGCCCGCCTAAAATTCCCGGGGTTTTCCCTCGCCTATCCAGTCTGAGGGAACCTCTATGGGTTTGGGAGCCCCCTCTAACTCCACGACTGCCTCTAAACCTTGGGAATAATTATACTTTTCTATCCTATGTTGTCTACGAGGCTTGGGTATCTTAGGATTTTTAATATACAAGTCCAGGTCTTCTAACAGAAAGACCTCTGGAAATGAGGTCTCTTCCTCGCTGAAGTCAGCTGGGCTCCTCATGAGCCGGGCCCAAAGAGTCCCAAAGTCTGGATAATCTCGTCCCAGTATCACCGGATATGGTATCCAGGGGAGAACTCCCACTTCTATTGTCGCTTGTCCCACTGGAGTCTTCAATAGGACCTGACTGGTCGGGTATTGTCTCTGGTCTCTATGTATACAAGTGAGGGTCACTGTCTGTTCATAGAAACATAGAAACATAGAAATGACGGCAGAAGAAGACCAAACGGCCCATCCAGTCTGCCCAGCAAGCCACGCAGTTCATCCATTTATTTATTTTTTTCCCACCCTTTTTCTCCCTCCCACCCATCACTATTGGCTTCCAGCACCCTCCGGCCCCAACTCCCTTCCACCCCTCCACCATGCAGAGAGCGGCGCCGTATCCGCATCCCAGTGAACATCCAGCTCAATCAGGGGTAGCAACCGCCGCAACAAGCAGGCCACACCCCTGCCCCATACTCTTACCCACCCCTGCTTTGTTTGTTTCTTTCTTGTTTTTGTTTTTTTTGGAGATGGCAGCCCTCCGTGAAGGCAGAACACCAACCACTGGCCACTGGCATCCCGCTCCGTGAATGCCTCTGTGGCTACTGCCGCTCCGTGCAGTGTTTTGCTGCCTGAAGGTGGAACCCCAACTACTGGCCACTGGCATCCCGCTCCGTGAATGCCTCTGTGGCTACTGCCGCTCTGTGCAGTGTTTTGCTGCCTGAAGGTGGAACACCAACTACTGGCCACTGGCATCCCACTCCGTGAATGCCTCTGTGGCTACTGCCGCTCCGTGCAGTGTTTTGCTGCCTCCTCTTTATTTACGCCCACTAGACTTGATGGATCCACAGTGTTTATCCCTCACCCCTTTGAAGTCCTTCACAGTTTTAGACTTCACCACTTCCTCCGGAAGGGCATTCCAGGCATCCACCACCCTTTCCGTGAAGAAATACTTCCTGACATTGGTTCTTAGTCTTCCTCCCTGGAGCCTCAGCTCGTGACCTCTGGTTCTGCTGATTTTTTTCCGACGGAAAAGGTTTGTCGTTGTCTTTGGATCATTAAAGTTTTTTAAGTATCTAAAAGTCTGAATCATATCACCCCTGCTCCTCCTTTCCTCCAGGGTGTACATATTTAGATTCTTCAATCTCTCCTCGTATGTCATCCGATGAAGATCCTCCACCTTCCTGGTCGCCCTTCTCTGTACCGCTTCCATCTTGTCTTTGTCTCTTTGTAGATACGGTCTCCAGAACTGAACACAGTACTCCAGGTGAGGCCTCACCAAGGACCTGTACAAGGGAATAATCACTTCCCTTTTCTTACTCGATATACCTCTCTCTATGCATCCCAGCATTCTTCTGGCTTTTGCTATCGCCTTGTCGCATTGTTTCGCAGACTTCATATCATTAGACACTATCACCCCAAGGTCCCTCTCCTGCTCCGTGCACATCAGCCTTTCCCCCCCCATCGAATACAGTTCATTCGGATTTCCACTCCCCATATGCATGACTTTGCACTTCTTGGCATTGAATCTCAGCTGCCATGTCTTCGACCACTCTTCCAGTTTCCTTAGATCCCGTCTCATTCTCTCCACTCCTTCCGGTGTGTCCACTCTGTTGCAGATCTTAGTGTCATCTGCAAATAGACAAACCTTACCTTCTATCCCGTCCGCAATGTCGCTCACAAAATAATTGAACAGGACCGGTCCCAACACCGATCCTTGCAGTACACCACTTAAAACCGCTCTCTCTTCAGAGAAAGTTCCATTTACCATCACACATTGTCTTCTGTCCGTCAACCAATTTGCAATCCAGGTCACCACCTCGCTCCTAAGCTTCTCGTTTTATTCAGCAGTCTCCTGTGCGGAACCGTATCAAAAGCTTTGCTGAAATCCAAGTATATGACATCGAGCGCTCTTCCTTGATCCAATTCCTTGGTTACCCAGTCAAAAAAGTCAATCAGATTTGTCTGACAGGATCTTTCCCTGGTGAATCCATGTTGCCTCTGGTCCATCAATTCTCTGGACTGTAGATAGTTCACTATTCTCTCTTTCAGCAGTGACTCCATTACTTTTCCCACCACCGAAGTGAGGCTAACCGGTCTGTAGTTGCCAGCCTCCTCCCTGTTCCCACTCTTGTGAAGCGGGACCACCACCGCTCTTCTCCAATCTCTTGGTACCACTCCCGTTTCTAGGGATCTATTGAACAGGTCACACAGCGGACCCGCCAGAACATCTCTGAGCTCCCTCAGTATCCTTGGATGAATCCCATCAGGCCCCATGGCTTTGTCCACTTTCAGATTCTTTAGCTCTTCCCATACATTTTCTACTGTAAAAGGATTTTCATCTATTCCACTTCCCTCCAGTTTCTTGTGTAGAGATGGTCCTTCTCCAGGGTCTTCTTTAGTGAACATAGAGCTGAAGTATTCGTTTAATATTTCTGCCATTTCTTCGTCCCTCTCCACACATTGATCATTACCACCTTTCAATTTCACTATACCACTTTGGACCTTTCTCTTTTCGCTGATGTATCTGAAAAATGTTTTGTCACCATTTTTTATATCCTTGGCAATCCTCTCTTCCGCTTGACTTTTTGCCAACTTGATTAATTTCTTTGTCTCCCTCAGTTGAAACAAATATTCTTTGTGCTCCTCCCTTTGGGATCTTTTATATTTCTTGAATGCTGTTCTTTTAGCTTTAATTTTGTCAGCCACCTCCTTTGAGAACCAGATAGGTTTCAATTTTCTTTTGCTTTTCTTTACATTTCTAATATATAGAGCAGTTGCCTTGGTGATTGCTCCTTTTAGATTGGCCCACTGCTGATCCACATCTCTCTCGATCTCCCATCCTTTTAGTGCTTCCTCCAGGTACTTCCCCATTTCCTCAAAGTCCGTGTTTTTGAACTGTAAAACTCGGGTCTTTGTGGTTCTTTTCCATATTCTTTTAGTGATATTAAACCATACCGTTTGATGATCACTGGTGCTGAGGTGGGCGCCCACCTTGACATCAGAGACATTATCTGCATTAGTGAGCACTAAGTCGAGTATAGTTCCTTCTCTCGTGGGTTCCAACACCATTTGTTTGAACAAAGATACTTGCATGGCATCCACTATTGCTCTACTATTTTTAGTTTCTGCAGATGGGATTTTCCAGTCTACATCTGGCATATTAAAGTCACCAACGATCACCACTTCTCCCTTCTTACCTATCTTATGGATGTCTTCAACCAGATCTCTGTCCAGCTCTTCCTTTTGGTTTGGAGGCCTGTAAACCACTCCAATATAAATGGATGCTCCGTCATCTTTTTTTAGGTCGACCCATAGAGCTTCTTCCTTACCCCAGCTTCCTTGCAGCTCAGATGCTTGGATGTTGTTTCTGACATAAAGAGCCACACCTCCCCCTTTTCTATCCTCTCTGTCCTTCCTTAACAAGTTATAGCCTGGTATTGTTGTATCCCATTCATGAGATTCTGTGAACCATGTTTCTGTGATAGCAACAATGTCCAATTCTGCCTCAGTCATTAGGGCCTGCAGATCTGGGATTTTATTTCCCAAACTATGAGCATTTGTGGTCATAGCCTTCCAGTTACTCTCTTTAAGGTTATTGCTTTTCCTGGACTCCTTATGAGACTTTAGTTGAGATTTGTTATTCACTTCACTCTTTCTTTTTGCAGTTGTGCCATTGTTGACAGAGTTATCCATCTCAATTAGATTTTTCTTTTGGTTATGGATCTTGAAATTCTGCATGCATTGTGTTTTTTTTTCTCTTTTCTGGTAACAATCAATCTGTGTTTTTTTGACCAGTTCCCTCCGAATGAGAGTTTATACACTTCCCGAGTCTACTAAGGCTTGGGTTGAATCGCCATCTAGCTCCACCGGAACCACAAAGGTTATAAACCCCGAGCGGGGAATGTCCACAAACGAGCAGAAGTAAGGGGCCACGAAAATGACATCCATAAATTCAACCTCCACTTGATAGCAGTCCCGAGCAAAGTGCCCCCTCTCTCCACAGTTGAAGCAGGTCCCTTTTGGCTTCACTGCTTCTAGATGTTTACTCGTCCTGCCCTCAGGTCCCTCTAATGCATTATCAGGGTCTCGTGAGGTAGGGAGACTCTTCACTTCTCGGCCGATATAGCGGCTTAGGGTTCCACCCCTCGATTCTCTTCTTCTTTTCTCCAAGCCCTTTATTCGGGAATTCTTCTCTGCTAGAGTAAGCACAGCAGGATGTGGTTTCCCTAGTAGAGCGTTATTTGGATGTCTCTGCAGCATCCAAATAACGCTCTACTAGGGAAATCACATCCTTCAGGGTCCCCGCTATCTTTCACCGCACCCATTCATGCACTCGGGAGGGGAGAACGTCCACAAACTATTCTGCCATGACAGTCTCCGCAACTTCAACTCCCCTTTTATTATCAGGTTCTAGCCACCGCCAGAACCGGTCCTTTAATTTCTGAGCCAGAATCCGGGGTCTCTCTCTTGGTGTAAAGGTTAAGCCCCGGAAACTTTTCCGATAAGATTCCTTAGACAGTCCCAGTCTATCGAGTACGGCAGCCTTGACCTCCTAATAGTCTTGGGCTTGCTGGTTGTCAAGGGCCCGGTATGCGGCCTGGGCTTCATCGGTTAAATGTGGGGCCATTCTCATAGCCCACTGGGACCTAGGCCAGGCCATGGCCTCCGCCACACTTTCAAAGGTGACCAGGAATATTTCCGGGTCATCTTGGGGCCCCATCTTTGTCAGCCGAATTTCCAGTGTTGGTGGGGTTGGACTCTGTTCCGTTCCAGTGTGTACCCCATCGGTCCCTGGTGCTGGTGTCCTTCGTAGTAATTGGCCATTAAGCTGTGCTTGGGCTTCCAGGTGTTGCTGCAATTGTTGCAGTAGCTGCTGGTGCTGTGCATACTGGGTCTGAGCGGCTGCCCAGAGCTGTTGTCCCTCCACTAGGGTTTGCAGTAGCTGCTCCATTTCTCAGGGAGGTTCCTGCAGAGGCTATTCTGAGCTCCTGCCCCTTCAAGACCGGAAACCTTTCCCCTTCTTCCAAACAAAGGAAAAGCCTGCTTCACCAGCTCTAACTCACTTCTTCTGTTCCCTCCCTCCGGCGGAGCTTCTCTCCTTAGCCGGAACCAACAAACAACAAAAAAAAATCGTGTGTGACTACCGTTGCAGCCAGGCCCAAAAAAAAAAAAGTTTTTTTTTCTTCTAGTGTGGGTCCCTGTCTGTGAAGCTTAGAACAGGTAATCCCACTTCTGCCACCATATGTGATGCCCTTGGAGAGGACTAAGACTGGAGAAGGTGATTAGAAGCAGACAGAAGCCCCTTTGCAGCTTATATGGAATACTACTTGTCTGTTGACAAGCAAGCATGAATTAGCCATTATGTGCGGGGTGATATCATCCGACAATATCAACATGGATCTAGCTCTGAGCATGTGTGACAATTCCCATGTGCACATGCTACCTCATAAACTCCTCGGTATTTTTTCCATCCAAGTTACCACACAGACAAGTCTCTGTATCTCTCTTGATATTTGTTCAACTTTCTGGAGCTTAGTGCTGTGAATTGCCTCACTGTTTTTATATATTTTCTGTGGAAAAGCTCAAGGTAAAAAAGCCCACAGTTAGTGGGTTAAAAGTATACATCTGTGGGTACAGATGGCCATCACTGATACATACTCCTTCTGTTACTACTGTTTTGGCCCTGACTTTGACTCTTCAAACTGCTATAGCTATGGATGCATGTCAAGTATGGCACAGCAGTACTGCGCTGGGAAAATGGAGACCCTGAGAAAGGTGCTAGTGAATATGACCCTCCTCTGAGGTAATTTAAGTTATCCAAGCTAAGGGCGGGTCAATTAACCATAAAAGAAATTCTGTGATAAATCTTTGTGGGTTTTCTCACCTTGAAGGAGGCAAGACTTTGTCCCCGACCCCAGTACCACACCTGGTGCCCCTTCTTGGGTAACCCCTTATTTATTTCACAATACACCATGGGCTTGATTTTAAAAAGGTCTTATGTGCACCGGGCCTATTTTAAAAAGGCCCGGCGACGCACGTAAAACCCCAGGATGGGTGTAAATCCCGGGGCTTGCAAAAAGGGGCGGGGAGGGGCGGTCCGGGGCAGGAGCAGGGGAGGGGCCAGAGTCTCCAGGCACAGTGGCCATTTGCCCCTGTGCTTGGGATCGCGCGCTGGCAGTCGGCCGGCGCACACAACTTACTTCAGCCCCAGGGCTGAAGTAAGTTTGGAAACAAGAAAGAAAAAAAGAAAAAGGTAGGGGGAAAAGGGCAGGAGAGGTAGGGGAAGGGAAGGTGGGGTGGGGGGTAGGGAAGTTCCCTCTGAGGCCGCTCTGATTTCGGAGCAGCCTGGGAGGGAATGGGGGAAGGCAGCGTGGCGCGGTATGGGTTCGGTGCTCGCAAGGTGCATAATTGTATACCCCCTTGTGCACACCGACCCCGATTTTATAACATGTGCGCGCCGGGTAGCGCGCACACATGTACACCCATGTGCAACCTTTTAAAATCTACTCCCATATGCAGTCAATGTTGCGATCCCCCCTGCTGCTGCGCTACAGGAGGTCTCTTACCTTCCTCCAGAGGCCGCTTTGAAGCCAGGGCCTCGCCTACGTTCCATCCGGGACTTGCTCCAGGGCCTGAGAGGCCTAGCTGTGCCTGTGGCTTGCATGCCTCAGCGTTTGGACTTCCTGTTACCAGCCACGCCCGTTTCCCTAGGGGCTGGCCCGCAGCTCTCCACCTGACTTATAGGACCAGCGGTGGGCGGTCCTGGCAAGCTCCTCCCAGGGAGTTGCCTTCTACCTCCAGTATTTAAGGACTGTCTGTTCACTTGCACAAGGCCTTCGGATTGTGCATTACAGTTGTCTGTAACCTTGCCGATCCAGGTCCTCCATGTTTCCTGATGTCTGCCTTGACGTGTTTCTTGATGTCTGCTCCTGTTTCTGCCAGCCGAGGGGGCTTCGGATGTGAGTATCCCAGCATCGGAGTTCCTGTTCGCCTGGGTCTTCCCTGCACCCTCCTTCTCAGCGTGGTCCGCGACCAGCCTTCCTGGGCTGTGTAGGGCGCGTCTGGGACAGGGTGGTCCGCGACTCAGTCCCACGGGCGGGCTGAGTAGGGCGCCCTGATGGACAGTGCAATGTTCCCGTCCAGCCTTGTCTTCAGTGTCTGCTTCAGCCCTTGTCCGGATGTCTACCTGTCTCTGCCTTGACCTGGTTCCTGAGCCTTCTGTCCTGTTGGGCCCTGGAGTGGCCAACAGGAGGGATTCGTCCCACGGGCTCTTGAGCTTCTGCCAGCCGAGGGGGCTTCGGATGTGAGGATCCCAGCATCGGAGTTCCTGCTCGCCTGGACCTTTCCTGTGTCTCGCTTCAGCCCTTGTCCTGATGTCTCCGTCTTGCTTCAGCCTGCTTCTGCCCCGTTTGATGTCTTCTGTTTAAGGACTCTGTCTGCCCTCGCCTCTCTCCGGCCTGCTGCCCATTGCCGTTCCCTGCGGCAGGTCCGAAAGGGCCGGGAACAGTCGGAGGACCGTTCATTAGTCAACTTCCCCGTGTTGGCTACCATGGGCATGCAGGTCCGGCTGAGGGTCGGACTCCCTGCTTCTGTTCCTGCCTGCCTGGCTCACCATGCCTGCTCAGCTCACCTCCCACGGTGTGGCCTTGGGCTCCTCCTGGGGTCCTACCGTGGCCCAAGGGCTCACCACCCGCCCGAGACGACCGCGCCCGCGTGCGCTCGTAACAGTCAACACACCAAGTATAACAGTTTTTACTGGTAACTCATAAATAAACAGTAAGTAAATAGGAATAAGAGGAACAGAAAATATATATACATTAATTGGCATATAAGAACAGAAAAGCAGCTGTAGTATTAAAAAAATAAACTGGCAGATTCTAATTTAAATAAGTAATACGATGAAACCAATTAAAATGAACCAATAGACATTGCAGTTGACTGTGTAGCAGCATGTATTTACATAGTAACATACAGTAACATAGTAATGACAGCAAAAAAAGACCAAAATGGTCCATCTAGTCTGCCGAGCAAGCTTCAGTGCAAAAAGAGGAAAGAAGACAAACATACAGCCCAACCCAAGAGATACTGCATCTGAGTATTCAGAAAATAAAAAAAAATTCCCCCAAATCCCCAGTCCTAGCTAGGTTGTGCATATAACAATGGGATTCAGTTGAAATCAATGCAGGAAGGTGATATTCCCATGCTGGATGCTGTAGCTTGACTATGTTTATCTCCCCAGAAGGCTAAACCAAAACCCCCAATCCTTGGCTCTTTTATCCAGTGCTGAGGGACAGGTACAGCTCACTCTTCCCTCCATTGAAAGCTGGCACAGGGGCTGGGCTCTGGACAGCCTGCCACTGAAAGAAGTATTCTTGCTTGCTATTCACACAGGGGATATTTATGCTGTGTACAGAGGGCAGTCATAACAATAATGTAGAAGAAGGAACATATCCTGATTTCTAGATAGCTCTTTGAAATTGTGAATTACTTAGCTCAGTCTGTCTAGTAAACAGTCCTTGGGTTAATGGGCTGGGAAGTCCCTGGTGATTTTCTTGTAGAAGCATACCGTCTCTCTTTCCAGCGACTGAGGGGTCTCAGTTGCTGCCAAGTTCTCACCCAGATTCAGCCTCTGATCTCCATGTGTTCTGTCTCCAACAGAATCCAAGAATCCATGTTGCCTCTGGTCCATCAATTCTCTGGACTGTAGATAGTTCACTATTCTCTCTTTCAGCAGTGACTCCATTACTTTTCCCACCACCGAAGTGAGGCTAACCGGTCTGTAGTTGCCAGCCTCCTCCCTGTTCCCACTCTTGTGAAGCGGGACCACCACCGCTCTTCTCCAATCTCTTGGTACCACTCCCGTTTCTAGGGATCTATTGAACAGGTCACACAGCGGACCCACTAGCACATCTCTGAGTTCCTTCAGTATCCTGGGATGAACCTCATCAGGCCCCATGACTTTGTCCACTTTCAGATTCTTCAGCTCTTCCCATACCTTTTCTACTGTAAATGGAGTTTCATCTACTCCATATCCACTTATATCTTTCATATTACTGCTGTTGAGTGCAGTCTTGCTCCATCTTTTGTGTGCACATATGTTTGCTCATAATTTTAAGAGGTTACTCGAACAGCTAGCATGTGTGTCTTCAGTGGGACCATGTCTGCTTTTGCATGCTTATGTCAGCGAATTTAAAAAAATGCTCATTTGAGGCACATTCCCAGTTTTCCAATTAGTTCAGCAGTTTGTTCAATTAATAGTGAGGTCTTTCAGACCCCTCTGGTTCTTCATCCTGCATGCTGCCCAGTTGTCCTATAAGCCCTAAAACTTGAGATTTACAGACTTACTCTTCCTCTGGAGCAGCTCTTCCTCTGGAGCAGCAGTAATGTACACACACTGCAGGTCCATTTTTAAAATTCGGAGTTACGTGCATAAGTCTTGGCCCTGCCCCAGAATGCCAATGACTTGTCCATGCCCCACCCCTTTTCCGCACCCTTATTCCTCACGTACGGACGCGTAAATACACACATATTTTGTGGCTTTTTAAAATATGTGTTGCTTGTGCATGACCCACATACGTACATATGTGGCCATTTTTACGGAAGCAATGCTTTTAAAATCAACCTGTTAGATTGTAAATCCTGAATGCTATCATCTTTGAAGTTCCGAAAAGTGAAATATACAAAAAATAAAAAAAGAATGATCTGATCAATGATCATGTAAGTTATGATCATTTCCATAGTATTATGATTAATTTTTGGGATTTTTATGGAATGTTATTTATTCAGTTGGATCAGCAATTATTTATTTACTTATTTAAAAACTCTTCTATACCGTCGTTGAGTTAGATAACCATCACAACGGTTTACAAAAAGGCACGATAATGAAAAAATGTGAGTGGTATAGATTACAAATTAACCATGTGCCATTGTGAAGCGGTAACAAATTAATATAAAAAAACACTATGTGTTGTACGTTAAGCTTGTTTGTTAGGAACATATTAGACGGATTTGATTTAATATTAAAATGCATTTGTAGGTAACAAGTACTAACGTCTAGTTTGGTGCATCGTTATCATTCAACTGTTTTTTACCTTATCTTTATCGAGGGTATGAGCAATTTGATGGATTATGCAATTATTCCTGTTGGGTTATTGTTTTGCTGTATTACTGACTATATTGTACTGTCCTTTTTTATTGTTATATTTATTTTGTAATTCTTGTTTTACGGGAGATTGGAATTCTTTTTTATTTTTACATGTATTGAGAGTTCTGGAGTTGTTAATATTATTATTATTACAGTCCCACTACAGTGGCCATGACATTTTTGACATGATACTGCAGGGGTTTTGTTGTGTTCGGTGATCCGCAGGGCAGGCCTGCAGACCACCACTCTTAACTCCAGCCCCAGGCCAGACACAAATCCTTCCCATGCTGGAGGGGGGCCCCCAGATAGATGCTGGGTAGGCTGCTGTGTCCCGCTGGTCTCTACTGCCACTCCTGCTGATGCCGATGAACCTCCTGCTCTAAACAGATGGCAGGCCCCATGCTCGACTTGCCTCCTATGTGACTGTTTCTCCGGGATTCTCTAAAGTGCACATGTGCTCAACCTCACTTCTCTTAAAGGGCCCATGGCAGGAAAACCCCAATGGCACCTGATGATGACATCATTGCTATGGACTTATAAAAGGCCAATTCAGCTACCTTTCCTTGCTTTGGCAATAAGTTGACTATCTACAGTATAGCGAATTGCCTCATTGTGTTCCTGATCTTCGTTCCTGTGTCCTTGGTCTTCATTCCTATGTTCCTGGTCTTCGTCTTGGCAGTCCCTGGCCTTCGTTCTTGAGTTCTTTGTCCTTGTCCTGTGGTCAGTCTTCAGTTCTTTATCTTCATCCTGTGATCAAGTCTTCGGTTCTTCAGTGACTTCTCCTGCCCTCCTGTGCTATTCCTTGCCTCCCTCCCTGCCTATTCCCTCAGACAGATCTCTGCTTCTGACTATGGCTTGTCATTCTTCTCTGATTGAACTCAGCCTGCCACTGACCACTGCCTTATTCTCATCTGTAATTGAACTCCACCTGCAACTGACCACTGCCTGACTCTTGACCACGTCTGAACGCCGCCTGCTCTGACTATTGCCTGTCTCCAACTATGCCTGTACTCAGCCTGCCCTGAACCCTGGACTGTGATTCGACTGCTTCCATGGATCTCCACCTTAGCAACAGAGGCCCACACCTAAGTCCTGCCAGCCCTGACATCTGAGGGCTTAACCTAAGGGGAACGAAGGCTGGTATAGATGAAGCTCTAGTTGGGCCTCTGCCACTGCCAGTTCTTCCAGCCAACTGTGGGGACCTGCAAAGTTCCTCCTTGCGGTTTGAACCAACTCCACCTCAGTTCTTTTGCAACTCATAGCACTTGGTCTTTTCTGCTGGTCTCCCATCCAGGTACTAGCTAGGCCCAGAGCTGGCACTAGCTTCTGTGCCACCCTGTGCATAGAGTCCCCACCATCGCCGCTGTGCCCCCCTCTCCCCACGGTGATGCGGGTGGTCCTCTGTTTCTTCAGCCGCCAGAAGAGACTTTGAGCTCATATCCTCTTCCGGGGGCTGAAGACGGAGAGAGTGCCACTGCCAGACGAGGGTATGAGCATGCGCTCTCCGTCCTCTGATCTGCCGGCCTGCCACCTTTCCGGGTGTGCTGCTCCATGCAATTGCACAGTTTGCACACTTGGTCGTGCTATGCCTGGCTAGGCCTAGCTCTACCTAGCTTCCAAGATCTGACAAGTTAGGGTAATATTGATCAATTTGCAGATTGCAGATGTTAGAAAATATGTATGGAAAAACTCTGTGACAGTATAAAGCTGTCTGCAAATCTTTGTATCCTATCTTTTGCCCATTTCTTTGGTTTTCATTGAATATGCTATTTATACACTGTGCTATATGTGATTGTTGCTGTCACTATAATTTACTGAAAATTGCTGTTTGTTGTGCAGCAAAAGCCAAAGTACTTTAAAAAAATTGTAAGACAATAAACTTATACTGTGATGTTGAAACAGTACAGAGTTTTTAAGCCTTACAAGCCCATCATGTGATGTTTTGTCCTGAACATGTAATTCTATTTTGCTAAGTCTGTAGGTTCTTTTTTTCGGGATATTGGTTTTGAAGAGCTACTTAGAATCCTTGTTTTAACTTTTTGCATTTATAGACAGGAAGAAAGTCTCTCATCTGGGGAAAAATATTCCAGTATGTAGGGTTTCTATACAGAATTAAAGGACTAAGGTGACCACTATGGTTAAGCTTTTGATATGCTAACATG
The DNA here is from genome assembly GCF_901001135.1 of Rhinatrema bivittatum. NCBI lineage: Eukaryota > Metazoa > Chordata > Amphibia > Gymnophiona > Rhinatrematidae > Rhinatrema > Rhinatrema bivittatum. Next base: position 232,302,728 of record NC_042617.1, on the reverse strand, counting down.
TCATAAAACTGAAGCTCATCTAACTACATGTTAAAAGAAGAAATCTATCAACAGAATATTACAATATAATACATGCAATACTATGGAGTCTTTTAAATTGTAAAATATATAATTATTTCATAAACTATCATACTACAATGACAATCTTTTGCAAATCAAATACATACATACTATATGCCAAAACTATCATCCATTATACCTAAAGACTGGAGGGTGGCCAATGTAACCCCAATATTTAAAAAAAGCTCCAGGGCCGATCAGGGTAACTATAGACCAGTGAGCCTGACTTCAGTGCCGGGAAAAATAGTGGAAACTATTCACAAGATCAAAATTGTAGAGCATATAGGAAGACATGGTTTAATGGAACACAGTCAACATGGATTTACCCAAGGGAAGTCTTGCCTAACAAATCTGCTTCATTTTTTTGAAGGGGTTAATAAACATGAGGATAAAGGTGAACCGGTAGATGTAGTGTATTTGGATTTTCAGAAGGCGTTTGACAAAGTCCCTCATGAGAGGCTTCTAAGAAAATTAAAAAGTCATGGGATAGGAGGCGATGTCCTTTCATGGATTACAAACTGGTTAAAAGACAGGAAACAGAGAGTATGATTAAATGGTCAATTTTCTCAGTGGAAAAGTGTAAACAGTGGAGTGCCTCAGGGATCTGTACTTGGACCGGTGCTTTTCAATATATATATATAAATGATCTGGAAAGGAATACAATGAATGAGTTTATCATATTTGTGGATGATACAAAATTATTCAGAGTAGTTAAATCACAAGCGGATTGTGATACATTACAGGAGGACCTTACAAGGCTCGAAGATTGGGCATCCAAATGGCAGATGAAATTTAATGTGGACAAGTGCAAGGTGTTGCATATAGGGAAAAATAACCCTTGCTGTAGTTTCACAGTGTTAGGTTCCATGTTAGGAGCTACCACCCAGGAAAAAGATCTAGACATCATAGTGGATAATACTTTAAAATCGTCGGCTCGGTGTGCTGCAGCAGTCAAAAAAGCAAACAGAATGTTAGGAATTATTAGGAAGAGAATGGTTAATAAAACGGAAAATGTCATAATGCCTCTATATCGCTCCATGGTGAGACCGCATCTTGAATACTGTGTACAATTCTGGTCGCCGCATCTCAAAAAAGATATAGTTGCGATGGAGAAGGTACAGAGAAGGGCAACCAAAATGATAAAGGGGATGGAACAGCTCCCCTATGAGGAAAGGCTGAAGAGGTTAGGGCTGTTCAGCTTGGAGAAGAGACGGCTGAGGGGGGATATGATAGAGGTCTTTAAGATCATGAGAGGTCTTCAACGAGTAAATTTGAATTGGTTATTTACACTTTCAAATAATAGGACTAGAGGGCATTCCATGAAGTTAGTAAGTAGCACATTTAAGACTAATTGGAGAAAATTCTTTTTCACTCAGCGCACAATTAAGCTCTTGAATTTGTTGCCAGAGGATGTGGTTAGTGCAGTTAGTGTAGCTGGGTTCAAAAAAGGTTTGGATAAGTTCTTGGAGGAGAAGTCCATTAACGGTTATTAATCAAGTTTAGTTACTGAATAGCCACTGCTATTAATTGCATCAGTAGCATGGGATCTTCTTAGTTTTTGGGTGATTGCCAGGTTCTTGTGGCCTGGTTTGGCCTCTGTTGGAAACAGGATACTGGGCTTGATGGACCCTTGGTCTGTCCCAGCATGGCAATTTCTTATGCTCTCATGTTCTTATGTTGCTACCAAGATTTTCAGCAGAAGACCATTGTTAAATAAATGGCTACTAATGAAACCTTTCAGCTTAGTCAGTTCAAAGCTGTATATCCTCACAGACCAGGTACAGGTTAGGCCAGAGACATAAGCAGGTGAGTGGAGTGAGAGCTTCAAGTACAAAGTGGACAGGTACATTGTCAAAATATATTTTTGATCAGGATGGCAAGTCAGGTAGAGAGGAGATCAGTGAAGTAAATTGGACTATTATACCTCAAATGACTGAGAAGCTCTGTATATACTGTATGTATATATATATATAGTGGCCTGTTGTTCCCCAATCCCCTGGAGCTGGGCATGGACTAGGGGTGATGGATTTAGGGATTAAATAGCATACTCAGGTAGTAATGGGAAAGAATTGGCTAATTGTTCTTGCAGCAAGAATGCCTCTGTTTCTTCCAAATGTTCATACACCAGAGCAGAGGTTGGAAGATTCTGATAATGTAGGTCTCCTTGGAATTTTGACTTGAGAGGATTTGGAAAACAGGCTTATAAAAATGAGACTAATCTGCGAAGTGGTGTTAGTTAATGGTGGCTTTGAGAATTGGAAGACAGTTTGCAAGGTTGAAAATCCATGTTGCCAGAAAGGCTGTAGTAGAAGAATGGAAAAATAGAATGTGTATTGGCCATTGTCAGATGGTTTTCATGCTCATGAAGATATTTTTCTCTGGCAGGCCTCCATGAAAAGGCAGTGTTCAGCTGTGAGGCACACAATACCAAAGGACTCACTGCTTCCAATGAAGTGCAAGTCAATGTGAAAGGTAAGTACAGTAGTCTGCATTCACACTGTGTATCAGTCAGCTTCATGTCTACCTCTTCACTCTTTTCACTGCTGTAATTATGATTAGTATCATGGTTTTATAAAATATGACTTGGTTCTTTATTATTTTAAAGGGGTGCAGCCTCAGTGAGACAGCAGTGGTAAAGTTTTTAAAACTACAGTTTAGTTGACATATGAAATGGAATTATCATGCTCCTCTTTCTTCTTTCTGATATGTATTTAATTCCTAGAGAGCTTAGTTGATGATATGGTTTCATAGAAACACTGAACATAAAGACAAATAAATGTCATACATCCCATCCAGTCTGTTCAACCACATCTTCTGCTCAGTTTTATAGTCTCATCCTCTCCCTCAGAGTTCCTCTATGTATGCTTAACTCATCTTTTCTTGAATTCTGATACTGTCATTATCTCTACCATCTCCACAAGGAAGCTGTTACTTCCATCTACAACCCTTTCTATAAAGAAATATTTCCAAATATTACTCCAGAATCTACCACCTTTCACCTTAATCCTATGAGCCCTCATTCTAGAGCTTCCTTTCCATTGAAAATAACTTGCTTTCTGTGCATTTATTTCTTAGAGGTATTTAAATTTATTTATTTATTTATTTTTGAGTTTTATATACAGTCATTCGGTAAAGCCATCATAACGGTTTACAAAATTTCAAAATGTTTCATATTTCCCCTTTCCCTCCTTTCCTCAAGGGATTGATAAGATGACATATCATGTTTAGATTTTTAAATCTGTCACCATATACTTAATAATGAAGACCATTGATCATATTAGTAGCTGCTGTGTGGATCAAGTCTTTGTGGTTTATATCCTTTTGAAGGTGTGTGCTTCGAAATTGTATATGTTACTCAAATTGAGGTTTCATCAGAGACTTATATAGAGGCAATATTGCCTCCTTTTTTCTCCTGGCTATTCCTGTTCTTATACAACCAAGCATCTTTCTGGCTTTTGTAGTTGACTTATCTACCTTTTTGGCCACCTAAATACCATCAGATATGATCACCCCAGAGCCATAACAAAGAGATTAAATAAATTCTTTGCTTCAGTCTTTACTGAGGAAGATAAAAGGCAGATACCCATGTCAGGTGATGATTCAGAGGAACTGAAACAAATCTCAGTGAAAGTGGAAGATGTAATAGGGTAAATTGACAAACTAAAGACTAGCAAATCATCTGGATCAGATGATATGTATCCCAGAGTGCTGAAAGAGCTGAAAAATGAAATTGCAGACCTATTTTTAGTAATCTGTAAACTATCATTAAAATCAGCTAGAATATCTGAAGGTTGCCAACATAATGCCAATTTTTAAAAAAGGTTCCAGGGATTATCCAGGAAACCACAGCCCAATGAGTTTTGCATTTGGCAGTCCGTGGGCCTGCCCGATGGACCAATGCACTTACCTCCAGCCCCAAGCCCAAAGCAACACCTCCGATGCCGGGGTAGGCCCTCGAATGGGCACGCAGCAGGCTGCCGTGCTTAGCATGCCTCCAACGCTGCCTCTATTCCCGAATCCTCCTAACGTGCACGTATGCCCGATGCAGATTCATTTAAAGGGCCTATGGTGGGAAAAGGCCAGTGGTGCCCATTGATGACCTCATCACCACGGGCCTTTTAAAGGCCACTGCAGTAACTCCTTGCCTTGGCAATAGGTCCACTACTTGAAGTAGAACAAGTTGCCTCAGCATTTCTGCTTGTGTTCCTAGTCTTCGTTCCTGTGTCCCTGATCTTCATTCCTGCGTTCCTTGTCTTCTTCTCTTCAGTTCCTGATCTTCGTCTCGTCCTGTGGGCCATCATCAGTTCTTCGTCAGGTCTTCATATTGTGCTCAGTCTTCAGTTCTTCAGTGTCTTCTGTACCTTGCCTGCCCGCCTGTGCTGCTCTTTGCCTCCCCGCCTGTCTATCCTTCCCGCCTTTCCTCGAACGATCTCTGGTTCTGGCTTCGGCCTTTTGATACTTGACTATGAACTCCTCCTGCCATTGACCACCACCTGACTCATGACTGTGCTTGAACGCCATCTATCACTGCCTAACCCCTGACCATGTCTGAACACCTTCTGCCTTGACTACCGCTTGCCTCCTACTATGCCTGAACGCAACCTGCCCCAGACCCTGACCTGTGGCCCGACCTTCTCCATGGACATCCAGCTTGTCCTCAGAGGCTCTGCCTAAGACCTGCCGGCTCTGGCACCTGAGGGCTCAACCTAAGAGGAACGAAGGCTGGCATAGGTGAAGCTCCAGAGGCAAAGACAGCTTCACCAGCCAACAGTGGGGACCTGCAGGGCTTCTCCCTGCAGGTTGTGCCAACTTCACCTTGGTACAAGGGTCCATACCCACAACAGTGAGCCTGACATCAGCGCCAGGAAAAATGGTTGAAATTATTATAAAAAACAAAATTACTGAACATATAGTTTAACGAGGCAAAGCCAACATGGATTTGACTCACCAATTTGCTACATTTTTTTGAAAACATGAATAAACATGTCTCAGAGTTCATTCAAAAATAATATCAATGACTCATACATTATTAAGTAGTTCTTCCCTTCCTTGGGCTAATTTATTATTACACATCTATCAATCAACGAAGAGTCTCATATCTCAGGAAAGAGGCCTTCTTGAGATTCCCTCGATAAAGATAGCTAGATTAACATCTATAAGAGACTGTACTTTTTCTGTGGCTGCTCCTATTCTATGGAATTCTTTACCTGCATCTTTAAGACTTGAAGAATGTCCTAAGAAATTCAAAACAGCCGTAAAGGCATTCCTGTTGAAGCAAGCATTTAATTAAAAGGTACCCATTTGTATTTATTAGCAAGTCTGGTGTAATCAGGTTCTATTTATGTTGTTATGGCCGCCGGCAGTGGCAGTCCGCGACCGGGGATGGCCACTCACCTGCGGCGTTGGGCCGCCTTCAGGGCACCTGCAGGAGCAGGCAGCCGTCCCCGACGCTCTCTTCGCAGTCGTTGCCGCTGCTGAGGCCTAGCCGCATAGCTTCCTTCCTGCTTTGCTGACTTCTCCCCCTTCGGGTCTGCCTAAAGTCGCGCGTGCGGCTGAAGACTAAATTTAAAGGGTCACGACAGGAAGTTGTCGTGGCTCCTCCCTGGGACTCCTCCTTGAGTTCCTGTATATAAGGTAAGGTCTGCTCCTCAGACCTTGCTTTGGTATCTTGGCTCCTAGACAGGTGTGGTTCCTGAGCTCTGAGTTCCTGTTCCTGTCTTGATCCTGGTCTCCGCTGTTGGTCCGCTTCAGTCTTGTTCCTGTCCTTCTGTTCCCAGCTTCTGCTTCTCCTCTCATTGGACTGATTCTCCTTGCTTGACCCCTGGACTAGCTTCCGACCATTCTTCGGCCTTGACTCCTGGACTGGCTTACGATCTGCTGGAGGCGCCAGCTGTCTGGATTCCACGACCTGCAGGAGGTGCCTGCATCCAGACCTATCTGCAGTCTTCAGTGATTCACCTAAGTCCAAGCGGCCCGGGTCCCTATGGTCTCCTCCTGGGGGGACCGCAGGCTTCCAGTGGCGAAGTACCTGTTTAACTTCTGCTTTACCCGACCTTGCCTTTCGACGGTAGGGGCCTAAGAGGGTTTATTCTCTCCTAGGTAGCGCTAACTCTACCTCGAACTAAGGGTCCACCTCCAGATCCGTAACAGAATATCAAGGCCATGGACCCTGCAGAGGCTTCAGCTCTGCAGGCCATTCCTGGCCTGACCCAGAAGATTATGGAGCAACCGGGATTAGAATCCTTGGCGTCTTCCCTGGATCGACTCAACGCCCATCTCGATTCTGTAATTGCGGCTCATGCAGTTCCTCCACCATTACCACCACCGTCCATGATGCAGGGAAATACTCGTCCAGCAATTCCATTACCAATTCCTCCACGCTATTCTGACGAACTTCGCCTGTGCCAGGGATTCCTTGATCAATGCAGCATGCACTTCCGTCTCCAGGCTTCCCTCTTTCCGGATGATCTTACAAAAACTACATATATCTTATCCCTGTTAGAGGGTAAGGCCCTGGCTTGGGCTTCTCCCTTCTGGCGACGGTCAGATCCAGTCCTGCAAAACCTTCCTAACTTCTTGGAGCTGTTCTGAACGGTATTTGACAATCCAGGAAAACAAGTAGTCGCTGGTTCCAGTCTTCTGCAACTTCACCAAGGAAGACGTCCAGTGGCGGATTACACTATTGAATTCAGAATTCTAGCATCAGAACTCCATTGGGAGGAGAGCTGTCTCCGGACCATATTTTTGGAGGGATTGTCATCCAGAATTAAGGATGAAATGGCAGCCCCCGATCTGCCTTGCTCATTGGACTCTCTTATTGAGTTACTAACCAGGATTGACCGCCTTCTACAGGAAAGGGCTCGTGAAGGGCTGAGCACAAGAAGGCGCACGGCGGGTCCTACCTTTTCTCGATCTTTTTCTCCCGTCTCTCAAACTTCATCCACCACAGAGGGGACTGTCAAAGAACCGATGCAGTTAGGATGAGGCCCTCTCTCTCCGGAGGAATGGCAAAGGCGCCGTAAGGCAGGTCTCTGCCTATATTGTGGAGGATCGGGCCATCTCATTGCTCGTTGTCCAACGCGTCCGGGAAACTCCCAAGCCTAGGCTCCACTGGGAGAGTAACCCTAGGCATCACTTCACCGGCTCCCCCACTTACTCTGCATGTCACCCTTCTTCTCAGAGGCCACAAATTCTCCACGCTGTCTCTAGTAGATTCTGGGGCTGGAGGAAGCTTCATCCTGCAAGATGTGGTGGAACAACTGCGCATCCCTACTCGTTCATGCCCAAGGCCGTTGATTCTATCCTCCATCCACGGAGACCCCCTGCCGGGGAGAATAACTCATCACATGGTTCCACTGGATTGCCACATTGCACCGAACCACACTGAATGTATCACCTTCTATGTCATCCAGAAAGCCATTCATCCAGTTGTTCTTGGTGTTCCTTGATTGTAATGTCACAATCCACAGTTCGACTGGACGTCTTTAAGACTTATTCAACCTGCATTAAGGGAACGACTCCCTCCTGTAATTACATCTGTACCTCTCTTCTTGAGGGTTTGCCTTCCCAGTACAATCAGTTTGCTGACGTCTTCTCCAAAAAGGCCGCAGATACATTGCCCCCGCACCGAGAATTTGATTGCGCCATTAATCTGGTTCCTGGAGCTACCCCGCCTCGTGGTAGGGTCTACCCATTATCCGACTTGGAGACCCGTGCTATGACCGAATATATTCAAGACAATCTGCATAAGGGGTTTATTCTACGATCCAAATCTCCAGCCAGGGCTGGCTTCTTTTTTGGGAATAAAGATGGGACTCTGCGTCCATGTATCGATTTTCATGGGCTGAATGCTATCACCATCAAGGACCGATACTCATTGCTGCTAATAGCTGAACTCTTTGACTGCCTACAGGGAGCCAGGGTGTTCTCAAAATTGGATTTTCGAGGAGCATATAATCTAATCAGGATTCGTGAAGATGATGAGTGGAAGATGGCCTTTAACACCAGAGATGGCCATTATGAATATCTTGTCATGCCATTCGGATTGACCAACGCTCCTGCAGTATTTCAGCACCTCATTAATGAGATATTTCGAGACCTGCTTTATGTCTGCATAGTAGTCTACTTAGACGACATTTTGATTTTTTCCTCCGATTTACAGACGTATCGGCGACATGTTATTCAGGTTTTGCAATGACTACGAGAGAACCGTCTCTATGCAAAAATTGAAAAATGCATCTTTGAACAGGAATCCCTACCCTTTCTGGGGTATATTATCTCCAAACAAGGTTTCCAGATGGACCCCTCCAAGTTGAAATGTATCCAAGAATGGCCCCAACCTAACGGATTACGTGCGCTCCAGTGCTTCCTTGGATTCGCTAACTACTATCATAGTCTTATTCAGAACTTTTCTAAACTGGCTGCATCTCTCACTGCCCTTACTCATAAAGGGGCAAACATCAAGGCCTGGCCTTTAGAGGCTGAAGAAGCTTTCCAGGCACTCAAGAACTCCTTCCTACAACAACCTTGCCTCCGGCATCCAGATCCCAGGCATCCATTTATGGTAGAGGTGGATGCCTCAACTGAAGGAGTAGGAGCTGTCTTAAGCCAGAATGACACATCGGGAACTTCTCATCCTTGCTCATATTTCTCTAAGAAAATTTCGTCTGCAGAAAGCAATTACTCCATCGGTGACAAAGAGCTTCTTGCCATTAAGCTTGAGATTGAGGAGTGGCGGCAGTGGCTGGAGGGAGCACAACACCGTACAACAGTCTACACTGACCATAAGAACTTGGTGTACCTCCAGAAAGCTCAATGTCTGAACCCGCGCCAAGCTCGTTGGGCGCTCTTTTTCACACGTTTTAACTTTAAACTTTGATATCGACCAGCTAACAAGAACATAAAGGCAGATGCCTTATCCCGGGCAGTTTGAAAGGCACCAAGCAAGCACCCCTTCGTGCAACCCTTTGTGTTATTTCTTTAATATGCTCCTTGTTATACCTTTTGCTTAATTGTTAAGAACTTTGATTTTGATGGTTTTATTTTTGTAATCTCTTAGCCTCAGGTACAAAAATTTTAGATTGTAAGCCCTTTTAGGAGATAGTGAATTACCTATTGTACCTTATTGTAAACCGATGTGATATCTCTTTTTGAAATGAACATCGGTATATAAAAATCGTAAATAAAAATCGTAAATAAATTGCTTCAAACTTTTTCTCGTATAAAATATCTGCCCTAGCAAACCTTTGCTGTCATATTTCTGTATTTCCCATCCTTTTTTTCATTTGTTCCATTTTAATATTTGTTGAAATAGAAGCTTAATTATTGACAAAACGTTGGTTGGAATCCACAGTTATTCTAGTTAAATTAACAATTGCCACCTCCAGAGATTTTATGGCTGTCCAGAGAGACTCTAATGAAAACTCTGTAGTTTTCTCAAGTGAAAATGAACTGCTCTTTGCATACCCAGTTTCCAGCTCACCCGCTATAGCCTGTAATCCTCCTCCCCTCCCCTCCACCGGCAATTTAAATTCAGGAAAGTCTGTAGACATTACCGGGAGAGGAGGCCTCACCTAGAACGAGGCATTGGTTTCTTCTCGTTCAACTCCAGTAAGAACTTCTAATGTTCTAGGTGTTCCTTCTTTCTCACGACCCGGAGAAATCAGCTGGTGGGGCGGGGGAGGGGTGCACAGAGCTCCAGGGCTCAATAATATTTCGGCCAGTAGCGCCAACACCTGCTCTCTGTCGGTGCCTACAGCGGCCTGCTCTTCCGGTGTGGTCCCAGATGTCGGCGTGAAAAAGGTAGAAATCCGCGGTTGTGAAGACTTCAGCAAAGGAGATGATGTCAATGTCTCCGTTACTTTTGCCTTCCGCTTGGTGTGTGGTTATCTTGTTGCCACAATTTAAGGTAGAAATTAGGATGAGGAAATCCAGCAGAGAGCACCTCTAGGTTTTCATGATTTCTAATTGCTATTATGTACCTAATGTAAAAAAAGCCTTTAATGTTGTAGAGCCGTCTTCTGATACGTATGCTCATATTGATAGTTCTGATCTTTCTCAGTTTCTTCAAAACTCTCAAGACTTGATTGCTACCAGAGGGACACTTATTAATTCCTTTGTTAATGAATCAGATAAAGAATTAGTTTTTTTTTTTTAAATACTTCAGATTTAAAAATATTTTCTTTTATAGGCAGAAGATTCAGATTTTTCCGGACATCTCTAGGGAGAGAAGGAAGCTGTTTCTCCAACTTAAGCCCCGTGTATTAAAGATTGGGGTTACCTTCTTCCTGAGATTTCCCTGTAAGTGTGAGATAGTCTATAGTAGACCCTCCCCATTTAAGAATCTTTCTTGAGGATAAGGAGCAGATCAGTTAAAACCACTAGGATTTAGGTGGTACCACTTGGACCGTCAATTAGTACTGGCTTATATTTTTTTTCTTCTTTGTATAATTGCCTGGTAATCCCCACTGTTTCTTTGCTTTTTTAATGTGGACATATGATATGTAGTATGTGTATTCTTGCTTATGTATGTGCTTATTGAAAATTCCTTTTCATTGCTTTTTTATTTTATAATTTGTGATGAAAATTCATAAATAAATATTTAAGAATTAAGAAACGAAAGGGGCATTTGTAATCAAGATAGTTTGAGCATTACTCCCTTCTGTCCGTTAATTTCTTTAAGACAGGAATGTGTCTCTGGAAAGGCTTACATGTGCCAGTGGTGATTTCACTATCTTAAGTCACCCTTTTATTTGGAAGACTTTAGGAGTTTTGGCTAGACTAAGAAGCGTTCTGAAAGCTAATTTAAAATGAGAACTTTCAAAGTGAAAGTTGGTTTTGGAAGATATGTAAACCTCCCTTCCTTCCCTCACATCCTCCAAACCCATTCTCATAACTTCCGCACAAAGTGGTGGACATTCCTGAAATTTAGATTTGTTCATTTTGTGCACTAGTCCAAGCCATTGTGTATTTGAGAACATGTAATTTGCTACCAGCTGATGCAAGAGATCTCTGCACTGTATAACTACAGAGTATGGATCCAGAGCTCAGGCTTGAATCATGCTTGACTGCAAAAGAAGTGCAATTTGCTTTAAAAAATCCCACATAAATATATGCCAGCATGGTACAGTTTATCCAAAGTAACTATTTCCCTAACTTATTCATACTATTGCTCAACAAATAAATGAAGCTTCTGGACATGTTAGTCGTACAAGCCAGAGTATAGCAGTGTTAAAGAACAATGTCCCACATAGCAGCCCTAGTATTCCTGACTGTATTTGGAGCAGAGCAGATGTGAAGGTAGTTAAACTGACTTTTGTGCATTGTGCATCTCAGATGCTGGGTACATCTGTTTTACACTAAGCTGCTAGAGAAGCTGTAAAGTCTGCTCCGTCTTCACCCATCTTACAGAAGGACATGGATGAACTAAGTTAACTGTGCTTCTGCTGCTAGGCAGCTGCTAGGCACAACCAGCAACAGAGGACAACAATTTTCAAGCCAGTTTGGGGGTGATATTCAATCACAGGCTGGATTGCAACATTAGCCGGATAAACTTATATGGCTAATTTTGGAGGGATATTCAGTGGTGCAGCTGCACTAGTGAATATAGCTGGCTATCTTAAAAATAACTGGAAAATTGTATCCAGCTAACTTTAGGACTACTCTTTGGCACAACCAGAGTTAGCTGGATAAGTTATCTAGTTATCTCTAATATTGGAGTTATCTGTATAACTTACTTGGCTAACTTTACTTCACCCCAGAACGCTCCCAGAATATCCCTACATTATCCAGCAAAATTATAGATAGATAATGAATTATTCATCTATAATTTAGCTGGATAAGTGCCCAAAATATTCAAAAGTTAGCATTTAGCTAGATATCTTGTGAGGTATCTGATTAAATGCCTCAAATATTGATCTCTGTATGTGCAAACTACCATTTTTTATGTACTATGAAATCAGCTGTAATGTCTTGTTTAGTACTATTATGGTTGGTAATCTATATAAATAAAAATGTTAAATAGTATGGACAAAATCGCTAATCTCAGAAACCACTGAACCGATTGCTTTCAAATTTGGACACAACCTTCATTTCGCATACAGGAAGGTTCTTCTGTACTTACATTACAGATATGTCACACCTGTGACAGGTAAAATAGGTTTAAAACTTTTTTCGAGAAAACAGCGACATCTGCTGGACGTAAGCGCCATCTGTTACACCTTACACTAACACACGCTACACTAATCATTTCACCAGTCCAGGTCAACGTTTCACTTCCATTTTAACACATTCGTGCACTTTTTTCGCCGGAAGATAACTATTTCCTTTACAGATAAAATATACCCACCACCCTCCTCACACCCCCCACACACATGACAAATTGATTTACTTCCCACAGCCTCCCAACACACACACAAAACCACCCTCCTCACACCCCCCACACACATGCCAAATTTATTTACTTCCCAGGCCCTCACAACACACACAAAGCCTGACAGAAGTCCGGGAGGCTCCAGCGGGGGGCCAAGACCGGTCCGGGACACATCTCCTGCACTACGGCCGTCAGCTGCCAGCAATCAACATGGTGCCGACGGCCCTTTCCCTTACTATGCCACTCAGGGACACCAATGGCGGCAGTAGCCCATGTGACATAGTAAGGGCGAGGGCCCCTCGGTGCCATTTTCAGGACTGGCAGCCGGCGGACCTTTGCCCTTACTATGTCAGATGACCTACCGCTGCTATTGCCCCACCCCACTGACATAGTAAGGGCAAAGGGCCGTCGGAACCCATTTCAGTGCTCACAACCGATGGACCAACGCCAATACATCGCTCCCGGACCACTCCTGAACGCCCACTCCACCGACTGACATTTTTATCAGGTCTCGGGGGGTCTGGAGGGTGGGGGGTGGTAATGAATTTATTGCGAACATCTTGGGGAGGGGTCATGAGGGGGGGCAGGTTTCATTCATTCAGCAACTCTGGGGGGGGGCAGGGGGGGCCTACTGTTTTTCGCAGGGCTGGGGGAGGGGGGGCAGTAGAGTGTGGGGTGGTTAGTTTAAGAGAACTTTGCTCATAGGGTTGTTTTTTGGGGGAAGGGGGAGGTTCACACACAAATACATTTCTAAACTTGCATGATCTCGGGAACGCACCAAAATAGCCTCCCCAGACCACAAAACAAATTTGGAAGTGCAAATTTGGTTAGGCACTCCCCTATTTGGCTACATAACACGCACAGACGCCCAGGGACAGACCACATGTAGCACCAACAATTTTAATTTCCCAGGTCTTGGGAGGGGGCAGGAGGGTGGGGGTTATTATTTGATTTAAAGGGTTGGGATTGGGGGGGGTTCCCACAGAAATAGAAAGACAGGTTTTCTGATCTGAAGGGTAGGCAGTAGGTGGGGGGAGGTGACAGTGAGGGGAGGGAGAATGAGGGGAGAGGTGAGTGTGAGGTGAGAGAGTTGGAGTGGGGACAGGGGAGGGAAGGGGGGTGAGTGACCAAGGGGGAGGAGGATGAGTGACTGAGGTAAATGAGCAAGGGGAAGGGGGAGGGAGGGTAAAGAACCTGACTCTGCCACTGCAACGCATGGCCGGGTACCGCTAGTTCTTAATAAAAATGTTTAAAAAACAAAACACAAACTGGTATCCTGTCAGGAACATCCTTATGCCCAACTGAAATGTCATGCCTCACAAAAGGGCAGCCCTAAAATTTGGCCTTTAACATCGCATTACATATTGAAGTACCTCAATCTCTAATTGTAGTAGTTGCAAGTAGAAATCCACAAACATTCACAGTACACTGCTTTGCTGTCAAAGCAGCCAGGGTCCCTCCCTCTCTAGCCTCCTCCAGTCCCTCTGGCAGAATTCATCAGACCAAAACCCCTTTGTGCTTGTCTTCTCCTCCTCCATTACTGTAGTTCCCCCCCCCCCCCCCCCCCCCGCTCTCAGTTTCTGCTACTGTACCTTATGGTAATGTCATTACCAGCACTGACAGTTGCTTTCACACTGGCCAGCTATCTAATGGCTGTGGTACAGCTGATTATTTCCCCTTTATTTGTAGTGCATATGTCAAATATTTTCAAATGTAATGTTTCAGCAAAACTGTAAATGCTGAAATTTGATAAACACTTCAACCATGTGTCTAGAACAGTGGTTCTCAACATTTTTTCTGTCAGGACACATCTAACAATGATGCTCACATACAGGACACACTGAACCTATGACTGTCATGGGGCTAAATGTAAACATACACTCTGCATCCACAGCTACCCCTGACCTCCAACAATGGGTGCAGAGCAGAACGAGGGCATTTCCCCTATACAGCTCACCATACAAAACGATATTCTGACTCTGGTGTCATCTCAACAACAGTAGCACAAACTCCCTCTACTATCAGGAGCATTGTAAAATGTGAAACTTGAAACCCCAGGTGTACCTCTGCACATTTGTAGCAATTCTGCCATACTATAGCAGCACTAACTCCGAGGACTCAAACAGCAATAGCCCTACCTATGAAAAGGCAGCAGTGTACCACCAACGCATGTCCTATTGAGAACACACAACAAATAAGACTGATACTGTTGCGTTTGGTGGTCCGTGGGCTAACCCACAAACTGCCACCCTTATCCCTCTGGCCGGGCCACCAGATGCAGTGACACGCTCTTCGTGGCAGGGCCCTTCTCCTCTTTGTGATGGCAAGCCTCCAGCTCACCTCGCAGCAGGACGCCACCGACTCCCTCCTGTCGTGCTCTTTCTTAGGTGCAGGCGCACCTGTCGCTGCTATATTTAAAGTGACCATGGCAGGAAAAGCCCCATGGTGCTTCCTAATGATGTCACTCGGTTAGGCCTTTAAAAGGCCCTCTTGATTTCTCATTCATTGCCTCAGCATCAGGTCCATCTGCTCCTGGAAGTAGTGCATGTTGCACTCAGCACCTTGTCTTCAGTTCCAGCACCTTGTCTTCAGTTCCAGTGCTTTGTCTTCAATTCCAGCCTTGTCTTCTGTTTTCGTCTTCCTCTACATTACTCACCTGTTCTTCTCCTTGCCTGCCTGCCCTGCCTATCCATTCCTATTCTCCCCTCAGATAGATCTCAGCCTGATCCCAGATTTTCTTGACCGCTGCTTGCCTCTGACCTCGGCCTGACCTCAGATTCTATTGACCGCCGCCTTCCTCTGACCATCACCTGGACCTTGGACTCGTCTGTCCTCCATCTGCCTACGACCCAGCTATCTAAGGACCACCTCTTCTACCATCTGCAGAGACCCTACCTAAGACCTGCCAGCCCCAGCATCCAAAGGCTGAACCCAAGGGGAATGAGGGCTGGTATAGGTGAAGGTCCCACGATCTCTGCTTTGCCTGAGTCTACCTACCAATGGTAGGAGCCTGCAGGATTCATCCCTGCAGGGGATAAATGACATACTAGTCAAATGATGTCATCATTTGACATACTAGTCAAATGATGACATACTAGTGAAATACCTCACCTCAGTCACATGCACAGAACCGACCTTCACCAAATACAGAATAAAAGACCACAAATTAGAAATGTAGAGACAAACTGGAATGGAAACTCCAAGAAATCACTCTGGAGAACTAGAAACAGAAATACATTTCTTGCTACACTAAGCAAATTTCAAAAATAGAAGAAATGCACATTCCCCAAACTAACATATTAAGGGGTAGATTTTAAAAAAAAGGGCGTTCGCGTACTTTTGTTTGCGCACCAGGCGCAAACAAAAGTACGCTGGATTTTATAAGATACGCGCGGCTACGCGAGTATCTTATAAAATCAGCGCGCTCAAGGCTGCCGATTTTGGGCAGCCGGTGCGCGCCGAGCCGCGCAGCCTGTCTCCGTTCCCTCCGAGGCCGCTCCGAAATCGGAGCGGCCTCGGAGGGAACTTTCTTTCGCCCTCCCCTCACCTTCCCCTCCCTTCCCCTACCTAACCCACCCCCCCCTACCTTTATCCACGGATTTACGCCTCCCGGAGGGAGACGTAAATCCACGCGCACCAGCGGGCTGCTGGCGCGCCGATACTTGACCCAGGGGCGTTCCGGAGGGCGCGGCCACGCCCCCAAAACGCCCCGGGCCGAAACCACGGCCCCGGTCCTGCCCCCGAAACGCCGCGCCCCGCCCCCGAAACGCCGCATCATCGGGTCCCGCCCCCGACACGCCCCCTTCCAAAAACCCCAGGACCTACACGCGTCCCGGGGCTCTGCATGCGCCGGCGGCCTATGGAAAATAGGCGCGCAAGGCCCTGCTCGCGTAAATCTGGGCGGATTTACGCGAGCAGGGCTTTTAAAATCCGCCCGTATGGATCTTGCACCTATCACTCCCCCTCTATGCCCCTATCATCCCTCACTTTTCCCAACTACTCACGTTCAATCATCCCCTCATATGCTCATATCCCTGCCCCGCATTCTGTACCCCATCCCTGCATCCTTTTTTCCATGTTCCCTCTCTTCCCTGCTCAACACTCTCTGCCTCCTTTCTCCCCTCTGGCTATCCACCATACTTCCAATCACCTCTTAGCCACCCTTTCCTGCTCAGCATCCCCCTGACTTCCCTTCTCACCCCTGCCCAGAACCCCTCACAACCCCTCTCTCCTCCACCTGTCTCTGCCCAACAGCCCCAACTTTTTTCTCTCTACCCCAACCTGTCCAGCAGACTCCTGAAACCCTATCTCCTCACATCTCCTTGTCTAGTAGTGCCCACATCCATTTCTCCCCTACCCTTCCATTCCCAGCAGCCTGCCTAGACCTCCTCTTCCACCCAACCCATTCAGCAAACTCCTGATACTGTCTCTTCCCCAACCCCTCCCTGCCTAGCAGCACCCATACCCCTTCTCTCCTCCATCACTCCCTGTCTAGCAGCAGTAACATTTCCCCCTTCTCCTGACTCCCAGCAGGGAAGCAGCAACAGCAGCAGAGATTGGTAGTGCATTAATTCATGGAGAGTATGCACTTCTCTCCCTTGTGCCCATGCTGTCTGTCATTTCCGGACTCCACAGGTGAAGAAAGCATCAGCAGCCTCACTGCGGGTCCGGCAGAAGAAGATAAAGTTCATGTCCTGCTGGGCTCTGAAGAGCATAAGTTGGCAATGTCTCACTCTGATCTGGTTGATGGAGGAGGAAGCAGTCTCTCTCTGGACCAGGGAGAGGAGAGTAAAGCAAAAGCAGCCTCCTGTCATGCCCATTGAAGGAGAAGTCGGCCAATTCCCAGCCAGGCTAATGAGGAGAAAGCAGCCTTTTGCTGGCCCCCGACACACCAGTGTGTCCTGATACACCTGTTGAGAACCATTGGTCTAGAGCAAGGGAAGTGCCCTAAACATCATGTCCCCCAAAAACACCTCAGTTTGCTATTAGTATATATATTGTGCTTTAGCTGTAAAATAACAACTTGGAAATTCTGAACTGAATTTTGAAAAGGCTGTTGCATGCAGCACTGTGGAGCTAACCCAATCATCATACTTAGCTGTGTTTGCTCTCGTTAGAATTAGACATGTTTTTCTCTTGTGCTGACAGGACAGTTATGGGAAAAATGTTGTGTAGCTAGGGCAGGCATGGCATTGATTCAGTGTCAACCAGGTACCACTCCTTGTTTAACTGGAACATATGTCTTCTAAATGATAATTTTAGAATTGATTTTAGAAGTTGTTGTGCCATGTTAGTTATGGTTCTAACATAACTAAAAAAATCAGGAAGTTCCAAGTGATGGCTGCCATGGTACTCGCAATGTAGGATTTTATTACATAACAAATTATTTAGTATAACATCTCATAATAATGCTCCTGTTCTACAGTGTTCTACTAGGAAACTATGTTGACTGCTAAGTATCGCTAAATTTTGATCTACAGGGACAATAAAAGAATCTTCTGTAGCAGTTAAGGAATACAGATAGCGTTTTCCTGCTCAAAAGTAGGGAAATGTATATCCTATGCTAAGAAAGTTTGTATTAGATTCCAGTTCAGTGTTTGTATAGCTGAACTGTAAACCCCTGACCAAAGTTTGTAAGTCTAAAATCTAAGCCATCCTCACTGGAACTCAGACTGAGTCCCAGCTGAGTTTTGACAGTGGCTGTGCATTGGCTCAGTCTGGTTGGTGTGTTAACAGAATATGCCATCTCCACAGAGAGGAATATTGGATAACTGACCGACCTTAGTGGTAATTTAATGAAATCCAGCTGTTGCTGCACCGCAGCTAGAACAGTGCCAAGTTCTTTTCTATTTCAGAGCTCTGCGGCTGCCTCAGTAATGCAGTGCTATATGGGAACTCTACAAGGCTGAGCTAATTTTTTTTTTTTAACCATTTGGCTTACCTTATGGGTAACCATTTCCTGCTTTTCTGAAAAAAAAAAAAGCTTGTTTTTGCAGTATTAATATGCAACTTAGTTAAAAAACTGGTACAACACAGTTAATACTGAGAAGAATTGACATAGCAGTCTTTCTAAAGCATATTATCTTGGTAGTACAACTGGATCTCATCCCAGAATATACTGGGCTGGAGGGAGGGATCAGGAATGGGATTAACAAAAAAGTCTCAATGTACATTGAAAAGGCAAATATCAACGCCATTCACCGTGTAAATTACCCTCTTCTGTCTGGATGGAAATAAATGCAGGCTTCCACAGCACATGCACTTTTAGCTGTATGAGCAAGATGCAAATGTTTAGATTAGAGGAATAAATCAGTTTAATTACATGGGATTTTCAAAAGCATGTGTGCTATTTTACCCCCTTAGAAATGTGCTTTTAGTGTTAGTGTTTAGTTTGCGCTGACTGATTTTCAAAGAAATACTACATGGGTAGTTTCTTTTTGAGTATTAGCTGCAAAGTGTGGGGCCGATGTAATAAGGTGCGCTGAGCTGCCATGGGCTTGTGTGTGAGATTGTAGGCGTGTTTTCCCGCGCAAAACCCTATACGGGGATGTAATAAGGGTTTTGTGCGTGGGAAGAAAGTGCATACGAACGTGCTCACAGACCCGCAGTTTTTCCTGTGCGAATGCATGCTATTAGCATGCAAAGGAGGTGATTAGCTAATCATAGACAATACAGGGAGTCATGTTAGTGCTAGTGTGGGTTTTTTTTTTTATTTTATTTTAATTAGATTTTTAATAATTACAACACAAGGTCACTTGTACCAGAAAATATGACATTTGTAAAGACTCAATAGTGAAATATACAAAATGAAATCAAAATTCCACCAAAAAATATTGTCACAAAAATTTAGGAAATAGGGGGGATAGAATTGGCATGAGCGAAATTCACGTAAGAAATTGAAATCAAATAAGGCAAATCCTGAACTTACACCCATCAAAACAAACTAAGCCGATCTGCACATGGGGACATTAGGAATGAGAGTCCAGGAGTACCTGTAGCTGGGAAGGTTAAAAAAACAAGTATCTGGAAATCTGGTGTCTAATCAAGCATTTACACGGAAATCTCAAATCAAATTTTGCAGATTTACTTCAGACTTCTGGCTTCATAGAAAGAAATTTCCTCCTGCGTTCTTGGGTTGTCCTGGTGATATCGGGGAAGATCCATACTTTTTGACCATAAAATAAGTGATGACGATTGCGAAAGAAGAATTTAAACACTGAATTTCTCTCAGAAAGAAATGCGAAAGTCACTAGTAAAGTAGCTCTGTCTTGAATAATCATCTCTTGAGATGATTCATATAACTAAGAAACATTCATAGAAGAAACAGGTTCAGAGTCCTTAGGAGTTTCTCCTTCCGATTTAGGAAAAAAGTAAGTCCTAGTTATGACTGGAAAGCCTCCAATGGAAATTTAAGAATCTGCACTAAATAACTCTTAAGCACTAAATAACTCTTAAGCAAATCCTTAAGAGAGAGCAACCTTATATAAGGAAAATTTAATATTCGTAGATTTAAGATCCTTAGAGCATTTTCAGCATTTTCAAGTTTCTTAATTGAAACCATATCTGATTGCACCAGTTTATGTTGCACTGATCCTATTTTTGTAGTTCTTGTGTCCAGCTCGGTGACTTTAGTCTCCAAAGATCCAACTTGATTCTCTATAGTCAGCACACGCCGATTACTTTCTACTACTACTGCTGTTAAAGAGGTAATAGTTTTCTCTACAGAGATTAAGGCATTCCAAACGGACTCCAGCGTTATTTCCTTAGGTTTCTCAAGAAATAGCTTTGGCGACGGGCATACTTGCACAATCCCTGCTCCTTCACCCATGGGATTGCTTTCACCTTCGTTAGTCTCAGGAAATTTAGGGACAAAAGAGAGGCACGTGGAATCTGTACTAAGCAGATTCTCCGAAGGGAAGTCCAAAAGCGTTTCCCTTCTCGGGGCTTTGAAGGTAATATCATCTCTGTCTCAAATCCAAATCCGACAGAAATGGGGGTGGAGGCACACTTGGCGCTCCGGGGCTCAACAATATTGCTTCAGCCAAAGGAGGCAACACTCGCTCAACAGTCGACTCCATAGCGACTCTCCCCTCCAGCGTAGCAATTAGGTGCCGCGAAGAAAGTCTTGATCAGTGGTTGTTGTAAATGCTTGGAATCGGGAGAGGAACTTGAAATCTCCCTCAGTCGGGCCTTTCTCTTGGTATGAGGCATTTTAACAAAATGAGGAAATAAGATTATTCAGCAAAGAGTTGGAAGAGCGTTTCTTAGCATGCAGGTAGCCGCACTAGTGCTAGTGCAGGTTTTTTAATATGGGTTTTTTACTGCCATGGTCAGGGCACGAGTTAAGTGTCAGCGCCGACTTGAGGGGCCTATGTCGGCATCCGAGCATCCTGAAAACCACCTAGCTGAGCGCCTATCTCGGTGTCCGAGTGGCCAGCTTAGCTAGGCGCTTTTCTGGGCGTCAGAATGGCCAGCTTAAGGTGCTTCCCCAGGTGCTTTTTTGGGCACCCGATCGTTTAGAAATGCGAGCAACTAAGCGCCTAGCTGAGCACCCAAATGGCAAGATATGCTAGGTGCCTTCCTGGGCACCCGATCATGCAGATTTTTCTGCCAAGAACAGAAGTGCACAAGTGGCCTGATAAGCATCTGTCTGAATGCCTATCTCGGCTCAGAGTGGCCAGCGAAGCAAAGCGCTTTTCACAGCATCTGAGGTAGGTGCTTCCCTGGGCAACAGATACACGGCCAGAAAAGCGGCAAGATTGTTGTGAATTAGCATCCATGAAAATATGTGCCATGTTTTCTGCAGCACAGTTATTTGACATGTTAAAAATACTTTCCAGGGTCATACTTTCACTTAATAGGGAGACCCGTTTGCTCGCTCACTCACTTTTATGCATGCATTATCGGCATGTGTTTTGAGTGCGGATGTGGCCGCTTATAACATAGACCCTGTATCACGCTTAGGTATGCTCATTTTTCTGTACGTGCGCAGATTTCTGCACGAAAGTCATTTGCATAATTTATTTTTTTATATCCCGGGGAAACAGCAGCTTCAGCTGTGCGTGGTGATCAAAACCCTCACACCTAATGAGCGCCTGTTTTGCCGTGGGTCTTATTACATTGGCCCCTGTGTATAGTAAATGCACTCATGTATTTTGCAACTTTGCAAGCTGTTTTAAATTTGCTCCCTTCATCTTCTGATTACTTGCATTTACAAGCTTTTTCATAAAAGTTTTTATCTAAAACACAAAGCTTAGAAATTCTAATTGGGATCCTGTAGTCACTGAAATGACAAGTTTTTGGCACTGGGTGACAGAGTGGAACAATGATACATAAACTTTCACCTCTAGATCATTAGCTGTATTTGATTCAGGCCTGCAGTGACCAAAAAATGATCACGTGAAAGTCGTTGAAAGCCCATTGAAAGAAGTTGATAGTTTCATTTCAGTTCCCAGTGGACAGGTGACCAGATCATTATAAAAATCGCCATTAGAATTTGGTACTAATTAGCACCTTTTAGTGACTATTCTTATCAAGCAATCAAAGACTAAATGGGTATAGGGAAGGAATTACCCTTTTTTCCTTAGGAATAATTCATTCAGTGCAAGGTTGAGGCACATTTGCATTACCATTGCCTCTGTAAAATGTGCATAAATGGAAGATTATGTGTCTAAAACTATTAATCCAGCAACTTTCATGAGCACTGATCTTACGATCAATGAATGGTTAGAAGAAAATTACAAGTCAGTGGCACAGTTTTTAGAAGTTTATTTCTCTGTTTAAACATGTAGTAAATATTAGTCAATGGTCTGTTACATTCAGAGCAGAAGTTGTTGGCTTAAAAAATGTGTTTAGAAAATCGATTCCTTGAAATGTATGTTTCTGGACAGCATTTAGGACCTATCCCCAAGCATTTTGGGCCTAATTTAGAAAATGTTATATGCACGAAACACCTTGTTTCGTGCATATAAATTCCACTTAGAAAATCAATTGGATGGGTGGAGGTCATATAGGTAGAAGTATGCAGGAAACCCGATTTTGCACGTATTTTTAATGCAAGATGTATTCCGGGAGATGGAGGTGGAGATGGGGAAAGGGTTTACGCCCCCTGGTCAATTTTCAAAGGAGCTGATCTAATTATCTAATTCCTGAATGCAGGCAGGCAGAGCTTTTGAAATCTGACCCCTTTGTGATTTCAAGAATTTGCAATTTTAAAACTCCAAGAGACTACTAATATGCTTGATGTCGCTACTACATATATATATTTATTTTTTTTTCCTTTTGATCTACAGCAGTGTCCTGAGTTGCTAAATTTGATTGCAAGGAGCTGCTGCTACTGTAACTGATTATGTTGGTGTGACTGGCACAGATTGCTGCTAGGACTCCTCTTGATCTTTGTGTATCAGTTTGTGTTGTATGTAGTATTGCCTTATTCTTACAATTGTGTTTGTTGTTGTTATCTATCTACTTCATTCAGGACTTCCCTCACCACCTTCTGAACTGAAAGCTGTGAAGAGAGCAGCAAACAGCATTCTTCTGTCTTGGAAGCCAGGATTTGATGGCTATTCTTCTTTCAACAGCTGCCGTATATGGGTAAACTTCTAGAATGAGCAACAGTAATTATAAAGTGAAATGGACTTTTAGCACCTCTTGGGTCTATCAGAGAGTTCTCATAAGTCCATTAGGGGGTGGAGGGAGAAGTCTGAATGCAGCCAGTGCTGCACACCTAGAAACAATCAATCTATGCAAGATGGGGCTACAGCAGAGGAAGATAGACTGGCTTGAAGTGATTTCTTACAAGTGGTCACGCTTTAATGCTAGAAGCTGGGATATATCCTTACTGTGGACAGGAATAACTGGGCAGATTGGATGGGCCCTTTGATTTTTTCTGCCATCATCTGCTGTGTCACTAAGCAAGCTTCTAGTGGTTGAAAATAGCTTTGTATGTCTTCTTTTGGAGGGTGTGGAGAGCTGCGCATCCAAAGAATGGCAGTCCAACTAAGCTAACTTCCCAGTCAGGTTACTTTTTGAAACTTGCCTGTAGATGTTTTGTTTTCAGTGTCCTGCAAAATTGCTATGGGAATGTGCCACATAATTAAATATGCTCATTTAAAAAAAAAAAATATATATATATATATATATATATATATTTCCTTTATTTCACTATTGAAATTATCCTTATAATAATCTTAGTCAAAGGGAGCAGATGTTTGTCTTATTGTTACCGTCTCTCTCCACACTCTACAGGATCTAAACAGGAATAAGATAAGGCCTAAATTAATTATGAATGTGAATTATATTTTTTATGATTGCTAAATAAGTTAAACGTATTCTTTGTTGAATAAATAGGGTCACAGTAGGTTTAAAATTCAGTACATGGGGAGGAGGAAGGCATACAGGTTGTGAAGTATTAAGTGACAGAATGGTTTTTACAGGACATGGTTATGTGTGTGTACTCACTCTTATCTTGCTAATCGGCACTGGATATAATTGGTGAAAACATTTTAAATTTTATAAAACAAAACAGGAAAGCACAACCTAGTTTTAATAAAGTTTCCATTTCAGTGTGTAACAGATCATAGAAAGTCCCTATAAAGTGATGGGTTCATAGTTAAAAGCAGACGGAGGTCAGATTAGCATTTCCCACCAACTCCAACTTATGAAAAAACGAGAATAATGAACTTTTTGTACTTTTCAACCTCATTTCTATAAGGAACAGAGACTAATATAATTCTGGAATTCTCTGTGTTGCAGTCTGTCCCTCCCTTTCCACCTCCCCCACCTTTTAATTTGGAAAAAGCTTGAGGAAGGTGAACTAAATTTTATGTTCAGTTAGGACCATGGGAGGCATCCAACTTTTGTATATTTCAAAGTTGGTGAGTGATTTGTTGGGGGGGGGGGGGAGTGTAGGAGGGGGCAACTTTAGCAATTTTCTCATAAGAAATGAATGGGGGGGGGGGGGATACTGAATCTAATCTATCTAGAACGTCACATTTTCTACTCTTGTTATTTTATTCCACATAAGGTGTGTGATTAATACACAAATGGACTGGGTAATGCATAAAGAGGCTTAATGCAAGCAGCATATTTTATCTTAATTAACTAATAGAATGAAATGTTCATAGTAGGCTTCACTTCTGCTGCACGACAACTTTATTTAACTGGAGGTGTTCTACAGCCTCTCACAGGATGTATGCTTTATATGTGGATCCATAGATTTGTTTTCACCTTTCAGAAGGGAATTTGGCCATTTATCTTCCATGTTGGGTTTGAGGAGTCTGAGCAACTGGGAACTGAATTGAAAATTGATAGTTTTTTGATTTCTTTATTCTGTGATATAATATTATTCACAACAGTTGACTGCATGTTATTAAAAGTGTAACTCTTTTACTTCAGGAAATGGGAAAAAAAAGATTTCCTGCGATTTAAGTTTTGTACTGGTCATCAGGAAGTGGGTGCAGCTTTTGTTTTTTTTTTTGAGAGAAAAGTAAAAATAAACTGAAGCCATGGCGGAACCATCCAGCAGCTGTTTTCACTTCTCTTCCAAAGTCCAGCCTGTGGACTGAACTTCATCAGCAATTGTGAAATTCATTGTTTCACCTGCTGGAAACATGAGTCAGAGAATAATACTCACATTTGGAGCATATTCACCTTCCAGCTGGAATGTCTTTCACTTTTTCCAGCATCCAGCAATCTGCATTGGGTCAAAATTCCCTTCTTCTACTTATAGGGAAAAGAGAGATATTTAGGGCCAAATTTAAGGACTGAGCAGGAAGAGGACAAAAATAAAGTTCAAAAAACCTGCAAATCAGTTTACTTTGACAGAACTTGCTCATGCCCATTCAGGGACTGTTTGCTGAAAGTCCAGAAGCACTCACAACTGCAGGCAGGTGCCCTGAAACAGTAGTTTGATTTCCCAGCTTGTTATGCCACAGATGAATCACAGCTAAGCTTCTACAAAAACACAGTAGCGTCTTACAAATATCTTTTTGTGCATATCAGACATGGACTTCACTCCACAGGCTATAACCTGACATTGTGGGCAGGCTTGAGCTGCGGGTCCTACTGGCTTCCTTTAGGCTCATAAGAACATGAGAAAATGCTATACTGGGTCAGACCAAGGGTCCATCAAGCCCAGAATCCTGTTTCCAATAGTGGCCAATCCAGGCCATAAGAACCTGGCAAGTACCCAAAAACTAAGGGCTGGATTTTAAAAAGGTTACGCGCATAAGTTATGCGCGTAACCCTTTAAAAAAACCCCTGCGCGCGCTGAGCCTATTATGCATAGGCTTGGCGGCGCGTGCAAGCCCCGGGACGCACGTAAGTCCCGGGGCTTCGCTAGGGGGGCATGTCGAGGGTATGTCGAGGGGGGGGCGTGTCGGGGCCGACGTGAAATTTGGGGCGTCCCGGGGGCATGTTGGGGGCGTGGTGCCGGCCTGGGGGCATTTCGGCGGCGTGGCAGAGGCCTCCGAAACAGGTCCCGGGCCAGGGAATCGTGTGCCAGCAGCCTGCTGGCGCGCGCGAGTTACGCCTGCTTCTCGCAGAAGTAACTTTTAAAACATGGGGGGGGGGGGGGGGGGGGGGTAAGGTAGGGGAAGGGAGGGCAAGGTGCGGGGGGAGTGGAAGGAAAGTTCCCTCCGAGGCTGCTCCGGGCAGCGCACGCAGGGCTCGGCACGCGCAAGGTGCACACATGTGCACCCC
This sequence comes from Rhinatrema bivittatum, assembly GCF_901001135.1. Classification (NCBI taxonomy): domain Eukaryota; kingdom Metazoa; phylum Chordata; class Amphibia; order Gymnophiona; family Rhinatrematidae; genus Rhinatrema; species Rhinatrema bivittatum. Next base: position 232,276,597 of record NC_042617.1, on the reverse strand, counting down.
CTTGAGTGCGCCGACCCCGGATTTTATAAGATACGTGCGGCTACACGCGTACCTTATAAAATCCCGCGTACTTTTGTTCGCGCCTGGTGCGTGAACAAAAGTACGCGCAGCCGTAGATTTATAAAATCTACCCCTAAGTCTATTTCATGCTACTGTTGCTAGTAATAGCAGTGGCTATTTTCTAAGTCAACTTAATAGCAGGTAATGGACTTCTCCTCCAAGAACGTATCCACTCCTTTTTTAAACACAGCTACATTAACTACACTAACCACATCCTCTGGCAACAAATTCCAGAGTTTAATTGTGCGTTGAGTGAAAAAGAACTTTCTCCGATTAGTTTTAAATGTGCCACATGCTAACTTCATGGAGTGCCCCCTAGTTTTTCTATTATCCGAAAGAGTAAATAACTGATTCACATTAACCCATTCTAGACCTCTCATGATTTTAAACACCTCTATCATAATCCCACTCAGCCGTCTCTTCTCCAAGCTAAAAAGTCCTAACCTCTTTAGTCTTTCCTCATAGGGGAGCTGTTCCATTCCCTTTATCATTTTGGTCGCCCTTCTCTGTACCTTCTCCATCGCAACTATATCTTTTTTGAGATGTGGTGACCAGAATTGTACACAGTATTCAAGGTGCGGTCTCATCATGGAGCGATACAGAGGCATTATGACATTTTCTGTTTTATTCACCATTCCCTTTCAAATAATTCCCAACATTCTGTTTGCTTTTTTGATTGCCGCAGCACATTGAATCGATAATTTCAATGTGTTATCCACTATGACGCATAGATCTCTTTCTTGGGTGGTAGCTCCTAATATGGAACCTAACATTGTGTAACTATAGCATGGGTTATTTTTCCCTATATGCATCACCTTGCACTTATCCACATTAAATTTCATCTGCCATTTGGATGCCCAATTTTCCAGTCTCATAAGGTCTTCCTGCAATTTATCACAATCTGCTTGTGATTTAACTACTCTGAACAATTCTGTATCATCTGCAAATTTGATTACCTCACTCGTCATATTTCTTTCCAGATCATTTCTAAATGATTTATAAATTTATAAATTTCAGACATGGACTTCACTCCACAGGCTATAACCTGACATTGTGGGCAGGCTTGAGCCTGCCCACAATGTCAGGTTATAGCCTGTGATCATTTATAGCCAGAGATCATTTATAAATGATTTATAAATGATCTCTGTTTCCTGTCTTTTAGCCAGTTTGTAATCCATGAAAGGATATCGCCACCTATCCCATGACTTTTTACTTTTCCTAGAAGCCTCTCATGAGGAACTTTTTCAAACGCCTTCTGAAAATCCAAATATACTACACCTTTATCTACATGTTTATTAACTCCTTCAAAAAAGTGAAGCAGATTTGTGAGGGAAGACTTGCCTTGGGTAAAGCCATGCTGACTTTGTTCCATTAAACCATGTCTTTCTATATGTTCTGTGATTTTGATATTTAGAACACTTTCCACTATTTTTCCTGGCACTGAAGTCAGGCTAACTGGTCTGTCGTTTCCCGGATCGCCCCTGGAGCCCTTTTTAAATATTGGGGTTACATTAGCCACCCTCCAGTCTTCAGGTACAATGGATGATTTTATTGATATGTTACAAATTTTTACTAATAGGTATGAAATTTCATTTTTTGATTCCTTCAGAATCCTGGGGTGTATACCATCCGGTGCAGGTGATTTACTACTCTTCAGTTTGTCAATCAGGCCTACTACATCTTCTAGTTTCACCGTGATTTGATTCAGTACAGCTGAATCTATACCCATGAAAACCTTCTCCGATACGGGTATCTCCCCAACACCCTCTTCAGTAAACACTGAAGCAAAAAAATCATTTAATCTTTCCACGATGGCCTTATTTTCTGTAATTGCCCCTTTAACCCCTCGATCATCTAACGGTCCAACTGACTCCCTCACAGGCTTTCTGCTTCGGATATATTAAAAAAAATTTTTACTGTGAGTTTTTGCCTCTATGGCCAACCTCTTTTCAAATTATCTCTTAGCTTGCCTTATCAATGTCTTACATTTAACTTGCCAACGCTTGTGCATTATCCTATTTTCTTCTGTTGGATCCTTCTTCCAATTTTTGAATGAAGATCTTTTGGCTAAAATAGCTTCTTTCACCTCCCCTTTTAACCATGCAGGTAATCATTTTGCCTTCTTTCCACATTTCTTAATGTGAGGAATATATATGGACTGTGCCTCTAAGATTGTATTTTTAAACAATGTCCATGCCTGTTGAATACTTTTTAACCTTTGCAGCTGCACCTTTCAGTTTTTTTTCTAACAATTTTTCTCATTTTATCAAAGTTTCCCTTTTGAAAGTTTAGCCGAGAGCTGTGGATTTGCTCTCTGTCCCCCTTCCAGTCATTAATTCAAATTTGATCATATTATGATCACTATTGCCAAGTGGCCCCACCACCGTTACCTCTCTCACCAAATCCTGTGCTCCACTGAAAATTAGATCTAAAACTGCTCCCTCTCTTGTCGGTTCCTGAACCAATTGTTCCATAAAGCTGTCATTTATTCCATCCAGGAACTTTATCTCTCTAGCATGTCCCAATGATACATTCCCAGTCAATATTGGGGTAATTGAAATCTCCCATTATTACCGCACTACCAATTTGGTTAGCTTCCCTAATTTCTCTTAGCATTTCACTGTTTGTCTCATCATCTTGACCAGGTGGACGGTAGTATACTTCTATCACTATAGTCTTCCCCAACACACTGTTGAGGAAGGGGGTGTTTAGTGTGCCCTTGGGCCTCAGCCCGACCCCAGACGAATCCAGGGCCGAAGCAAGGGGTGACGGCGTGTCCCAGCATAGCTAAACACGGTCTTGCCCTCTGCCGGGCCTGCAAGCTCCCAGAGCCAACAACAGATGAATTTGGTAGGGGAACGGTCCTCCGACTGTTCCGAGCCCTTTCGGACCTGCCGCTTGAATCGGCATGGAGCAGCAGGCCGTCCTGAGGTTGAGGGCAGACGGAGGCCTTGACACGTAGACAGGGCTATGATGGATGCGATGGCATCTCAGACGGGACTGGGTTGGTGCGACGGCATCACAAGCATGACGAGGAACTTGATCCAAACAAGACAAGACATAAGGCAGGAGGACATTGGCACTGTCTCTCAGGGCGCCCTACTCAGCCGGACCCAATGGGGTGGTCATGGACCACCCTGTCCCAGGGTGGTCATGGACAAGCGCAGGAAAGACCCAGGCAAGGAGGAACTCCAATGACGAAGCCGGTGTCATCCGAAGCTTCCCCCAAGGCTGGCGGGAACAGAGGTTCAGGAGCACAGGGACGAATCCCACCTGCAGGCCACTCCATTCTCGGGCACGACATCATCCGAGAACCATGGCTTTGCAGGAACGGAAGGCTCAGGAGCACCAGATGAAGATGCAGGGAAGAACATCCTGGCGGGCAGACACATCAGGACGAGGGAGATCATGGTGGAACATCAGGACATGGTTAGGGACCTCAAGCAAGACATCAAGACACAAAGACGTGGTATAAAAGCAGACGAGACGAGGAGCTCCACAAAGAACAGAAGACCTTACAAGGCTCTGGCAGGAAGGAGCCTCCAGAGGGAAGTCACTCTGATGCAAGGCAAAGACTGACTGAAGTTGAAGTCCTTTTATTGGGCTGCAGACCGGCAACTCCCTGGGAGCAGTTTGGCAGGCCCACACCTTACTGGCCCTATAACTACGGAGAAGTGCTGCGGGCCGGCCCCTAGGGAGAAGGGCGTGGCTCAAACCAGGAAGTCCATGCAAACACAAGCAGCCTCAGGCAGGCCCCAAGGACATCGAGGCCTCCCAGGCCCTGGAGCAAATCCTGGACAGTTCACAGGCGAGACCCTGGCTTGGAGCGGCCTCCAGGAAGAGGTAAAGAGCCTCCCGTAGCACCGCTACAGGAGGGTTCATAACACACACAAGGGATTTCTACCGATAAAGATTTGATTGTGCATTTAGTCTCATGCAGGATGTTTATCCTGTTGGACTCTATGCCATCCCGGACATAAAGCGCCGCCTCTCGGGTGCTCCTTTCTGTCATTGCAATATAATTTGTACCCCGGTATAGCACTATCCCATTGGTTATCCTCCTTCCACCATGTCTCTGAGATGCAATTAAGTCTATGTCATCATTCACTGCTATACATTCTAATTCTCCCATCTTACTTCTTAAACTTCTGTCATTAGCATACAAACATTTCAAAGTTTGTTTTTTGTTTGTATTATCATTCTGCTTTTTAATTGATAGGGATAAGTTAGAGTTTAGCTCAGGTGAGTTTTTAGTTACAGGCACTTGGACTACTTTTCTTATTATTGGAACCTCACTGTCGGGATGCCCTAATTCTAATGCATCATTAGTATCCTTTGAAGATACCTCCCTCTGAACCATGCGCTGCTGAGCGACTGTCGGCTTTCCCCTTTGTTCTAGTTTAAAAGCTGCTCTATCTCCTTTTTAAAGGTTAGCGCCAGCAGTCTGGTTCCACCCTGGTTAAGGTGGATCCCATCCCTTTGGAAGAGACTCCCCCTTCCCCAAAAGGTTCCCCAGTTCCTTACAAAACTGAATCCCTCTTCCTTGCACCATCGTCTCATCCACGCATTAAGACTCCGGAGCTCTGCCTGCTTCTGGGAACCTGCGCATGGAACAGGGAGCATTTCAGAGAATGCTACCCTGGAGGCTCTGGATTTAAGCTTTCTACCTAAGAGCCTAAATTTGGCTTCCAGAACCTCCCTCCTACATTTTCCTATGTCGTTGGTGCCCACATGTACCATGACAGCCGGCTCCTCCCCAGCACTGTCTAAAATCCTATCTAGGTGATGCGTGAGGTCCACTACCTTTGCACCAGGTAGGCATGTTACCAGGCGATCCTCACGCCCACCAGCCACCCACTGTCTACATTCCTAATAATTGAATCACCAACTATGACGGCCGACCTAACCCTTCCCTCCTGGACAGTAGGCCTTGGAGACATCCTTAGTGTGAAAGGACAATGCACCACCTGGAGAGCAGTCCTTGCTACAGGATCCTTTCCTGCTGCACCAGGTTGATGCTCTCCGATCATGAGACCTTCTTTCTCCAAGGCAGCACCAGGGCTGCCAATCTGATGTTGGGACTTGGCTACTATGTCCCTGAAGGTCTCATCTATATACCAGCTTCTCCAGGTCTGACACTCTAGCCTCCAGAGATCGGACTCGTTCTCTGAGCGACAGGAGCTCTTTACATCGCATGCACATGTACAATTTCTCACCGGCGGGTAAAAAATCATACATGTGACACTCAGTGCAAAAGACTGGGAAGCCCCCCTCTTGCTGCTTGACTGCTGCCTTCATCTCAAATTTGTTCAGTTCCTGGTTAAGTTTTAGGTTGCTATGGGAGTAGGAATCTGTCTAATTAACGTCCTTTAAATGTATTAGTGAATTCAGTATATGTCTGGTAGTAGCCTACAGGGGAATGATCAAACTCTCAATAAGGTGGTTTTTTTGGGGAGGGGGGTTTGTGAAAGTGGCACCTGCCTATAAATTAAAGGATGAGCTTGGGGTATGTGGGCAAGGGGTGGGAGGGTTGGGAAACACAAACAGTCTAACTTCAGAGTGACTCACTGCTCTCTTGATTAACAAATGTTGGTACCTAATCAAACCAAATCACACTACCTTAACACCTTTCCAAGGTGAGTGCTGAACTTTTCAACCTTTTTACTTAGGTATATACTGCTCCTAGCTTATTTCTAGGTTCTGGCTACTTTTTTTTTTTTTTTTTTTTAATATACAAACACTAACTTCTGCTTATTAGCTGCCTTACTGACTGACTATTTAAAAATACAAACAGTCTAACTTCAGTTTATTCCCTGCCTTACTGACTTTTAAAAGCACAAAAACACACAAACACACTAAATAATATTCCCAAATAGTTAACTTCGTCCCAATACTTTTAAAAAAGAAAATTTCCCAAGCAAAAACTTACTGATTCCTTTCAACCATCATTACTGAGAGGCTCCCTTGCCTCTTAGTAATGGTGGCTCCAGTCAGACCATGATTGTTTGAACTTTTTGGCAATGTCTTCCTGACAGCATTCTGCATGGCTTTCTAGGCATTTGCCACCTTTTCCCAGGTATCACATTATAGACAGTTATGTACAAGTTATTTAGGTGCAATTAGACACCATCCCATGGAGATTCAACCAAACAGTCTGATTAGGAACAGTGAACTTCTTTATTTTTTTCCAGGGCACAAACTGGTTTATAATTTTGCTGATAACTTTATTATCACAGCCTCTGGCTGAACAATACACATGCTGAAATACTGAAAATTATTTTCCACGTCACACCAGGGCTTTTCTCTTGCATGCTCTTGTTAATTAGCCACGCTACACAGTCATTACCCATCCCTCTTGCCCTTCTGGGACTACAGTATCTTCAAGTCTGCTGTGCTTTGTACTTTGATTTCCCCATCAATAATTGCACCGTCTCTTCCCATACAGCATGATCTGTAGTTCTGGATGGCCATTATTTTTATATTTCCAGACTGTTTTCAGTGATGAGAGCTCATCTTATCACAATTTTACGTTTTTGAAATAGTGCATGTCTTGCCTTGGGGTCTAAGATCCTCTATCTTATGAAAAGGAAATATTTGCATGCAACTAATTATGCAAACAAAAATTTAGGTAAAAGTACTGCTTGAAAGTGCTAAATTTAAGGGTTGGGCAGAAGTTTCTCAGTGCCTTTTTTTTCCACAAGTTTTTTCATTTGAACAGTTTTTCTGTTGAAAGTTTATCCTTCTAGAAGCTGTGGGAAGCTAGAGCCTATTTCAAAATTGTCCAAGGATACTAACTTGCAGGCTTTTTTTCTGCCCTACCTCCGCTGGATCCTTAAATATGACTCTTGGACTCCAAACATTGTAAGTCTAAGATTATGAATATGATGTGACTAGACTTGTTTTTCTTTCCTTTATGACCAGCAAATCCCTGTAGAGTTAATTTTCAGTGTAGTCTTAAATGTCCAAATATTTCTGATACAGAATCCATTTCTTTTGCTCTTCATTGTCCTGCTTGGTTATTGAACCGTTCTGTTAAAAACCAAACCAGTTAAATAAGCCCAGTGGCTTAGTACAGGACCGACTTTAGGGGTGTGCGATCTGTGCAAATGTTCCCACAGCACCCCTACTACTTTAGGGGTGCTGTGGGAACTTTAAAAGGGCACTGCTGCCCAGTAGCTCTCCTGGCCCTGAAAGGTCCTGCCCCTGCTGTTTGCACAGGGCACCACCGATGATAAGCACTGCTATGCAGAGGGACCTGGGTTTAATTCCCAGCTCATGTCTTTGGCTCCTTGGGTTAGCTGATGCTAGGGATGCTGTGATGGCAGTGTTTCATAATTCCTGGAGAGGGGAAGAGAGTCAGTTATTGTGCAATGGCAACACTTAAAAGCTGGATTTAGGGCTCATGACTGCAGGGCTCCAGAAGAATCCCTGATGCATGGCCCTTGACTGAGGACTGTTGCTACCATGACTGGACTAAAGTAAGTTGAGAGGGGATATAAAATAGTGTAAAAATCCCTGGGTAGTTGTAAATGACGGCTTATGGCACCAGATCTCAGCTTGATTCCAGTTGAGCTGGAAGTATAAACAAATAAGGGGAAATTGGTGGCTTCCATGGGAGGAAGAATAGCCTAGTGGTTAGAGCAGTGGATTACAAACCAAGATACCAGGGTTTGAGTCCCGTTGTTACTGACCTTGGGCAAGTCACTTTACCCTCCATTTCCTCAGGTACAAAAAAACTTCGATTGCAAGCCCTCTGAAATGTCTACAGTACCTGAATGTAAACCAATGTGGTATCTCAGATTGAATGTCAGTATATAATAAAAGAAAAAAAACCAACCCCTAAACAAACAAACCAGTTAACAAGGAGTAATGGGTTTCTTTATTATTTAAACAATAAATACATATTACAGTAGCCACATTGGTATTAGGAAAAAACTGTATTCTTTGCAGGTTTTGCCATATGTAGAAGGGTCATGAAAGCTCATGTGTATCTTCATCATCGGATGACTCTTATGCTAGTCCAATGAAAAGTACTGAAACCACAAAGAATCCAAATAACCAATCAGAACAAAACTCAATTCCATATTGATGTGCTGGATGGTAATGTTGCTTCTCTACCTTTCTCTCTAATCACAGGAGTCCAGTTGAAGTGATATCCTTCTGTAACCACTTCTTAATGTATAAGGCCGGTACAGATAGACATATAAACCTATTTGAACTCCTCGAGGCAGAAACCCAGGCTAGCTCTCCAATCTCCCTTCCTTCCCGGGGTGTAGGCTCTTTCGACTGGGGGATAAACGGAGTCCTCTCGGTTCCCAGTGCAGGATGGCTAACTCTTTCCCTGACACCCTTTTGGCATTGTTATGTTTAGTATTACTGTGTGTGCTGTAGTGCCAAATAATGACTAGAGTCACTGTGTTAGTGTCCAAAACAATTCTTTACTGAAGCTAGTTTATGGAAAATAGGACAACTCTTGATCTATAGCAACACAAGGAAATAGCTTGTTACAATGTCCTCCCAAATCTGTGCAGGAATATCTCAGGCCAGCCAAGGGAATTCCTACCATCCAGGGGGTGGAAAAATAGGTTCCCCAGGTGGGCAGAGTGTCCTTTGAATAGGCAGAAGCACCCCTTCTAACTGGTAAAAATACTCTATTTCTGCCTTTGCACAGAAAGAAAAATCTCTATCTCTCCCCAGGATCTGAAGAATCATCAGATGGGTGTCCTTTGAATGGTAGGCTTTGCCTTTACTCACTGTTAGGTGAGTCAAACCTTCTTTGTTTTTATGCAGTCCTTGTTCTTTCCTTTGAAGCCCTGATGGGAGGGATCCCTTGGAGCAGAATTCTCAATGCTCCCGGCAGGAAAGAAGGGCAGTCAGAACTTCCAACCTGGATCTTGAAATTAGGCTTATTCTGGGGTGGCTCACAACAGGTCACAGCCTTCTCCCTTTCTCACTGAGGCAATGGGGGCAGGTCTTACCTAACCTGCCCAGGCGCAGACTCAGGGCTTCCCGTTCCCTGAGCCAGGAGCTGAACAGACTCCAGCAAGGCCCTATACTTAAAAGGTGAAAGTTAAAAAAATGCACTCAACGGGATAACTCCCACCAGACACATTGTATACTAGCTGGGCAGAAACCCTCCCAACCCTGGCCAGGACCACCAACAGGGCTTGCTTGGCTAAAACTTGGTGAGCCTGTAAAACAACAAAATCTAAATTCTTCTCTGCTTCTTGTACTTAGTCATGGTACATGTGGGCACCAACAATATACGAAAATGTGGGAGGGAGATTCTGGAAGCCAAATTTAGGCTCTTAGAATGCTGAAATCCAGAACTTTCAGGGTCGCATTCTCTGAAATGCTCCCTGTTCCACACACAGGTCCCCAGAGACAGGCAGAACTCTGGAGTCTCAATGCGTGGATGAGACAATGGTGCAAGGAAGATGGATTCAGTTTTGTAAGGAACTGGGGAACATTTTGGGGAAGGGGGAGTCTTTTCCGAAAGGATGGGCACCATTTTAACCAGGGTGGATCCAGACTGCTGGCAATAACCTTTAAAAAGGAGATAGAGCAGCTTTTAAACTAAATCAAAGGGGAAAGCTGACAGTTGCTCAGCAGTGCATGATTTGGAGGGAGGTATCTTCAAAGGATACTCATGAAGCATTAGAGTTAGGGCATCCCAACAGAGAGGTTCCAATAATAAGAAAAGTAGTCCTAGTGCCTATAATTTTAACTCACCTGAGCTAAAAGATTCTAATTTATTTCTGTCAACCGAAAAGCAGAATGTTAATATAAACAAAAACAGGTTTGTATGCTATTGCCAGAAGTCTAATAAGTAAAATAGGAGAGTTAGATTGTATAGCAGTGAATGATGACTTAGACTTAATTGGCATCTTAGAGACATGATGGAACGAGGATAACCAATGGGATAGTGCTATACCAGGGTACAAATTATATTGCAATGATAGAGAGGAGCAACTTGGTGGTGGTGTGGTGCTTTATATCTGGGATGGCATAAAGTCCAACAGGATAATTGCAAGAGACTAAATGCATAATCGAATCTTTATGGGTAGAACACCCATGCATGATCACATCTCTCCTGTTCTCAAATCTCTCCACTGGCTCCCCATCTCCTACCAAATACAATACAAGCTTGCAATGATGATACATAACTTAAACTCCCCATTGCTCTCCTAAACAATAAAAATGTACACCCCCTACCGACAACTCAGATGGTCCAACCAGATGCTATTAGTCTCTCCGCCTACAATGCTTACCCTTCTTGAGGAAACCAGAGAATGTGCATTCTTCTCTGTCAGACCGCTACTGTGGAATAGCCTACCAAAGATAATAAGCTGTGTCCAACAAAGATCTTTTTTCAAAAAGGCCCTAAAAACGTTACTCTTCAAGAGATCATTCCCCCAAACCTAGATAAAAACTGACTTCCCTCAACTCGGCCCCCTTCAGCTGATGCTACCTAGCTTTCCACCCTCACCCTGACCTCTTAACCAATCTCATGCCGCTGCTGCCAACCTTTCTTTCCCCCTCCTTAGATATTTATATTGCCCTTCCCTTTTTCCCAATGGCTGTATATGCTTTATACTGTACCGTGCCCCGAACATCTTTGTTCATTTTTGTACCCTGCTCTGAACGTAGGAAGGGCAAGTAATAAATGCTTTTACATACATACATACATACATACATACATACATACATACATACATACATACATACATAAATAAATAAATAGGAATCCCTTGTATATAGGGGAAGAGGATAGTGATAGGATTATCTATCATCCACCTGACCAAAATGATGAGACATACCGTGAAATGCTAAAAGAAATTAGGGAAGCTAACCAAATTGGTAGTGCAGTAAAAATGGAAGATTTCATTTACCCCAATATTGACTGGGTAGGTGAAACATCAGGACATGCTAGAAAGATAAAGTTTCTGGATGAAATAAATGATAGTTTGATGAAGCAATTGGTTCAGGAACCGATGAGAGAGGGAGCAATTTTAGATCTAATTCTCAGTGGAGTACAGTATTTGGTGAAAGAGTAACAGTGGTTGGGTTGCTTGGCAATAGTAATCATAATATGATCACATTTGAACTAATGACTAGAAGGAGGATAGTAAGTAAATCCACGGCTCTAGCACTAAACATTCAAAAGGGAAACTGATAAAAAGAGAAAAATAGTAAAACAAAAACCCCTGAAAGGTGAAGCTACAAAGGTTAAGAGTATGCAACAGGCATGGACATTGTTAAAAAATACCATCGTAGAAGTGCAGTCCAGATCTATTCCACGCATTAAGAAAGATGGAAGGAAAGTCAAACAATTGCTGGCATGGCTAAAAGTGAGGTGAAAGAGGCTATTTTAGCCAAAAGATCTTCATTCAAAAATTGGAAGAAGGATCCATCAGAAGAAAATAGTATAAAACATAAGCATTGGCAAGTTAAATGTAAGACATTGATAAGACAGGCTAAGAAAGAATTTGAAAAGAAGTTGGCCATAGAGGCAAAAACTCATAATAAAAACTTTTTTAAACATAACCGAAGCAGAAAGCCTGTGAGGGAGTCAGTTGGACCGTTAGATGATTGAGGGGTTAAAGGGGCACTTAGTGTTGCGGTCCCGGGCCATGCCCCGGTCCCTCCATCTACCTCGGAGGCGGCTCGGGCCGTTTCAGAGCTTCCTCGGGCCTGCAGGCCCTCCAGCACGTCTCTCCCTCCTCGGGAGAGACGTCGACGACTCGGCACGGCTGGCCCCGCCCCCTGACACGCGCGCGCGGGGAGGAGCACCCCTTAAAGGGGCCAGCGCGGGAAAATCAGCAGGACAGCTGGGGATGACGTCAGACACCTGCAGGTATATGAGTCCTGCTTCTAGGATCCTCCAATGCCTTGCAATAGGTTCCTGGGTGTTGCCTGTGGTTGCTGCGTTCCTGATTATCTTCGTCCTGCTTCTGCCTGCTCCCCTTGCTGTTGATTCTTCTGGCTCCGACCCCTTGGACTGGCTCTGGATCGTGTTCTGGCTCTGACCCCTTGGACTGGCTCTGGATCGTGTTCTGGCTTTGAGCCGTGGACCGGCTGTGAACCTCTCTGGATACCGACCCCTGGACTGGCTGCGGACCACCCTTGGACTTCGACTCCGGGACCGACTTCGGGATTACTTACGACCTGCTGGAGGCGCCAGCCGTCCGGAACACCCTCTCCTTCAGGAGTCGCCTAAGTCCCAGCGGCCGGGTCCCTACGGGCTCCTCCTGGGGGGACTTCGGCTTCCAGGGTGAATCTCCTAAGTCCCAGCGACCAGGCTCTTAAGGGCTTCTCCCGGGAGAGCGCTGGTTTCCAGGGTGAAGATTTTTCAATCTTCAAGCTCCCTCTTCGTCTGTCCGCCCTCGGGGTACCGAGTCCTTGGTCGCATAGGGCTCCACCATAAGTCCTGGGTCTCAGCCTGCTTCGAACCTCCGAACCGCCTCCTGGTTGGGACAACTAAAGTAGACTTCTACAGCACTTCGTCTTCTGTCCTAACCAGCCCAAGGGTCCACCAACATAACAGATTGCAAGGCCATGGACCCGGTGGACCTTGCAGGTTTGAAAGCCATTCCTGGTTTAGGCTGCAACAACAGCAAGCATGTCTTGACAACTTGACAGCGACAGTGCAAGCCTTAGCTGAATGCGTCAGCGGGGCCACGGCTGCCAGTGCTCCCTCCTCTGGAGCGGGGTCCTCTCCTGCAGCTCCCGTTCCCGTCCAGATGCCAGCACCTTCACGGTTCGCAGGGGACGCAGGACGCTGCCGAGGATTCTTGAACCAATGCTATATCCGGTTTGATCTTCTTCCGCTTCAATTTCCCACTGACAGAGTCAAGACCAGTTATATCATTTCCCTTTGGATGGAAAACCTCTGACCTGGGCGTCTAATCTTCTCGAACGCCAGGATTCTCGCTTGAACAACCTGGTCCAGTTTGTATCTGCATTTAGACAGGTCTTCGATGAGGCTGCCCGCAAACCTACTGCCGCCTCCGAGCTACTTCAACTGCGACAAGGTAATCGGCCTCTAGCAGAACATGCCATGGACTTTCAGATTCTTGCTGCGGAGCTGAACTGGGAAGCGACAGCCTGCATGGTATTTTCTTGGAGAGTCTCTCCCCAAGATTACAGGACGAGCTGGCGGTCCGCGATCTCCCTGATGATCTTAATGAACTGATTGAATTAGCCGGAAGGGTGGACCGCCGCATCCAGCGACGCTTCCGAGAGAGGAGGGCAGTTCATAGGCCAATCGCTCCTGGACCAGTGTTGCCGCATCCAGAGAGTTCCTCACCAGGCCCTTCTGGGGCTCAAGAAGTCGAACCCATGCAGGTGGGCCGAGGACCTCTCTCCCAGCAAGAAAAAAGGTGACGGCGCTCACAGGGCCTTTGCTTGTATTGCGGTGGAAAGGGTCATTTCCTTGTCCAGTGTAGCGAGCGTCCGGGAAACGCTCGGACCTAGGAAATACTGGGGAGCTCCCCATGTTTCGTTCCTGTCACCTTGCTTCTTCCGGAAGGGGAATTTGAGACACAGGCTTTAATTGACTCTGGCGCAGGGGAGAATTTCATCCTTCAGGAGCTAGTTCGGCAACTTCGGATTGTGGTACAACCCCAAGATCCTCCACTTCGCATTTCTTCCATCCAGGGAGGACTTCTTCCAGGTACCATCGCTACCCGCACCCAACAGCTCGTCCTCTGTACTGGCGTCCTGCACCGAGAAGAGATCTCCTTTCTTATTTTAGAAAAATCCATGCACCCAATCATCCTAGGAATGCCTTGGCTTCGGAGACATTCGCCTGTCATTTCTTGGGACACTCTCCAAGTAGCCTCCTGGGGCCCTACCTGCTTTCACTCCTGCCTGTCCAAGGTCACTCGGTCTTCAGTGACGCTCCTGGTGACCCCCTTGGCCCTGCCTCCACCTTATCAGGACTTCCAGGACGTCTTTTCCAAGGAGAAGGCCGAGATTCTTCCTGAACATCGCCCATTCGACTGTGCGATAGACCTTCTGCCCGGTACCACACCCCCACGTGGTCGGGTTTATCCTTTGTCACTTCCGGAGACACAAGCCATGTCTGCCTATATCCAGGAGAACCTGGAACGAGGATTTATTCGGCCATCCAACTCTCCGGCAGGAGCGGGTTTTTTCTTTGTGGCCAAGAAAGATGGGTCACTTCGCCCTTGCATAGACTACGGTGGTCTGAATAGCATTACTCGCCGGGATCGGTACCCTCTACCTTTGATACCGGAACTTCTGGACAGATTACAAGGGGCCAAGAAATTCACTAAACTAAACCTCCGGGGAGCTTATAACCTGGTGCGTATCCGCCCCGGAGACGAGTGGAAGACCGCCTTCAACACACGGGACGGGCATTATGAATACCGGGTTATGCCCTTTGGCCTCTGTAACGCTCCGGTGGTTTTTCAAAACCTCATGAATGAGGTTCTCCGGGACATGCTTCATTCGTCGGTTATAGTCTACCTAGACGATGTCCTCGTCTATTCAAAGGATCTGGAAACACACCGTCGAGATGTTCGACGGGTATTACAGAAGCTGCGTGATAATCGGTTATTCGCCAAGCTTGAAAAGTGCACGTTTGAGCAAGATTCTTTACCCTTTTTAGGGTATATTGTTTCCTCCACTGGATTTTTCATGGACCCTGAGAAGGTTTCCGCGATCAAGGATTGGCCACAACCACGGGGAATAAAGGCGCTCTAACGGTTCCTGGGGTTTGCCAATTTTTATCGGCAATTCATCCCTCATTATTCGCAGAAGGTGGCTCCGCTGACGCTCTTACTAAGAAGGGAGCCGACGCTAAGAAATGGCCGCCGATGGCTATACAAGCTTTCCAGGACTTAAAGGAGGCCTTCCTTCAAAACACCTGTCTTCGCCATCCAGATCCTCAAAAACCGTTCATCGTGGAAGTCGATGCTTCCGACGTAGCAGTTGGGGCCGTTTTGTCAACTCTCCGAGAAAGGGAGACTCCTGCCATGCTCGTACTACTCCCGCAAATTTTCCTCAGCTGAAAGAAACTACGGTATTGAGGATAAGGAATTGCTAGCTATCAAACTCGCCTTTGAGGAATGGCGACAATGGCTGGAGGGGGCTCAACAGCCAATAACCGTTTATACTGACCACAAGAACCTGGAATACCTATGTCACGCCCAACGCCTTAATCCTCAACAGGGACGCTGGTCACTCTTCTTCAGCCGCTTCAATTTTATTCTGCGATATCGACCAGCTTCCAAAAATATCCGGGCGGATGCCCTCTCACGCACCGCTGAAACTGAAGAAGATTCCCCATTGACACAGTATATCATAGATCCAGCCAAGGTTCTCTTAGCAGCCACGGAGACGGCTCCTGCAGGGAAGACTGTAGTGCCTGTTCGATCGCAGAGGAGAGTGTTATCTTGGGCTCATGATTCTCTTACTGCTGGGCATCCAGGAGTAGCAAGAACCCTGCACCTCCTATCTGAATTCTACTGGTGGCCACAGATGAAAAAGGACGTGCGTCTTTACGTTCAGTCCTGCCCCATCTGTGCCCAGCAAAAACCTCTGCCTGGACGCCCCTGGGGGCTTCTTCAACCACTGCCCATTCCTACCGAGCCTTGGACCCACGTGTCTACCGACTTCATCGTCGACTTACCAGCTTCTGAAGGCAAGACCGTGATCTGGGTCACGGTTGACCGTTTTTCTAAAATGGCCCACTTCGTGCCTCTTGCTAAGCTACCATCGGCTCCTGAATTAGCCGCCCTGTTTACCCAACATATTTTCCGACTCCATGGTCTCCCGACGCATATAACCTCTGACCGCGGACCGCAGTTTACTGCCAAGTATTGGAAGGCCCTCTGCAAGAAGTTTGGCATGCAGCTTGATCTGACCACGGCGTTTCACCCTCAAGCCAATGGGCAAAGTGAGCGTACCAACTGGACGTTGAAGACATTCCTTCGTTCCTTCGTGGGAGATCTCCAGGACGATTGGGTATCTTTACTACCTTGGGCGGAGTTCTCATATAACCGACACCAGCATTCGGCGACGGCCCAATCTCCCTTTCATTTGGTCTATGGGAGGGTTCCAAGACCTCCTCTACCCCTGCCTCTGGCAGTGCCATCCCCAGCTGTCCAGGCTACGGCACAGCAGTTGCACCAATTATGGTTCGACGCTCAGGACAAGCTTCACCGGGCGGCGACCAAAGCTAAAAGATATGCAGACAAGTCTCGAAGGCCTGCTCCGGTTTTCCTTCCAGGGCAGAAGGTATGGTTAAGTGCCAGAAACATTCGGTTAAGGACACCTTCTATGCGTCTGGCTCCCAAATACATTGGTCCATTCATAGTACTCGAGCGAGTCGGGGCAGTCTCCTACCGATTGCGGTTGCCCTCCACTTTGAAGATCCACAATGTGTTTCACGTGTCCCTCCTTAAGCCTGTGATCCTCTCTAAGTTTCATACGACACCGCCCGAGCCGGCTGCGGCCACAGCTGATCCTGATGTCCTCTACACCGTGAAAGATGTGCTGGATGTCCGCTTCCACCACCGCCGATGGGAATACCTCCTCTCGTGGGAGGGGTATGGTCCTGAGGAGAACTCCTGGGAACCATCTTCCAACATTCTGGACAAGAATCTCCTCCACCAGTTCCATCTTGCCAACCCAAGTAAACCCCGGCCTCCAGGGAGGGGGCGTAGGAGGGGGTGCACTGTTGCGGTCCCGGGCCGTGCCCCGGTCCCTCCACCTACCTCGGGGGCGGCCCGGGCCATTTCAGAGCTTCCTCGGGCCTGCAGGCCCTCCAGCACGTCTCTCCCTCCTCGGGAGAGACGTCGACGACTCGGCACGGCTGGCCCCGCCCCCTGACACGCATGCGCGGGGAGGAGCTCCCCTTAAAGGGGCCAGCGCGGGAAAATCAGCAGGACAGCTGGGGATGACGTCAGACGCCTGCAGGTATATGAGTCCTGCTTCTAGGATCCTCCAATGCCTTGCAATAGGTTCCTGGGTGTTGCCTGTGGTTGCTGCGTTCCTGATTATCTTCGTCCTGCTTCTGCCTGCTCCCCTTGCTGTTGATTCTTCTGGCTCCGACCCCTTGGACTGGCTCTGGATCGTGTTCTGGCTCTGACCCCTTGGTCTGGCTCTGGATCGTGTTCTGGCTTTGAGCCGTGGACCGGCTGTGAACCTCTCTGGATACCGACCCCTGGACTGGCTGCGGACCACTCTTGGACTTCGACTCTTGGACTTCGACTCTTGGACTTCGACTCTTGGACTTCGACTTCGGGTTTACCTACGACCTGCTGGAGGCGCCAGCCGTCCGGAACACCCTCTCCTTCAGGAGTCGCCTAAGTCCCAGCGGCCGGGTCCCTACGGGCTCCTCCTGGGGGGACTTCGGCTTCCAGGGTGAATCTCCTAAGTCCCAGCGACCAGGCTCTTAAGGGCTTCTCCCTGGAGAGCGCTGGTTTCCAGGGTGAAGATTTTTCAATCTTCAAGCTCCCTCTTCGTCCGTCTGCCCACGGGGTACCGAGTCCTTGGTCGCATAGGGCTCCACCATAAGTCCTGGGTCTCAGCCTGCTTCGAACCTCTGAACCGCCTCCTGGTTGGGACAACTAAAGTAGACTTCTATAGCACTTCGTCTTCTGTCCTAACCAGCCCACCAACATAACACTTAGGGAAGATAAGGCCATAGCAGAAAGGCTAAACAAATTCTTTGCTTCAGTGTTTACTGAAGAGGATATTGGGGAGATACTCATTCCGGAGGCGGTTTTCAAGTGTGACGATTCAGATGAACTGATCCAAATCACGGTGACCCTGGATGATGTGGTAGGCTAGAGTGACAAACTGAAGAGTATAAATCACCTGGACTAGATGGTATATACCCCAGGGTTCTGATAGAACTAAAAAAGGAAATTTCAGACCTATTTCCATTAATTTGTAACCTATCATTAAAATCATCTGTTATACCTAAAGACTGGAAGGAGGCCAATCTAACGCCGATATTTAAAAAGGGCTCCAGTGGTGATCCGGGAAACTATAGACTGGTAAGCCTGACTTCAGTGCCAGGAAAAATCGTGGAAACTGTTACAAATAATAATATCACAAAACATTCAGATAGACATGGTTTAATAGGACACAGCCAGCATGGATTTATCCAAGGGTAGTCTTGCCTCAGAAATCTCCTACATTTTTTGAAGGAGAGAATAAACATGTTGTCAAAGGTGAATCGGTAGATGTGGTATATTTGGATTTTTAGAAGGCATTTGACAAAGTCCCTCATGAGAGCCTTCTAAGAAATCAAAAAAGTCATGAGATAGGAGGCAATGTCTTTTTGTGGATTGCATCCTGGTTAAAAGATAGGAAACTGTTGCAGTTTGATACTGCAGGCGAAGTAGTGGACCCTTGGGCCGGCCTACCTCGAGTGATAGGGTAGGCCGGGAGGCGGAGCCAGAGACTAGAGGTGTTCACCCGGGAACCAGGAACCCCCCAGGAGGAGCCCGTAGGGTTCTGGCTCCTTGGGACTTGGGCAATAGTGAGAGTCCAGTGACAGGGGTGAGAGCAAGGAAGTCCAAAGGTACTTGGTAGGCAGGAGACCGGATACTGAGGCAGGCGGAGGATGGTAACAGAATCTCTGTGGCCAGCGGGAACAGGAGCAGGCGTAGCCTGAAACAAAGTCTGTGATGAGCAGGAGCTGGCGCACGCTGTAACCTGGAACGGGTTCCATAGCAAGCAGGAACTGGAGCAAGCTGAAGACTGAAGCAGGAACAGAGACGAGCCGAGATCAGTGGCAGGCAGCAGGCTGGGCAAACAGGAACAGGCCAAGATCAGGGCAGGCGGCAGGCAAAGCGTAGTCAGGAACAAACCAGAGTCAGAGGCAGGCAGCAGGCAAAGCGTAGTCAGGAACAAACCAGGGTCAGAGGCAGGCAGCAGGCAAAGCGTAGTCAAAGCAATCCAAGGTCAGCGACAGGAACTCAGTGAAGACGATGCGCAACTCAGAACTACAAGGCAGTAGTGAACCTCGTTGCAAGGCGATGAGACGGCGTCCGGGCGCCAGTTATATCGCCCTGGGTGCGTGACGTCATCATCGCAGGCGGGGCTCGACTTCCGGGTGCTGGACGCACAAAGTGAGCCATCGGCGTCTTGGGATCCTGGGGTCGCGGAGCGCAGCGTCTCCAGCCGCGAAGGTAGGCACTGGTCAGGCACAAGGGAGAGGAAGCGGTGCAGACCGCAACAGAAACAGAGAGTAAGATTAAATGGTCTGTTTTCACAGTGGAAAAAGGTAAACAGTGGAGTGCCTCAGGAATCTGTACTTGGACTGGTGCTTTTTAATATATTTAAAAATGATTTGGAAAGGGGTATGAGGAGTAAGGTGATCAAATTTTTGGATGACAAAAAATTATGCAGAGTAATTAAATCTCAAGCGGATTGTGATAAATTGCAGGAGGACCTTGTGAGACTGGAAGATTGGGCTTCTAAATGGCAGATGAAATTTAATATAGACAAATGCAAGGTGATGCATATAGGGAAAAATAACCATTGCTGTAGTTACACAATGTTAGGTTCTATATTAGGAGTTACCACCCAGGAAACATATCTAGGGGTCATAGTGGATAAGACAGTAAAATCGTCAGCTCAGTGTGCCGTGACAGTAAAAAAAGCAGAATATTAGGAATTATTAGGAAGGGAATGGGAAATAAAATGGTGGATGTCATAATGCCTTTGTATCACTCCATGGTGAGACTGCACCTTGATTACTGTTCGCAGTTCTGGTCCCACATCTCAAAAAAGATAAAGTTGCACTGGAGAAAGTGCAGAGAGGGCGACCCAAATGATAAAGGGCATGGAACTGCTTCCCTATGAGGAAATGCTAAAGAAGTTAGGGCTGTTCAGTTTGCAGAAGAGATGACTGAGGGGGAAGATGACAGAAGCCTACAAAATTTATTTATTTATTTATTTTTAATTTTTCTATACCGATGTTCCTGTAAGAATACAAATCACACCGGTTTACAATGTAACTACAAAAATTCACTTAGGAGCGTTACATAGAACAGTGAGGCATATAAATATGGAATGAATTATAACTTAACGTCTCGTAAACTGTAACTTAACCTATCATATAACTTAACATATCGTAAATAGCTGAAACAACTGAGACAACATAACTTAACCAGACATTTCAAAACATAAAATGGCGTCTTAGAGGAGTGCGTGGGAGAGATAGCTATGAAATATAGTAGGAGCGAATTGACAGACTGTGTTGAACTGAATGGGGTGTCAGTTCGGAAGAAAGAGAGGAGGAATTAAGAGTTTGAGGTGGCGAGAATTAGGAGTCTGTGAAGGCTAGAGTCTGGAGTATGGGAAGGATAGCATTAAGAGTCAGGGAAGGCTAGGCTGAATAGCCATGTTTTAAGTCTTTTTTTAAAGGAAGATGGACAATGCTCTTGCCTGAGGTCCGGAGGTAATGCATTCCATTGATGAGGTCCTGCTGTCGAAAGGGCCCTCTTTCTTAAGGATGATTTTGCTTGTGGGGCAAACAGGGTGTTTTTATAGGCGCTTCTAATTGGTCTGGATGAGGTATGTGGTGTGAATTGAATAGTGGTGTCGATGGATGTGAGGTTGTGTTTGGCTTTATGGATGATCGTGAGGACTTTGAAGAGGATCCTGTACTTGATGGGTAGCCAGTGGAGGTGCTGAAGAGTGGGGGTGATATGATCTCTTTTTTTGGTGTTGGTGAGGATCCTGGCTGCTGAGTTTTGGACCATTTGAAGAGGTTTTATGGTGTTGGCTGGGAGCCCGAGCAAGAAGGAGTTGCAATTAAAAAAATCATTGAAAGACTTGAACAGGTTAATGTAAATTGGTTATTTACACTCTCAGATAATAGAAGTACTGGGGGCACTCCATGAAGTTAGCAAGCGGCTCATTTAAAACAAATCGAAGAAAATTCTTTTTCACTCAGTGCATATTAAAGCTCTGGAATTCATTGCCAGAATATGTGGTTACAGCAGTTTATTTATTTATTTTATTTATTTAGATTTTTTTTATATTCTGTTTTTTGCACTTTTTTCAGCACTTCAAAGAGGATTACATTTAGGTACTGTAGGTGTTTCCCTATTTCTAGAGGGCTACAATCTAAGTGAGTTATTTTCCAACTCGTGTTATGGCCTTTTCGCATGCGTTAAGGCGTTTTCACATGCAAAAAACGCCTTAATGCATGCAAAAAGCACCATAATGCATGGTGTGATGCTAATTTTTTTTAAAGGGGAGGAGTTGGGGGGCGGGATTTTTGGAAAAATGGGCTGGCTTTGCACGTCGCACAATTTTAACGCCGAAAATAACTACACCTTTTTCATTGGCGTTAAGCTGTGTGATATGCCCATAACGCAAATCGCCATTTTTTCACAAATTGCGTTTTGGGCATTTTTAGGCTGGGGAAGGATTGGAGAAGGAGAGAGAGAGAGCCTAAGGCCTGTCTAGCAGTTAGCTATTTATATCTCTATAGGAGGCCCACCTAGTAACTCGAGGTGAGGTTTAGGTAGTAGTGTAGGGGTTAGGGGCCACTTTGACATGCAGAGTGAGAAGTACAAACAGAACAGTACACTCTTGTGAAGATTTGATGTCCTTCGGAGTGAGGAAACTCACACAAAGATGAGATTTGTACAATGTTCTCTCAACCTAGCTTGATGTTACCCAGGTAGAGAGTCCATCAAGCTAGGTTGAGAGAACATTGTACAAATCTCATCTTTAAGGACGTCAAATCTTCACAAGAGTGTACTGTTCTGTTCATACGTCTCACACTGCATGTCAAAGTGGCCCCTAACCACTTGGCAGTTTCTACCTGTTGATATGGGGTTTCCAGCTCAATCAGAACCTGCCTTTACTGGGATATAGCATAAGCTTTTATTCACAACTACTCAGGGATTTTCTCCTTTTTATTCCTTTTTCCCCTAGTCTAGCCCAGTGATAGTCTGAGGTCAGTGAGACATAGAGCATGGTTCCTGCTGGAATCTGCTGCATACTGAGTTTGGCTCTGAGGTCTTTCCATTGTGTGTTGGTTGGCATAGTCTTTCCCCAGGGGCTCTGACATCATTATAGAGGTGGTTATCTGCCAAGAGAATTTCTAATTCTCCCCTTGGCTTCTCTAAGACCTTGTGGAGCCTGAGAGGTCTTGCAAAGGCTCTCAGACACACTACACTAATTGTTAAATGGTTATGTGTTTTTTGGAAGCAACACTGATTTGCAGAAATAATATTTTTTAATTTAAAACTTATTTTTATTATGATCCTGCCCGCGGACCCCATCCCGTGGACAGACCCTCCATCTACTCACCGCCATTGCCAACTCTAGCCTGACGCCGCAGGACTCTCTTATGGTGGCCTATGCCGCACTGGCTCGCCGCTGCCGCCTCCGTTTGGTCCGACGGCGCCCTGTGCCGCAGGAGGGGCCGCTGCCGTCCTTCATTGTGACAGGAGCCGCCGCTGGGATCCTCTCTTCGCGGCCTGCAAGCCTCCGCTCACTTTCTCTTCATGCGGCAGATGAATGCCACCGCTGCTGTCCATCTTCGCGGCCTTGCCGCTGCCGGGAATCGTCTCTATGTGGCAGGAGTGCCACAGCCACCGCTTCTTCCATCTGCGTGGCCCGAGCGCTGCTATCGGGGTTCCTCTTTGTGGCAGGAAGCCACCTCCAGGTCCGCCTTCCTTCATGGCCTAGTGCCACTGCTGGGACGCTTTTACCTGCTATTGTGTCATCACGGTAGGGACGCTGCTGACCTTGGTTCTGCTCCCAGGCCTCCTAGGTGCCGGCACGCGCCACTTCAGTCTATTTAAAGGGCCAGCAGCGGGAAAAGCCCGTGGCCCCACAGGAAGTCCTCATCAGCTTCACTTCCTGCTTCAGCCCTATAAAAGGGCTCAGTTCCTGTTTCTCAGGGCCTTCGTATCAGAATCCATGGTTGTCCATGTTCTTCCTTGCCGGTCAAGGTCCTCCGAGGTCGTCACTTGTCTAGATGGCTCTTTGTTCCATGTTCTTGGTGTTCCTGGTCTCCTCATCTTGATGTTCCTGGTCTTGTCTTTCATCGGAGCTCCTTCGTCACCTGTTCCATGTCCTGCTGTTCCAGATGTCCTGATGTTCCGTGTTCCTGATGTCCTGGTCCTGATGTCTTTGTCTTCGTTTCTGCATCCAGTTCTCAGGTTCCTTGTGTCCACCTTTTCTGGCATGCCACCTTCGTGGTCCGTGACCAGCCCATGGGGGGCTATGTAGGGCGCCCCGTGGCACATGGCCTTCTTCTTGTCTGCAGCGCAAGCCTCCGGAAGACTCCTGTTTTTAATGCCTTGCTTCTGAGAATCCTGAGTCTTGAATCCTGTCCCGGTCTTCAGAGTCCCTTGTGCCTGCTTCCGTCCATGCCTAAGACTCTGCCAGTACCTGCTCCGCTTCAGAGTGGTCCACAACCAGCCACAGGCAGCTGTGTAGGGCTTGCTCCGGTGCAGGCCTCTACTGAATCTTCGACATGTTCCAGTCTCAAGTTCTATGTCTTCGCCTAGAGTTTGCTTCGTGTTCAGCGTGGTCCGCGACCAGCCATGGGCGGCTGTGTAGGGCCCGCTGCGATGCAGTTCTCACCCAGTACTTTCGTCTGAATCCTGATCCTTGCCTGAGATCTTCTGAGTAATCTGAATCCCTGTCCAAGTCTTCTGAGTAACCTGAAGCCATGTCCGAGTCTTCTGAGCAACCTGAATCTTCATCTGAGTCTTTCAAGTAACCTGAATCCTTGTCTGAGTCTTCCAAGTTCCATGAGTCTTCGTCCGAGTCTTCCAAGTCTGAGTTCCTGTCTTGTCTTGTTCCTGCTCTCAGCCTCCGTCTGGCCTCACGCACTCATCGTTCCCAAGTGGCGGGTCCAGAAGGGCTACCGAGTGGCCGGAGGGCTACTCTTGTGACCAGCATTGCGTTGCTAGGTCACACTGGTGCGTGTAGGTCCAGTGGAGAGCTGACCCCACCTTGTTCCTGCTCCGAAGTTCCTTGCTTTAGTTCCAGTCCTCCTTTGTTCCTGCTCTGCCCGTGCTTGTATGTTCTCACCTCCCATGATGTGCCTTGGGGCTCTTCCCTGAGTTGTGCCATGGGCCAGGGGCTCACGCTGTCCTATGAGCTTGCGACCGTGCCTCCATGCTCAACACCAGCTTGCAACAATTTTCTCCTCCTTCCTGCATTTTTGTGCTATATACCCTGTTTACAGAAATCTTTGATTCACTTGGCTTGTGTTGCTTTGCTATTTTATATTATGCTTTTGTAAGACTTATGTCACCCACTTCATGGTTTTCAATTTATTAGCTTTCCACCTCTAATCACAAGTTTTAGGACTTAGGATATTTGCATCCATTATCTAGTTGAAAGCATTATCAGGAGGTTGAGAACGGAGAGGGCAAGAAGTTTGGAACAGACAGTAAAGGAAATGGGGAGAAGAGAAAGTAAGGAATTTGCCAATATGAAGAAATATTTGCAACCCCATTTGCTTTATTTTGTGTCAGTTTAAATCTCAACATACTTGAATTGCTAGTCTTACAGAAGCCTCCAAATCCAGGTACTGCTTTCAGTTTGGAGAGAGAGGGTGCCCATCCTTTATATGACTAAACGTACTGCTGCACTTACCACCCCAAAGGTTCTGGCATTCATTTCTTCTGACTTTCTTTTCTAAATTTATTTTTCTGCAGGTCAAAGAAGATGCTCCATCGAGTAATAAATCTGTTATGATTTTTAACACTTCCTTGTCACCTCTTGAATACCAGATCCAGCAATTGCAACCTATGATGAGTTATAACATTAGTGTTTCCTGCAGAAATGAAGTAGGTTGGTCTATACAGAGTGTCTGGATTTTGGCCAACACGACTGAAGGAGGTAGGTATTATAAAAATGTATGATGTAAAGGATCACTTGAACTAAATGATTCCAAATTATCCGTATCAGCTGAAAAGCAGGTTGTTAATGCAAACAAAAACATACTTTGAAATTTATTTATTTATTTATTTATTTATTTTAAAACTTTTCTATACCATCGCTAAGTTATATACCATCGCAACGGTTTACAAATAGGCACATAGACTAAGGTAAGTAAATGTAGGATATCGTACATTCTAACAGGTGCCAATAAAGTTCGGTTACAATTTCATAAATAAAATCTTTATTTGAGTAATGTTGGTCAAGTCCAGGTATATTATTGAGTTACTATCGCTTTGAAATATTACTTCTTAAATGTAGGATTGAGTAAATTCATTCTCATCTGCTGTTGTCTTCTTGTTATGACCTCTTGTTGATTTCTTGTTGTTTAATCTATTTTCCCTACTGCTCTAGGTTAACCCCCTGCCCAGTTCGCCTCCCCTGTTGAAATGTACTTC
This sequence comes from Rhinatrema bivittatum, assembly GCF_901001135.1. Lineage (NCBI taxonomy): Eukaryota > Metazoa > Chordata > Amphibia > Gymnophiona > Rhinatrematidae > Rhinatrema > Rhinatrema bivittatum. The sequence continues at coordinate 232,251,173 of NC_042617.1, read as the reverse complement.
TAAATCTTTTGTTAATATGTGAACCGGTATGATGTCCCCACTAATACCGGTATATAAAAGTTTCTAAATAAATAAATAAAATTACCCTGTACTTTCATTCTCTACCCTCCACACTCTTTAGTGAAGACTTTTTTAAAGAGCCATGTTTTTAGATTTTTCTTAAAAGTTTTGAGATTATTCTGTAATCTGTGTTCGGGGGGCATCGTGTTCCATAGTATGGGCCCAGCCAATGATAAAGCCCTTTCTCTCACTTGGGTTAATTTTGCTGACTTTACTGAAGGGATTGTTAGTAGTGCTTTGTTTGCTGAGCGGAGGTTTCTTTGTGGAACGTGTCTGTATGCCAATGCCAGAAGTCTAAGAAGTAAGATGGGAGAGTTAAGAGTGTATAGCAGTGAAAGATGAGATAGACATCATTGGCATCTCAGAGACCTAGTGGAAGGAGGATAACCAATGGGACAGTGCTGTACCGGGGTACAACTGGCCGAGGGGGGCACTTTATGTCCGGGTTGGCATAGAGTCCAACAGGATAAAGATCATACAAGAGACTAAATGCACAGTAGAATCTTTATGGGTAGAAATCCCATGTGTGTTGGGTAACAGTATACGATAGGGGGTATATTTTCAAACAGGGCGCCCTCGCGTACTTTTGTAGGCGCATCAGGCGCAAACAAAAGTACGCTGGTTTAGTAGATACGCACGTAGCCGCGTGTATCTGCTAAAATCCTGGATCGGCGCGCGCAAGGCTACCGATTTCGTGTAGCCAGCGCGCGCCGAGCCGCTCAGCCTACCTCCGTTCCCTCCGAGGCCGCTCCGAAATCGGAGCGGCCTCGGAGGGAATTCGCTATTGCCCTCCCCTCACCTTCCCCTCCCTTCCTCTACCTAACCCACCCCCCGGCCCTGTCTAAACCCCCCCCTACCTTTGTTGGGGGATTTACGCCTCCCAGAGGGAGAAGTAAATCCCCGCGCGCCAGCGGCCTGCTGGCGCGCCTAGACGCAACCCGGGGGCGGTTCCGGAGGGCGCGGCCACACCCCCGGACCACCCCGGGCCAAAACCACACCCCCGGGCCCGCCCCCGAAACCCCGCCGACACGCCCCGAAAACGCCGCGCCGATCGGCCCCGCCCCGACACGCCCCCGTCACGCCCCCCCTCGACAAACCCCGGGACTTACGCGAGTCCCGGGGCTCTGCGCGCGCCGGCAGGCCTATGTAAAATAGGCGCACCGGCGCGCAAGGCCCTGCTCGCGTAAATCCAGGCGGATTTACGCGAGCAGGGCTGTTAAAATCCACCCCTTGGAGTATACTACCATCCACATGGACAAAATGATGAGACAAATGATGACATGCTTAGAGAAATCAGGGAAGCTAACCGATTTGGCAGTACAGTAGAAATGGGAGATTTAAATTACCCCAATATTGACTGGGTAAATGTAACATCAGGACGTGCTAGAGAGGCAAAGTTCCTGGATGGAATAAATGACTGCTTCATGGAGTAAATGGTGCAGGAACTGACGAGAGAGGGAGCTATTTTAGATCTAATTCTTAGTGGAATACAAGATTTGGTGAGAGAGGTGGTTGGACCTCTTGGCAACAGTGATCATAACATGATTAATTTTGAACTAATGACTGGAAGGGGGACAATATGTAAATCCACAGCTCTAACACTAAACTTTCCAAAGGGAAACTTTTGTGTTTTCTCCAAAGGGAGAAAACACAAAACTACCGATAACCTAACCAAATACACAGGTCGATACAGCAAGGCCGCGTTAGAAAGAGTGCGGCAGTGCTGGGCGCACCCTCGTTCCCTGCACGCACAGTCCTGCTCACATACTGCTCGATACTCTATTCAAATTGCTTGCAAATGCAAGCCGCGTTTGCGAAGCGTTAGGCGAAGGGTTAGGCCCGCGCAACCCATTTTACTGTATAGGCGCTTAATACAGCGCCTATACAGTATCCTGGGTGCGCTGGTACCTGTCATTTCAAATGTCATTTCAACTGACATTTGAAATGACAGGTACCAGGAAGTGGATGGTTCCCCCCCTCCTGGGAGCCGGCGGGCGCGCGTTTATCCAGGCGGTGGGAGCTGGCGGGCGCACGTTTATCCAGGCGGCGGCGGTGGGAGCCGGTGGGCGCGCGTTCATCCGGCGGGCGGGTGATTGTCAGCCCTCTCCCCTCCTCCCGAAGCAAGGCGCGAAAGCAGCCTTGCTCCGGGAGGAGGGGAGACAGGACTGGCAGTGTAAAGCGAAAATAAAAGTAGCAAGAGCGAGGGGAGAGAGGACGGGCAATCCTACACTCAGGATTTCCAGTCCCCCCTTCCCTCCTCCCGAGGCAGGCGCGAAAAGCAGCCTTGCTCCGGGAGGAGGGGAGGGGGGACTGGCAGTGTAAAGTGACAAAGCGACTTACTTTTTTTTGCAGCCCTCCGGAGGAGACGGCCATCAGCAGAAACGGATCGCTGCTCCCGGTGAAGATGGACGCCTGCACCTGGGAAAGCGGCCCCTGTGCGTGCAATTGGCCACTCAAGACGTGACATCACGCCGTTTGGCGTCACGGCATGTGACGTCACGTCTTGAGCGGCCAATTGCACGCACAGGGGCCGCTTTCCCCCGTGCAGGTGTCCATCTTCGCCGGGAGGCAGGGGAGGGGAGCTGCGATCCATTTCTGCTGATGGCCGCTCAAGACATGACGTCCATCTTCCTGAGCAGCTGGAGGTAGGAGAGGGGAGCCGCGGTCGTCTTCGCCGATGTCTGGATGGGGGGCTGCAAAACGTAAGTCGCTTCACACTGCCAGTCCTCTCTCCCCTCCTCCTGGAGCAAGGCTGCTTTTCGCGCCTGCCTCGGGAGGAGGGGAGGGAGGACTGGCAATCCCGAGCGTAGGATTGCCCGTCCTCTCCCCTCTCTCTCTTGCAATTTTTTTTTTCGCTTTTTTTTTTTTTGCTTTGGGAGGAGGGGAGAGGACTGGGGCTGCCCCGGAGACCGACACCCATGGATGCGGCCGGGGCAGGAGAGCGGGGGCTGGGGGAAAGTTTGCCGCCTACCCTTACCCCTGCCTCTAACGCAGGGGTAGGGGTAGGCGGTAAGTTAGCAGGTTAAACGCGCGGCAAAACGGCAGGGTAAAAAAGGGATAGTCGGGGCGCGCGTTACTGGATGGTAGGGAATAGCTAATTCGCTCGTTTACATGCAATATACATGCCGCGTGCGGAAGGGGTTGCCCGGGGATTTTAGGACGCGATAGGAATAGGTTAAAGGGGATAGTGTATCGCAGGAAAGGCTAACGCGGCCGGAAAGTGAGTAGAACGCGAGTTAGGAGCAGGGTAAACTCGGCCACACTTTACAGTATTGAGCTGACAGAAAACAGCTAGCTCTTTACAAACATTTAATACTCAATGCAGAGAAAGAATATTTCAGCAATAAAATAGAAAAGTTTGCGAACAATCCAAGAACACTATTCTCAATAGTTTCAAACCTAACCAGTGACAAGCAAGAATCACCACAAAACCTACCAGAAGCAAAATGTAATGAAATCGCCAAATTTTTCAGTGACAAAATTACTAAATTAAGAGACAAACTTCCAAACGCTGCCAACCAAGAAATCAAAATGCAAAAAAGAGATGTCAACCAATGGACATCATTCACTGAGATATCTGAAATAGAAGTGGAACAAATGCTAAAAAATGTAAACCCCGCCCCACACAAAATTGGCGCAATACCAACAATTGAACTTGAGAAATCAGCTAACAGTCACCCATACACTGACTAAAATCATAAACCTATCCCTTGAAGAAGGAACAATGCCAGATATACTGAAAGGAGCAATGATAAAACCAATCATTAAGAAAAAAAACAGTGATCCCCTTATCCTGAACAACTACAGGCCAGTATCAAATCTTCCCTTATTAGCTAAACTAATTGAGAAAACAGTACAGAAACAGCTAGCTGAACACCTGGATGACAATAACATACTGTATCCATCGCAACATGGATTTCGGAAACACTACAGCACGAAGACATTCCTCCTCTCTCTAACAGATAACATTCTAAGAGGCTTTGATAGCGGTAAACACTATATTCTAATAATGCTCGACTTATCGGCAGCCTTCAACACAGTTAACCACAAAATACTACTAAATAGACTAGAAGAAATTGGACTACAAGGAAAAACATTAAACTGGTTCAGCTCATATCTAAAAAACAGGTTTTTCCAAGTTCAGATCAATGTCACATTATCAGAAAAAATCAACCTCAAAACAGGGGTTCCGCAGGGATCAGCCCTGTCTGCGACCCTTTTTAACATATACATACTGCCATTATGCCACTTACTGGCAGGACTAGGAATTATACATTACATTTATGCTAACGATATCCAACTAATTCTACCGATAGATGACACAATAGAGAAAACATTAAATCTAGCTAACATGTACCTAAGCATTATAAAACAACTACTGACACAAATGGAACTTGTTATTAATATTGATAAAACAGAATTCCTACACCTAGAACGGAAAAATACTGAAATCAGCCAAACCTCAATAATCCTCAAAGACAACCAGAAAATTGAACTAGCTGGAAAAGTACGTAACCTTGGAATAATAATGGACACTGAAATCAATCTAAAACAGCACATATCACTAAAAGTAAAGGAAGGATATGCAAAACTCATGGTACTCAGAAAACTAAAACCACTACTAACTCAAAATGATTTCCGAAAAATTATACAGGCACTAATTTTCTCCAGCACGGATTACTGTAATGCCCTGCTGTTCAGTTCAAATACTGTAATGCCCTGCTGCTAGGGCATTACACTTCAAATACTTCAGAACACAGCAGCTAGAATACTAACCGGAAAAAGGAGGAGAGACCACATAACCGAAACCCTAGCAGAACTACATTGGTTACCGATTGAACACAGAATTAAATACAAAACCCTATGTACCATCCATAAACTAATTCATGATGAGAAATCAGACTGGCTAAACACAGCATTACGGGTACACGTCCCACACAGAAATCTGCGATCAGCAAATAAAGCACTCCTAACCTTCCCTTCAGTTAAAACAGCAAGACTTACCCAAGTGAGGGAAAGGGCCTTATCATTAGCAGGACCCACAATTTGGAACACAATGCCTCCAGAGATCAGATTACAAAGTTTGGAGAGAGGTATCTTTAAAGGTTCCCTGTACGTACCAGGATCATTCCAGACGGTGGGTTATGTCCCCCGTCCAGCAGATGGAGTCAGAACAAAAAATTCCCAGGGGAGGTCCCTTATAGCCACGCCTCCCCTGGCTCAATCCTCAGTATAGTTCTGACTCCAGCAGATGTTGAGCAGGGGACACTGAGGTCCCCAGCATCAAGCCTTAGGGTTTTTACTTTCCTAATTTTATTTTGCTGTGAGGGATCAAGTTGTTTGCTACTAAATTTATTTTAACTATTTAGTTTTAAAAAAAAAAAAAAGCAATTCCTTTTTGTTCCTCAGAGAACAATTTTCTTGCTGACAGGCTGTGTTTCTGTCTTATTTTTCTTTCTTTCCTGCCTCTTCCCTTTTTTATTACAGGGCTGGAGGTAAGTGTTTAATTTTTGTTTTAGGGCGATGTTTATTTGGGGAAAGAAAGAACTTCTACGGGGCTTTCAGGTCCGAGGGAGCACATCGGTGGTGCCGATCCCTCCCCTTTTGCCCGAAGCCGCTTGTACCCGCCCCACCCTTGAGGTGGACGGCAGTCCGAAGTTTTTCCCGACCCGCGGCCCCGCGACGTAATATTCCCCGGGGCCGCCTGCCGTCGAGAGGTCACATTCCTCGACGGTTTTATCGGGTCGGTGGGTGGGTAACCGGGCCGGACCCTCAGTCTCTCTGTACCGTTTGACTGTTTGGATTTTTCGCGCGCGCGTGCTGCCCCTCCTCCCTCCTGTCAGGTTTCAGTGTCTTTACTACGGTAAGGAACTTCTTAAGGTCCCTGCTGTGGATTCGGCTGTTTCTGCTGTGACTAAACACACGACCATTCCTGTCACTGGCGGAACAGCATTGAAAGATATTCAGGATAGGAAATTGGAAGTCTTCCTGAAGAGAGTTTTCGAGGTTTCAGCTCTGGGTATGCGAGCTGCTATCTGCAGTTCGTTAGCACAGCGGGCAGGACTCCGATGGGTGCAACAGCTGCTCACTTCACAGGCTCTGCCGGATTCTGAGGCTCAACAGGCTGAAAGATTGGAGGCAGTGGTAGCTTATGGGGCTGATGCTCTCTATGACCTTATCAGGGTTCAAGCTAGAGCCATGGTTGCAGCGGTGTCGGCGCGCCGCCTCCTTTGGTTAAGGAATTGGTCCGCGGATGCTTCATCCAAGACGCAGCTTGGGTCTCTCCCCTTTAAGGGCAAGTACCTGTTTGGTGAGGACCTGGATCAGATTATTAAATCCCTTAATGAGAATACAGTTCACAAGTTACCAGAGGATCGGCCACGCTCGTACAGGTCTTTTAATACTAACAGAGGCCGATATCGTAATCAACGCAGAGGGCGTCCCACCAGACAACAACCACCTCGACCCCCTTCATCTCGTTCACACACTTGGAATCGGTCCTTTCAAGGCCGTCGACCCGGTAAGGATGGTCAAGGTGCGGGCACCTCGGCTAAGTCGTCTCAATAATGCCAGGCGGACCCACGAGTCGATTCCCCGGCTGGGGGGTCGACTTGCGCTCTTCTACAAGGCGTGGGTCCAAATAACCACAGACCAATGGGTTCTAAGTATTCTAAGACATGGCTACGCGTTAGATTTTGTACGCGCTCCACCAAACAGATTCCTGTTCTCACCTTGCGGGTCTCTTCTCAAGCGCCAGGCAGTTCGACAGACCTTAAATCGTCTACTTGCCTTGGGGGCAATTGTGCTGGTGCCGGTCTCCGAACTGGGACGGGGTCACTATTCCATTTATTTCATAGTGCCCAAGAAGGAAGGTACGTTTCGTCCAATTTTAGATCTCAAAACAGTCAACAACTCCCTCCGCGTCCCTCGATTTCGCATGGAGACGCTGCGTTCGGTCTTGGCGGCTGTACATCCGGGAGAATTCTTGGCCTCCTTGGATCTGACGAAGGCATACCTACATATTCCGATCCTTCCTTCCCATCAACGTTATCTTCGCTTCAAGATTTTAGATCAGCACTTTCAGTTCCGGGCTTTACCTTTTGGCCTAGCCACGGCACCTCGAGTTTTCACAAAGATAATGGTCGTAGTTGCAGCGGCGCTCAGGAGGGAAGGAATTCTGGTACACCCTTACCTGGACGATTGGCTCATCCTATTGCCAAGCGGCCCCACCACCGTTACCTCTCTCACCAAGTCCTGTGCTCCACTGAGAATTAGATCTAAAATTGCTCCCTCTCTCGTCTGTTCCTGAACCAATTGCTCCATAAAGCTATCATTTATTCCATCCAGGAACGTTATCTCTCTAGCGTGACCCGATGATATATTTACCCAGTCTATATTGGGGTAATTGAAGTCTAACCAAACAGACAAAGCAAAGTGCTGCACTACAAAATAATCCAAAAGACACAAAGTGCAGAGCATAGAACTTTTAGTCCCGATCAAAGGTAATTCCAATCATTTCATGAAAAAATAAATTCAGAAAAATTTTTATTGCGGCAACTCCACTGCATGAATTCAACAAAGCGCACAATTAAACTCTGGAATTTGTTGCCAGAGAATGTGGTTAGTGCAGTTAGTATAGCTGTGTTTAAAAAAGGATTGGATAAGTTCTTGGAGGAGAAGTCCATTACCTGCTATTAAGTTCACTTAGAGAATAGCCACTGCCATTAGCAATGGTTACATGGAATAGACTTAGTTTTTGGGTACTTGCCAGGTTCTTATGGCCTGGATTGGCCACTGTTGGAAATAGGATGCTGGGCTTGATGGACCCTTGGTCTGACCCAGTATGGCATTTTCTAATGTTCTTATGTTCTTATGATCTCAAGGCATTTAAGAAAAGTTTAAAAAATGGCTTTTTAAACAGGCATTTTACAAGGAGACGGGAGAATAGAAATTATTCAGGAATAAGCAGATAAGCACCGACACACAGTACTTAGGACGAGACAGTAGAGTAGTCTATGAACCCCACATCACAACTAGCATATAGATAACACTATGTATGATAAACTTACCCGTAAAAGTACTTTCAGTACACTCGGTCATGACCCACTTCTCTAAAAATTATTTTGTCTAATGATATATTGTAACCGAACCTTTGACGCACCTGTTAGAATATACTATAGTACACTTTTACCTACATTAAATATGTGCCTACATGTAAACCGTTGCGATGGTATATAACTTAGCGACGGTATAGAAAATATTTTAAATAAATAAATAATAAAATGCGGAAAATAGTTTGAAAAAAAATGAACGGTGCAGCTGCAAAGATTAAGGGGTAGATTTTATAACATGCGCGCACACACATGTACACCTGATTTTATAACATGCGCACGCAGGCACGTTCATGTTATAAAATCCGGGGTTGGCGCGCGCAAGGGGGTGCACAATTGTAAACCTTGCGCACACCGAGCCATGCTGCCTTACTCCGTTCCCTCCCAGCCTCCTAGCCTGACCTTCCCATCCCTTCCCCTAACCTTCCCCCCCCCCCCAGCCCTACTCTAACCCCTCCACAAAAAGTTTTATCCTACCTTTTGCGCCTGACTCTGGGCAGGCGCAAGTTGCGCATGCCGGAACACGATCCCTCAACACAGCGGCAATGGCCGTTGTATTGCAGGCCTCTGACCCCGACCCCGCCCCGCTCCCGGACCGCCCCGTCCCTTTTGTAAAGCCTCTGGACTTACATGCGTCCCGGGTCTTTATACGTGCCGCCGGGCGCGTAACCTTTTGAAAATCCGGCCCTAAGAGTGTACAACAGGTGTGGACATTGTTTCTAAATACCATCTTAGAAGTGCAGTCCAGATGTATTCCATGCATTAAGAAAGGTGGAAGGAAGGCCAATTACTGGCATGGTTAATAGGCAAGGTGAAAAAGGCTATTTTAGCCAAGAAAAACTTCCTTCAAAAATTGAAGAAGGATACATCTGAAGAAAGTAGGAAAAAGCATAATCATTGTCAAGTTAAATGTACCACATTGATAAGACAGGCTAAGAGAGAATTTGAAATGAAGTTGGCCGTAGAAACAAAAACTCATAATAAATCTTTAAAAAATACCGTATTTTCCGGCGTATAAGATGAATTTTTAACCCAAGAAAATCTTCTCAAAAGTCGGGGGTCGTCTTATACGCCGGGTATCGTCATATAGGGCACACCTGCTCTCTGACCAGTTTCTCTCAATCACACACATGCTCTCAATCAAATGCATTCTCTCACTTACACACAGGCTGGCTGGCTGGCTGCTTTTCTCTCTCTCACTCACTTCCTCTCCCCCGTCCCCCAAGCACAAATAGTAGCTGCAGCCCCCGCAGGCCCAGAAAGAAGAATCCCATCAGCCGCGGGAGGCTCATGGTGCTGTCTCCTTTCCCTATTATCAGCTGCTTCGATTGCTCGGGGGCCGATGGTGCTGTCGCCGCTGCTATTTTTTCATGCGGCACGGCTTTCTCCTTCCTGCGCACCGCACTGCCGTTGCCGCTGGGCTATCAGCACGTTCAAGCTCAGCGGGAACGACAGCGGTGCAAAAAAAAAAAAAGCTGTGGCATCCGCGGCTGGCCTTTTCTTCTTCCCGCCCCCCCCCTTTGAACCGGAACAGGAAGTGATGCGCGGGAAGAAAGAGCCGTGCTGCGTGAAAAAATAGCAGCGGCGACAGCAGCATCGGCCCCTGAGCAGTCGAAGGAGCTGGTAATCGGGAAAGGAGACAGCAGCATGAGCCTCCCGCGGCCGATGGGTTTCTTCTTTCTTGGCCTGCGGGGGCTGGAGGAGGAGGCTGCTGCAGCTACTATTTGTGCTTGGGGGGGGAGTGGAGTGGAAGTGAGTGAGAGAGAGAGAGAGAGAAGCAGCCAGCCTGTGTGTAAGTGAGAGAATGCATTTGATTGAGAGCATGTGTGTGATTGAGAGAAACTGGTCAGCGAGCTCATGTGTGTGTATATGTGAGAGACAATGAAAGTGACTGCTCAGAGAGATGACTGATGTGTATGTGAGTGTGAGAGAGAGAAAAAGCATGGAAGTGAGAAATCTGGGTATGTGAGAAAGCATGGGAGTAAGAAGCCTGATTATGTGAGAGAGAGCATGGGAGCGGGAGGGCTGTGTGTGTGTGTGCATGCATGAGAGAGAGACTGGTTGATAAGGTGACGGTGTGTGTGAGAGAAAGAGACTGGTGTGTGTGAATGTGAGAGAAAGAATGTGATTCAGGGAATGAGAAGCCTGTGCACGTGGAGAGCAAGCATGGAAATGAGAGAGAGACTGGTGTGTGTGTGTGTGTGTGTGTGAGACAGAGAAAGTGATTATGAGAGTGAGAAGCCCGTATATGTACGGTAAGCAGAACACGGGAGTGGGAAGCCTGTGTGTGTGTATGGCATGAGAGAAACTGTTCAGGAAGGTGTCTGGTGTGTGTGTCAAAGACTGTTTGGGAAATGATTGGTGTGTGAGAGACAGAAACTGGTCATGGGGGCATGACTGGTATGGTGTGTGTGTGTGTGTGTGAGAGACATGGGCCCTAAGGAAGAGGACCATGAGTATAGAGCTTAGCCATTACTGCTGCTTCTGGTGTGTGCTACGGCCTGCATGGAAGAGGAGTAGGAGAGCTGCTGGAGGGGGTAAGTAAAGGTGGCTTTTAAAGTTTATTTTTCTTGATTGACTGCCATTTTAATTATTTAATATTATGTGATGTGTCTGCTTTTTTGAAATATTTTATTTGTGTTTGGAGAATGTTTAATAGTTTTTATGAGTTTTTAATTGTTGGATGTTATTCTGTTCATAGCTGTTTTGAAACATTTATTCTGCTTATTAGTATAGTTTTACAATTATTTCTGTGTGGGGATCTATAGCTGCTTGCTAGTTCTGTTTTCCTAATAAGAGGTGTATTGGTTTTTAGGGCCTGATATACGGTATTTGTAGTGTTGCCTTTTCATAGATAGGGTTGCTCCTGTTTGAGTGTAAAATTATTTTTTTTCTTAAAAATATGTATAAAAAAGGGGGGGTCGTCTTATACGCCCAGTCGTCTTATACGCCGGAAAATACGGTATATCCAAAGCAGGAAACCTGCAAGGGAGTTGCTTGAACTGTTGGATAATCAAGGGTTTAAAGGGTTATTTAAGGAAGAAAAGGCTATTGCAGAAAGACTGAATGAATTCTTTGTTTCCTTGTTTACCAATAAGGATGTTGGGGAGATACCAGTTACAGAGACGATTTTCAAGGCTGATGATTCGGATGAACTGAACCAAATCACGATGAACCTGCAAGATGTAGTAGGCCAGATTGATAAACTGAAAAGTAGCAAATTATTTGGACCAGATGGTATATTCCCCATGGTTCTGAAAGAATTAAAAAATGAAAGTTCAGACCGTTTAGTGAAAGTTTGTAACCTATTACTAAAATCGTCCATTGCACCTGAAGACTGGAGAGTGGCCAATGTAACCCCAATATTTAAAAAAGGTTTCAATCCAGGAAACTATAGGCTGGTGAGCCTGACTTCAATGCTGGAAAAAATAGTGGAAACTATTTTTTTTCTTTTTTTTCAAAATCTGTTTTATTAAAGCATGACAAAGAGCCACAGACAAATGATAAAATTTCAAAACCAGCAAACCAGATGTAACAAACAATATATCATATTCTTTGACCAAAGATTATCAACTCTCTTCGTCATACCCATTTGAATTCTTTAATAGAATATACCCACTCCGTCAACATTACTCTCATCCCCTATAGAATCTCCTGCCCTCATAAATTCATCATTCTCTGTTGCGTATCCTGGCCGTGGCCATGGCCACGGCCAGGATACGCCTCTTTGGCAGCGGTAGGTAGTCGCCTACGAGCTCGTGTTCCTGCTATGGTCCTAGGTTCCTCCAGTCCCAGTTGGGTCTCCCCATGTGCTTCAAGGGGAGACGCCACCACCACGTAGTTCCAGTCCTTCTGCGCCTTCCCCAATCTTAAAGGGGCCGCCACGGGAAATCTTCCTGCGGCCCCGGATGATGACGTCTCCGGGCCTTGCTATTTAAGGCAGGCTCCGCCATCCAGTCTTTGCCTTGGCAACAGGTCTCCATGCTTCCAGTTGTTTGCTTAGTTGCTACTCGTTCATGTTCCTGTTCCTGTACCTGATCTGTTCCAGTCCTGCGTTCCTGTTCCAGCTCTTGTGCTGCAGGTCCAGTTTCCCATTCCTGACCCTCACTTGTTCCTGATTATGCTTTGGATGTATTCCTGGCTTTGACCCTCACTTGTTCCTGACCACGCTTTGGACGGATTCCTGGCTTTGACCCTCGCTTGTTCCTGACCACGCTTTGGACAGATTCCTAGCTTTAACCCTCGCTTGTTCCTGACCATACTTTGGATGGATTCCTGGCTTCGACCCTCGCTTGTTGCTGACCGTGCCTTGGATGGATTCTCTGGCTCTGACCCTTGCTTGTGCTTGACCTTGTCTCCAGCCGCCTGCCCTGACTTCAGCTTGTACCTGACCTTGTCTCCAGCCATCTCCCCTGACTCCAGTTTGTATCTTTATTTATTTATTTATTTTTAACTTTTATATACCGATGTTCCTGTATGGGATACATATTGCACCGGTTTACATAGGAACTGAACTGACGCCATGGGGCGAGTACATGGAACATGTAATGCAAAAACATTATAATATCGTATAATCAAGTGTAGGGCTATACATGAAATTACTTCAAATAACGGAAAATGTAATACAATAAATAATAATAAAGTAACTCAAAAACATGGGGCTATACATGATATGACTTCAGATACCTTTTTGGTGAGCGCAATAATTATGGGGAGGCTGTGATAGGACTAGAGGGGTGTGCAGAGAAGTTTAGTGTAATCCTTAGGAGGGAACCAGGGGGCCTATCTCTCCGAAAAGGCCTGGCTGAAAAGCCATGTTTTGAGTTTCTTTTTGAAAACCAGAGGGCAGGGTTCTTGTCGCAGGTCCGGGGGGAGCGAATTCCATAGGGGAGGACCAGCTGTGGACAGGGCACGCTTCCTTAATGAGGTTTTAGCGGGTGGGGTATACAAAGTGTCTTTGTATGCGTTTCTGATAGGTCTGTTCGAAATATGGGGCCGTAGTTGGAAGCTTAGCTTGAGGGGGGAGATATTATGAAGGCCTTGTGGATCAACATGAGAGATTTAAAGAGAATCCTGTATTTGATAGGTAACCAGTGGAGGTTCTGAAGGATGGGGGTGAATCCAGCTTGAACCTGACCTTGCCTCCAAATGACTACTTGGACTTGTCCCTTCTTAGGCTTTTGCCTATTTACAAGCCCAGATTTAACATGTTCCTGACTTCTAGCCTGCTTCAGCCTATCCGGGCTTCTGGCTCCAGGCCCTATCGAACTCAACTTCCTTGGACCCTGTGTCTCCGTTGCTTCCTGGCTCCCTGCCTTGAGCATCCTTCATGGGATCAACCACGAGGAGGCCCACCTAAGACCAACCGGTCCCAGTAACCAAGGGCTCAACCTGTGGGGAACAAGGGCTGGTATTGGCGAAGCTCCAGTCGGCCTCTGCTTCCCGTCTGCTCCGCCTCCCGACGGTGGGGACCTGTGGGGTCTTCCCCACAGGTACTGTCAACTCCACCTCAGGCCAAGGGTCCACCTCCACAACACTGTCATACTTAGCATTCATGCCCTCACACATACACCCATTGCTGATTGTTTATATTTTGAAGCAAGAGTTACTACTTTTCACCCATTCTCATTTTCTAATCTGAGGACTATCCCAAACTTTTATCGCATCACAATCACTTTTACTTAAGAGATTAAAGAAACAGACCCACGCCCTAATATAATCACTAGGAACTCTGCTAGCCATAAACTTGACATCGTATCTTTCTATTTGCATCAAGGAAGACATTTTCTCTTGGCAGGTATGGAATGAGGGAGATTAGTCCGTCATTCATTCTCGAAGAGTGCAACCAATAATGCCAATAGGATAAATAAGTAATACCCCTTAGAAACATTTGATGCTATAGACTTTCTCACGTCTCCATTACCCAGTAAGAAAATAGCCCCTTGGGCTATTAGTGTGGAACCTGTGCATGTATTCAACCAAGTGAGCACCTCTTGCTAGAAAGAGGTAATCTTCTGACAGGTAAGTAGCATGTGGACAAAGGTGCCTTTTTCTAGTTTGCATTTAAGGCATTCATCTATATCTACCAATTTCATTTTGTATAAACGAACCCTGTCCACCTGACAGTGATATAATATTTTATATTGCATTTCCTTATAATGTACCACTACCAGTAATTTATGAATTTCCTGAAATAGTACACTAAATTGCTTAATTATTTAAGTTGGACCCATTTCTCTGTCCAAGTACCCAACCACTCCCTGCAGCCCATTATGACCCTTATTTTTTCTTACAAAAGTCACATGACAAGGAGACAGAATTCTTTCCTCCGGCTAGCCACTCCATCTGTAGCATGACCTTAATTTCCTTTTTCATATCCTCCAAATTAAGCGCTAGGCTGCAAATATAATCTAATTTGTAGATAATAAGAACATAAGAACATGCCATACTGGGTCAGACCAAGGGTCCATCAAGCCCAGCAACCTGTTTCCAACAGTGGCCAATCCAGGCCATAAGAACCTGGCAAGTACCCAAAAACTAAGTCTATTTTTCCTGGCACTGAAGTCAGGCTAACTGGTCTGTAGTTTCTCACATCGCCCCTGGAGCCCTTTTTAAATATTGGGGTTACATTAGCCACCCTCCAGTCTTCATCATCTCACACTCTCATAGAAGTGAGAGTGTGAGATGTGAAAAACATCTTGTATCAGATTTATCATAAATTATTGTAAGAACCGCAAAAGATTGAAAAGTATTGAAAACAGACAATACAGGTTGTATTGCAGCTTGAGAATCCTCCATAAAAAGCAGCATATCACCTGTACATAATTTTCTGTACTTAGGGCCAGGCACACAAGAACACTTAGACTCAGTAAACGGTATAAAGTAAATTTTATTTGGCATTAAAAGTGTTCCTGGGAGATGCTGGATATTGGGTGCCCTTTGTCTTTCAAAACGATCAGCATCTCCTTGAATACAGGATGTGACCCTTCTTTTATAGTTAAACATACAGTATTGCCGAAACTTCTAGAATTACGTGACTGCCCAAAGACTCATTTACAGAGACACATCATGCTGTGGTCATGACAACCTATCCTCTGAATTGCCCTGACAAGTTTTTCCAGGTGTAGCTCATTTGCCATCACTCTCCAGATACTCCTTTTGTCCTGTAAATGATCTTGTCCAGTGAGGTTTCAACAGAATAATGCCTGAAGCTCCCGCCGTTGGTTTCTTCTGTGTAACCCATTGAATAGGCCTCCCTTGTTGGTGCCAGTATGTCTACCTGCTCAGAGACATTTTGCAAGTCATGCTCAGAAAGGCACTCAGAGTTCATTCAGCTCTGACAGGCCACAGTACAACAGAGGCGTCTGGGTATTTTCCTTCTCAATATTAGTTGTCTGATCAGGCATATTCTTCATTTCCCTCTTGTGACACCTTCAATGGAAAAGGTGACACACCCAAGTACCAGAGGTGAAGGCAGAACAATGAAAAGTGACTATGGCAAATGAGCTAAATATGTAAGCTAACAACTAACCTTGTGTATGTGTTATCCCTCTAGATTCCCCCTTAAAGTAAATGAGACTCATAGGCAGACATGCACTCATGAATTGACAAATAATAATCAGCATAACTAATTTTCACTAGGTAGCCATTAGCTCTATAATTGAGCTATACAGATACCTGCGTTATAAAAAGGACCTACTTCATAATAGCAAGATCACATATGTTATCTTTCAGAGTCAAGTAATTACATAATAGTGGTGTAACAGATAAAGATAAGAAGAACAAAGAGATCAGTATGAAAGTATTATGTTTCTCATATAATACTAGGTATACTGGGCAAGTCTTTTCAATGAGTACTGTTATTGTGAACAACTACCCAGGATAATATTCATTAAAATGGCAAGCAGGGATATAATCAATGCACATTACCAGAAAAGTAAAGGAAGCCAATAAAAGAAAAGAAAACCAAGAATTAGCAGAAGGACTCATACTGTGTAGTGCATACATAATGTGGGATGAGTTATAAAGGTGTTGCAAAGCATAAGACATATTCTGGTCATAGGCTGCAGTGATAAAAGATCCAAATCAGCGAAAGCAGAGGCATATGCATGGTAGGCTAAGGCATAGCAAAAGTCCAAAACATCATGCTAGTTCTGTAGGGTATTGATGGTGCTATGCAGTATTATGACAACAACCTGTAGCAGTGAAAGCAATCACTGTATGGACAGTCATAATTCAATTGTGGCAGTCACCTGTCCAAGAGATGATACAGCTGTGGATGGCAAGGTGACTAAACCAGTTTCGGTCAAGGGGTATAAGTTATTAAGATAGATGAGGGCTAGTAATACTGCTTCGTCTTCAGGTACTTCTAGAGAAGTGGGGCTAATAACCTTCTTAGATGATGGTAAGTCTAAGTGTAATTGGGGATAATCATAAAAACAAGAAAAAGCTGACTCTGTGAGAAAGTCTTTAGCATATTATGTGATCTAAAACAAAATTATGTACTTTGCAAGATTGATAAACCATCAGTGTGAATCTTTGCACAGAGAAAGGAAGGAATGTAATACAAATACAAACAGAAATAAGGAAAATTATATCTTCCCCTTTGGAATCCTAAATGGAAACAAACTAGCTTATAAACAGAATATCTTAAGTCACAGATAGGGTTTATAGTGAAAGGGCCAAGATAAGAAGAAAAGAACAATGAGCAATTAATATGCCGAAAGACATAGTAATAGAATTTTGCAGATCCCTATGACAGAGCTCCTCATGTATAAGGTATGTATTGGTTTCAAGGAGAACAATCTCATAATAAATATCACAGGCTACACTAGTAAGAAATCTTTGTGAAAGAGAGTGAAACAGTCATTAGGTAAAATCTAATAGATAGTGTCATAGGAAAAAGATATTCAAAAAAGGTTCAGCGAAGAAATTATAATAAAAAATAGAATATTGAGATATTAAAGATCAGCAAAGTGATTACCATAAGTGTAAGCTGCAAAACAGAAGAATAGGAATAGCTTATAACTTATGCTGGTGTGGAAGAGAAATATATATAGATCTCCCTCTTGAACCCTGAATTATCATATTTGAATCACACTGAAACACATCACCCTCTATGTGATCAAAGCAGCTTCCCTAGATAAAGATAAAGAAAAACCTAGTACATAGTCATTTAGCTGATTCAGCATAGGAATACATATAAGTATTATAAATTCTAAGACTGGAAAATTCTACCAAATTTGGAACATACAAACTAATAAAAATAGCATCACTTCAGATGATATCATTAACTTGAACACCTAAGTACTGGCCGAGAATGAAAGAACCTAGATTCTGCATAAAATCACTCCCATAGAACGAAGAGAAAAGCAAAGATCATGTATAAATTGTAAGCATTTCAGTCCATATAGTATGTAATAACTTCTGTGGCCAAGGATAATTTCTGCAATCAGTGCATATATAGTTCTTAGTAGGATTCAGTGCTGATGGCCGAGCCGAATCTCTTAGCTCATTAGATTAGATGCATGTGTATGGATTCAAACCTAAATAAAAGTACAACAAATCCAATAAAGTAGTAAGAAAATACTATTATGTCACGTACTCCCTATATTTAATGTGCAAAATAATCCCCACATTATTTTGAATCATACAATGGTCCAAACCACAAACATAAATACTCAGACATTACATTAAAACATATATTTCATAAGACTGACTACATAATGCATGCATTCATTCATTCCACCTTCAACACATAACAGACCACATGACATACTTTTGAGCTCAAAAAATTAAAAAAATACTTTAAAAAATATAAAAGAATTGGATCGATCCACAAAAGAAAACAAAAACTCAGGATTAAAATTAAAATAGATCTATTAAAAAATTGAAAAGGAATCAAACTGGAAAAAACTGTAACCTTCATCTTCCATGGAACAGAGACAGATGTGCTTTGTGCTTTGGTACCCTGGAAAGAAATCTAGTATATGACAGTTAATATAATGATTAAAATTACATTTAAAAATGACATTACAGGTTCCTTAAAAGTCAAACTGCTGTTATACCTTAATTCAGCAAAAAGCAGTCATAAATCTACTTTCCTTTCTATTGTTTCACCTCTAGGAGGCGCTGTTCCCTGTGATAAGAGCTACTTCCATTTACAAATCTAAAACCCTTTTTTTTTTCTTCTATGCTATAAACTCCTAACTTACTTGAAGGACAGACTTTGTTATACCCAAGAGCAATTCATTCCCTACTGTGCCCAACCCTGAGCACTCATTCATATGCATTAGCCAGAACCTGCAATTATATATGAGGCATCTCCCTGTTTTATTGTGTTGTTAAGCTATTTCTCCCTTCATCTAAAAGTTAACATCTAGTGAGGTATAAGCAAAACTGAGAAATATCTATCATCCTTAGAATATAACATAAGGTCTTTCATTAACAAAAACTCAGCCTAGATGGTAGGCATATGAGATCTTTTCTCCCTTTTTTTTTCTTACGTCAGTTTAATTAAATAACTTATATCTTTAGTCCCTCTTCCATCACATACTGACTCTAACACTTTATAATATCAAACAAAAACCTCAAAACTCTTACATCAGCATAACTGTACAATTCATTTTAAAAGTGACTCACTCCCAGGTTTTTTTTATCTTTCTTCTCAAACACATTCCTAAGGGGGGGTCACCTCCTCTCCCGCCAAACAACTGTTACTCTTCAAATGAATAGGTTAGTTAAGTGATACAGCACTTTACATACCCTTATCCAATATAGAAATAAAGCTCAATCCCCTCTTTAACATCACGTCATCCCTAATATGCACTTCCCCATACTTTCAACAACACAAATTTCTGTTTTCACACTAAACAGATCAATTCATTAAAATGGAGTCGCTCTCTTTTGGTATATATATATATTGTTTTTCCTTTCTATCTCTCTGCCTATGCACCTGACCAAAGAAAAAGACAATACATCCCTTTCCAATGATAAATCAAATCTAATTATGAATGGCTTTAAATAAATACAGTTTCATGCTTTCTTTCTTACCAAATGAACATCTGGAATTTCTCAAAAATGAAACACACATCACATTGTGCTAAAATCTCTTCACAATAAACTCTCATTAATAACACAATTCTAAAAACTTAGATGCAAATATGAGCATCCCTACCTTAATGGTGGGAAATAGAACCAAAGAGCTAAGAGAAACAAATAAATATAAAAGAAAATATGTGTGAAACTGGCTGGACAAACCTGAAGGACCGCTTGTTCTCCTTCTGCCATCATTGCTATGTTTCTATGTTTACTATAAACATGAGTCCTTGTAGCCAGCAAGGGCTACATCACTCAGCCCTTGAGGGGGAGGGGGGAGAAGAAAAACAGCATAGAACTGAAAGATTCCTTTCTCTGTTTAATGAACTGCAGCAATTGAGTCAAATGCCCCTAGATACAACACTGCCAGCAGTTTACAAATGTCCAGATTTAAGTTTAACTACAATCACTAAACTTTTTTAGCAAGGAAACCTTTTACACAAAATCTTAACCTATATAAATAGATGCACACCGACAAAAAATAGGCTTCCTTGTTAAAGCTAATCAGAGGAGGAAAAGAAAGAAATTAACCACATGTAGCGTGCTTGAAAAGATTAAAGCCGTTAGCACCTTCCTGTACAAAAAACAAACAACCAAACTTTGGTAAAAAATCCACTAACTAAAAACTCCTTATCATACTAATTATGACTGCTTGGGTCATATGAGAAGTATACAATCCATTAGTTAACGCATAATTAAAAATGTCCTTCAATGGCATCAATAGCTGGGATTTAAGAATTTTATAAAAGTCAGTACCCAATACATCTGCTCCCAGGGCCTTTCCCATCTTTAACTTACTAATAACTCTAAAGATCTCTTCCTCAGAAATATGTAAATTTAGCTTTTCCAATAAATTCTGTAAGAAAGAAGCAAAAGGCCGATGAAAAAACTATCCCTATTTAGTTGATTTGAGAGTATAGTTGCTGATAATATTTCTGAAACACCTCCAAGATTTTATTTGTATCAGTCAATGGGGATCTCTGTTCAATCTTGTAAACCCATGATATAAGTTTTCTGTCTTACTCCCAGAACTAAATGTGTCATCATATTCCCCGCTTTATTTCCACATTTATAAAATTGAAAGCGGAAATAATTAACAGAACAGACTACTTTGAGATATAACAGATGGTTCAACAAAACTTTGATCTCATCCATTTCTTTCTTCACCTTTTCAGAGAAAGAGGAGATATGCTCTTTTTTCAATTGTTGCAGTTATTTTGATAAAATCAAAATCTCCATATCTCTCTGCTTTCTTTTTTGAACTACATATGTCATTATCTCCCCCCGCATAACTGCTTTTCCTGCTTTCCACAGGAGCGTGGAAGAGATATTAGGAGCTTCATTGAACTGTTTATATTCCTTCCACTTTAGTCGTCAGAAGTCACAAAAATCCGAATCCTTAAAAAGACCCGAGCCCATCCTCCAGAAATACTGATTGTGGGTATCTCTGCAAACCTTATTTGTCAGAAAAACTGGAGCATGATCCGACGTAATAATGTTACCAATGACTGCATTTAAAACAGTAGTGAACAGCTTTTTTGATAGAAGAATATAGTCTAGTCTAGAATATCTCTGGTGGGGATTGGAAAAAAAGTATAATCTTTCTCTCCCGGATGCAATGCTTGCCATTTGTCTAATACTGCCAATTCTTTTTTCAGTAGATTCACTCCTCTTTGACTCTCTCTCGGATTAGGAGTTCTAGATGGTTGGCAATTCTCTGCACTATCTGCCACTATATGTAGATCTCCTCCTAATATGAAACCATAATCAGGATATCCCAGAAGCACTGAAATAAGGTTTGAGAAGAAATCTGAGGAATAAATATAACAATTTTCATCCCATAGAGCATTCCAATTAAAAACAAATAACACCCTTTAGGATCTTTAATTATCTTTTCTACTTGAAAAGACAGATCTTTATTAATTAAAGTGGCCATTCCATGTTGTCCACTAGAGTAAGATACATAATAGCAGTTTCCCACCCATCCTTTTTTTAGCTTACAGTGTTCCTCATCAATCATATGTGTCTCCTGCAAACAAGCTATGTGTACTTTCTGTTTTTCGGCAAAGATAACATTTTTGTTCTCTTTATTGGAGAGTGAATACGTCAACATTCCAAGTCACAATTTTAAGGTCACCCATTATAATAAATGAAAGCTATAATGCATATTACCTTCAGACAGGCTTTGGCAAATGAATGCACATGGGACAAAACAGGGTTTATGTTGCTCTCTGTCCAAGAGAATACCATCATCTGTTCTTCTCTGCTTTTTCAGCAATGCAAATTCAAGATTGCCTCAGGTACAAAACTTAGATCATAAGCCCTCTGGGGATAGGGAAATACCTACAGTACCTGTATGTGAACCGATGTGATATCTCGATTGAATGTTGGTATATAAAAAAATAATTTAAAAAAAAATCTGTCCTCAAAAGAGCAGACATAATTGTAATTCTCCAAATAACCTGTATCCCCCAGCCTAGATGAAAGGATGAGCCATAAAATGACTGCAACTCTCCATTTTGGTTTCTTTCTCTTGTCCCCAGCAAAAAAACTACACTCCTGCTTCCTTTTAGCCATATCTGGATTGTTCTCCTGCTAGCGATAACACCCCCTACCCCCTGCCCTATATCGCCCCTTCTATCTTCCCTCTTGTCCCCCTCCTCCCCCCAACAGATTCCATGCACACAACAGCCATACCATCTGCACACAAAAATAACTCTCCCTAAATGTTATCCTAAGGGACCACCATCCTCCATTCTCCAGCATTCTTCCCCTTCTAGTTAGAGATAAGAAGATGGGCCCATAGAGACCCCCCAACAAGATCATCATAAAAATAATGTACATATGGCACTGTAATGTACTAAGGAAAAGAACATACACTTTCAACACATATGGAAAAATCTTAGAATTAACCTGAATGCTGAAATCCAAAATTAAAGAAAGAGCAGCCATCATCGTTCAGAGCATACTCAGAACTGTGTCCAGCCACCATATTAATGACGCAGTTTATAATCAACTCTCAAGTGTCCTTTCAGCTGAACTCTGAACAGCTACTGTGTCATCTGCCAGGGGATAGTCCAAATTGGTCGGGTCTTCTCCTTCAACTTCACGGGAAGTATCTTTTGACCACACAAGACCCATATCCCAGCCTATGGGCAAAAACTGTTCACCACAAAACATGACATGTTGAAGACCATTTGGCAATACCACTCTTTTCCCACATCTGCAGTCTGAGCTGCTGACCTTATTACCAATTCTTGCTCTGGCATTCAAATAGTGCAGCACATTTTATAGAGCAGTGCAATATTCAGGGTAGCAGGCTATTACAATTGGGGTGTATGTGAAAGCAATCTCATACTTAAATAACAGCTGCTTTAGGAATTCACAGTCTCAGATGTAGCAGCCTTTGTGAGAGTTCCAGCAGGCATCTGCACGGCCCCCAAAAGTGACCCTCCTGCATCCAGTATTGTCAGCCTATAACTGCCATGTATTTATTTAAAAACTTTTTTATACCGGTATTTGGTGGGGACCATCATATTGGTTTACAATAATTAACATTTAAATAATAAAATGCATCATATAAAAACATACTGTATACAACAGCATCATTCTTACATTGTTAAAAAAAATAGTTACAGTTTACAATCTAATCCCTAAACGAATCACACACATAGACAATCATATCATTGACAATTGCATGCCTTTCAGTCATAATATAAACTATTTCTCAAGCCTTTGCTACTTGCTAGCGAGCAGTTGTTATTTCAATTTATTCCTGTAGTGCCTTGTGTATTTTCATCATCAAAAGGTTGTTGGTTTAGCCATGTTTTGACTTTTTTCTTAAACTGTACCACATTTGTTTCCAATCTTAACTCGACTGGAAGATTATTCCAAATTTTGTTTATTTCGCCAAGGTACAAATGTACTTGTAAAATAATAAGTCCATATCTTCCATCCGCTTTAGCCTCCCCCTTACTATGCATATTATAGCATGGTCCTATCGTGGTGATAGGCTGTTGTGACTAAGATGCATTTAAAAGTAACTCAAACTTGTTTAATGGCAGCAAATGGATTCACATACATAGACTCAACAGCCCAACTGAAAACTCCTTTGTACATATTCACGTCTCAATGAAATGTTCCATCCTGCACTCAGTACAATCATTCTCTTTGAAGTATGTACATGTCTCTAATGTGCATGTTTATAATTCCAACTACTTTTGCAGCCCTTGGAAGAACTTGTGCATCTCTTCCTTATCTGACAAAAAGAGTATCTTGCCCGCATATTGGATTCGGAGCTTTGCAGGAAAAAGCACTGAGAAGTCGATCCCATTTTTATGTAGCTCGGAGCAAATAGGTGAGAGGTCTTTGCACTGCCACTTTGGCAGAATAATCATTAAATAGTAAGATCTTAGTCCCATCATACTCGACAGAACCTTTAGCATGATAAGCATTCAGAATCTTAGTTTTATCAGCCCAATTTAAAATACAGGCAGTTACCAGTCTCGGCCTGTTGTCATTCTCCTGCTTCCGGGCTCACCCTATGAGCTTGTTCAAATGTTGTAAAGTGTGCCCCAGCAAGTAATCCTACTACTTCCAGGAGCTATTTTTTTAAGAAGTCAGGCAGATCTCTATCTTTGAATGCCTCCTGAAGACCAATTACTCTTAAATTGTTTCGTCAATTCCTATTCTCTTGGTCTTCAATTTTAGCCATCAACTCTGCATTTTCTTTTTGGAGTATGGCAATATGTACATCCACTTGACCTGAATGATCTTCACCTCCGTCAACCGCATGCCTTGTGCATCCAAGTCCTCTTTGATTTCTTCTATTGTGGATTGAATTTTGGACACCCTGTCCTCTAATGCCGCCGAAGCACTTTTAGAAATGATGAGTATAAACTCGTCTGATACCAGTGCCATGACTTTTTCCATTACAGACCGAGGTGATTAAGTCGCTATCCTGGAATCCATAAGCCGTCATTTTGCGTGCCAGTCTCCCAGACTTTGCACTCATCACTCCGTGTCTCCAAGCTGTGAAAGAGTCTGTCTAGTTCAACTGCTTCTCTAACATTTATTTAATCAAAATACAAAGCCCAGAGCCATAGCTGATTATTTCGGAGGGGGATCCCCAGAGTGCACCACCACACATCTGATCAGACCTCCAGAAGACATTGGAAAAATTCTAAAGAACAAAATCACAGAACATATACATAGACATGATTTAATAGGAAACAGCAAGCATGGATTTACCCAAGGGAAGTGTTGCCTCACAAATCTGCTACATTTTATAGAAGAGGTTAAAGGTAAACTGGTAGATGTAGTGTATTGGATTTTCAGAGTTACAGCAATTATTGAGCCCAGTTTTCAGTAGTCTGTGTAAGTTCACCAAATGTGAGTTAGTATTTTATAAACTGTATGGTGGGAGCTGCACAGCTTATAAAATATTACATATTTCTGCCATGAAAGTACATACATATGTTTCAGTATGTGCTTATATTTGTAATGCAGGAAAATATATACTTGTTATCCCTCAAGACCGGTCCAGAAGCATGGGTTTTACCTCCCTACCAGCAGATGAAGATAGAAAACAACTAGAGCACTGCTGTCACCATATATAGGGCCCTGTGCAGCCTCAATTCTCAGTACTCTCTATTTCCAGCAGAGAAGGATGATGCCATACAGTTGTAACTGCGTAGAGAAAGAAGAGTTTGCCCTTATGGTATAATACTAAGTGATAACTTCCCTCAGTTGAGCAGGGTCAAATGTGTGTGTGTGTGTGTGTGTGTGTGTGGAGGGGGGAGCAGAGTGGCAGTGGCCCCTGACCTATGCTGGCCCTCCAGCTCTGGGGGTCTGTGATAGCCAGAAGCTCTAGTTCCCCCTCCCCCACATCCTCTACCTTTTGATTGGCAGCAACTAGAGCTGGAGTTTAAGAAGTTAGTCTTGCTTTGCAGGCTAACTCCTGAAGATCCATTCTTACTGCAGCAGTAAAATTAAGTGTAAAAAGGAAGGCAATGGACAGAAGGTTAGTATAGACCAGGGGTGGGCAAGTCCGGTCCTCGAGGGCTGCAAACCAGTCAGGTTTTCAGGATACCCCTAATGAATATGCATGAAATAGATTTGCATACAACTGAGGCAGTGTGTATGCAGGTCTCTCTCATGCATATTCATTAAGGATATCCTGAAAACCCAATTGGTTTGCAGTCCTCGAGGACCGGAATTGCCCACCCCTGGTATAGACCATTTGTGGCTTTTAGGCTTGGGGGGAGGGGGGAGGGGGTGCTCTTAGCTCTTCCACCCATGCAGTACCCCTGTCACATAGCCTTTGGAATGTCTTTGCCAAATAAGAGAACCCGATTTGTGCAAAATGATAAAGAGAACCCGATGTCTTTGCCAAATCAGAGAACCCGATTTGCAACCAAAATGATAAAGGGGATGGAACAGCTCGTCTATGAGGAAAGGCTGAAGGGGTCTTTAAGATCATGAGAGGTCTTGAATGAGTAGATGTGAATTGATTATGTACACTTTTGGATAATAGAAGGACATGGGGGCATTCCATGAAGTTAGAAAGTAGCATATTTAAGACTAATCAGAGACAATTCTTTTTCACTCAATGCACAATTAAGCTCTGGAATTTGTTGCCAGAGGATGTGGTTAGTGCAGTTAGTGTAGCTGGGTTCAAAAAAGGTTTGGATAAGTTCTTGGAGGAAAAGTCCATTAACTGCTATTAATGAAGTTTACTTAGGGAATAGGCACTGCTATTAATTGCATTAGTAGCATGGGATCTTCTTGGTGTTTGGGTAATTGCCAGGTTCTTGTGGCCTGGTTTGGCCTCTGTTGGAAACAAGATGCTGGGCTTGATGGACCCTTGGTCTGACCCAGCATGGCAATTTCTTATGTTCTTATGGTAGCTCCAGCTGACACAGGCATCATGTCTCAGCCTGCAGGTACTACCTCGGCAGCACTCCCATAATTAATTATTGCTGTTCTTACATCTGGAAGCCTGCTGAGAAGGTCTCTGTTGCCTGCAGGACGATGGGGGTATCATCCCCACAGATAGCTTGGGGGGGCTTCTCCTCAGTGTCATCCTTGAACACCTCCAGAGGTCCTGAGATGGCACTCTCCAGGGGGAGGGAGAATCCTACCACAGAGGCCATTATGGAAGCAAATTGCCTTGTGCAGGAATTGTTCCTAGACCCATCTTCTTTGATGCCCACTATTTCGGACTTGTTCCAATGGATGGATGAGATGCCCATTTTGGGTGAGGGGGCGGTCTCTACCAACAACCTTCCTCACTCCTTTCTCCCAAATTTGGACTCCTCCTCCAACAAACCTGCTGTCTGAGGCAGAGGTTCCCTTCTGTTTTCGTTCCTTCCCCCTCCCCATCTCCCCACAGAGGCTTTTTGGCACACAGACAATCTAAAATGATCCAGGTGGAAGACAGATGAATACTTGAATGATCCGATTGTAGCCTCAGCCTCAGAGTTCCTGCAAGAGGACTTTGGGATTAAGGAAGGCAAAGAAAAGGACAGGGAATGAGGGGAGCTGGAAGAAGGGGTATTCCCAACTGGCAAAGTGTTGAAGCTATAGTGGTCCATTTCTTTAGAAGGACAGAGATGCAGGGGAGGTTGTAGTTTTTCTGCATTTTTCTCCCAGCTTCCTCTATGTTAACTCCCAAGCTTACCACAAACTGCTTAGGCTTTGGTGGCAAACAAATCTACTGTAACCAGGAAGAGATGCTGTCAATAATCTCCCAAGATCTGGGGAAATTTCAATTTCTTAGAAAGAGATGCTGGGCAATGATACTTCCCAGGACCCGATCCGAGAAGGGTTATGGAGACTTGCCAAGCCTGTCCACTTCTCTGGGTGATTAGGGCACTCTTGTCAGCACAATGGGATGCCACAGAGATGGACCTCAAGGTAGGTGGGATCATGAGCAGATTGTATCCGTTAACTAATGGTACCTAAAGTGGACACACTGGTTTCAGCAGTCACTCACAAAACCACAATTCCATTGGAAAGTGACAGTGCACTCAAGGAGCCACAGGAAGGAGGTCAGAGGTGAAAACAGTCCTTTGAAGTTCCATGCTGATCCTGAGATGCAGCGGTTTGCAGTGTTACATGTCCAACACAGGGTGGTGCTAAATAAAACACCTCCCAGAGAAACATTTGGAAGATAGCATTACGG